>NW_027520942.1:1200000-1562270 GCF_052094955.1 Ictidomys tridecemlineatus
CTTTAATCATCATAAAAAATTCAATCAGATTAGAAACTATGAGAATTCTCAGTCCATCTAAAAGAAGAGTTTCTTATCAAATTAATTACACAAAGACTTTTATTTATTGAAGAACCTTTAATTTATTCAGGAGAGGAAGAACAAAATAAGGGATGATCAGCATAGCCAAGACTGTAAGGCTCCTGGGCATGCAGGGCACAATCCCAGTGCATGAGTCCACAGGGTCAGTATGAGGGTCGCCACTGGAATCCCTCAGGCTCCTTCCAGGGCATTGCCTGAAGGGCACTGTACTGCAAGGCATTCTCCAGGCTGGGGTTCCTTTCCATTCTGGGTTCCTCTGGAATGTCAGCCTAAGTTTTCAGCAGCTTCCAGGGACGACCTGGGCTCCAGGATACAGTCTGAGTGTGTCTGTCCAATAGCTCAGGCACTGACACCTCCTGGGAGGTTCAGGACCCATTGGGCCACACTGATGATAGTGCTTGCCTCTTCTTGAGGTGATTGGATATTCTGAGCAGATTCAGCCATTGGCTTTTGGATGCTTGGGTGTAGACCTCATCTTTGTCCCCTCTCAACCCTCTGCTCCAGTGTAACCACATATTCTGTTAGTACACTACTCTCAGGTCCTCAAATACAGCTCTCTGCTCTGTGTAAGCCCAGTGAGGCCGTTGGCTTACCAGAAAATTCACATCTTGGCAGCTCTGGAAGCACTGGCAGGAGTGGCAGCTCAGTGTAGGAAAATTATCTAGTGCCCAGGGCCACACCTGTTCTGGGTTCAGGCCTTGTGTCATAATTTTCTCTGGACATGCCATCCTGGGAGTAAGGGATCCTGAGGTTGACAGAATGCCATAGCTTCAGGTTCCCTATCAGGCCAAGGTGTGTACCTGGTCTAGGAAAAGGAGTAAATGATTCAATTTGGTATGGACTGCACCTCTTTATAGTGGTCTGTCTTGCAGCTGACCTCAGAAGCCATACCCAATCATGTTGGAAGAACATTCATTTGCATGACAAATTGATTGAGGAACCTGATAGAATCAAGGTGCAAATGGATGAATCCTGAAGGCATTGTTGAAATTTCTTCATTTTGGTTGGATTAGATACTGAACAGATGGATGCGTATGGGCCGGAAGGCAGGCTCTATTCTTTGGCAGTTTTAAATCACTGTAAAAATTCTCTCCCTATTTCAGATAAACATAGACAAATAAGATGGGCATAGTGATGCACCTCTGTAATCCCAGTGTCTTGGGACACTGAGGGAGGAGGATCTTGAGTTCAAAGTCAGCGTCAGAAAGGTTGATGTGCTAAGCAACTCAGTGAGACCCTGTCTCTAAATAAAATACCAAAAAAAAAAAAAATAGGGCTGGGAATGTGGATCTGTTCTCAAGTGCACCTGAATTCAATTCCTGGTATCCAAAACAAAAACAAAGAAATCAACTAAATAAAGTAATTACTGTGTCCAATTCTGCATTTCATTTTTTTTTGGGGGGGGGTTGTGCTGGTGAATGAATCTTAGGCTTTACCACTGAGCTTCTTCTTACCATTTTTATTTTCTGTTTTGAGACAAGATCTGGCCATTTTGCCTAGGGTGGTCTCAAACATGTGTTTTTCTTCCCTCAATCTCTTCATTTGCTGGGATTGCCTGAATGGTCAGTGCACACGGCAAATTCTCCCCATATGTGCAGAGATTCCCTGGTTTTGGAGACCAGACTCAGTGGTGCTGGATCATGGTTTAAAGACCATAACCTAATTCATCCTGGAGCTGGATGGAGAAGCTAAGTTTTAAAGCAGTCCTTGCTAAGTAGGGAAATGAGTAAGGGGAGCAGGTTGTGTTGAAAAAAGGAGAGTCCTATGGCTCTTTAGAATTGTAATTTTTCTTTTTTTCTTTTTTTTTAATTGTAGATGTACACAATTCCTTTATTTTATTTATTTTTATGTAGTGGTGAGGATCAAACCCAATGCCTCACACATGCTAGTGAGTACTCTACCACTGAGCCCTAGCCCCAGCCCTTAGAATTGTAAATTTTCTAATGTTTGCCTAGATTTTCTGGCCAAAGTGTATCTAAATTTTCTATCATTGTCCTGTCTAAAGGGGAAATCAATGGAGTTAACATCACATTATCTATAGTTATAGTTTGCCCCCCCCAATTTTAACCTTTTTTAATGTAAATAAGAGTATTCTATCCTAAATTGTTCCCATTTATCTACTCTCCCTCCCCCCCTTTTTAATCTCAATTCCTCCCATTACTATTTTATTTAAATGTGTATTTAGCCAGGTCTGGTGCAGCATGGGTGTAATCTGAGTGACTCAGGAGAGTGCAGCAGGAAGATTTAAAGTTTAAGACCAGTCTCAGCAATTTAGAGACATCTTTCTTTTTTTTACTTTTTTTTTGTTTGTTTGTTGTTTGTTTCTTTTTCTTTCTTTCTTTCTTTTTTTTGTGCATGTGTTTGTGTTTATGTGTGTGTACATTTTCTTCTTCTGATTTAGGAAGAAATTCTTTTTCAGTAAGGATCATCTCAGTGGGGTAGGGGGAGTTCATGTACAGGTTATTCTGGCCATGAGCTGGAAGTGTGGCAGTATATCTTGGTTCTTTGCTCATTTAGATACATTAAATGACCAAAACACCCACATCTAAATCCTCAAGTTCAACAATACTCTATATTTAAGAATGTCTGCCAAAATTGAGCACTTTTTTTTTGGTCTATGGACCCTAAGTCAGTCCCACTCTTTGGTCTAGACACAACAATAAACTCTACCATTTTAACGGTGGAATGGCACAAACATTTTTTTGTTGTTGTTGTTTTGTTTTAGTTTTTTTGATTACTGATGACTGAACCCAAGTGTACTTAATACTGAGTTAATCGCCAGGTCTTTTGAAATTTTCTATTTTTGAGACAGGGTCTCAGTAAGTTGCATAAACCCTCACAAAGTTGCTGAGGATGACCTTGAATTTAGGAATCTCCTGTCTCAGTCTCTGTAGCTGCTGGGATTAAAGGCATGAACCACTATGCCAAACCACATAGTTTCTTTAAAGTGACATTTTTCAGACACTTGGTGGCCCTTTGGATATGCATACCCTTGATGGCTTTGGCAATTTCTTTGTTTCAAAAGTGAACACAAAGATTTGAACCTCTTGATTTGTAAGATTTTGTGGGGTTATCTGTATCAAGACAATAATGAACCGTTTTCACAGATCACCTTGGACAAGTAATAGGAAGAGAAGTGATTCATTTTTCAGGTGATTATATTTTCACTTGATGTAAAAAGCTTCAGGGGACATATCTAATTTTAGTAAGAAGAAATTTCAACATTTTTAAAAATTTATTTATTAATTTATTTTTGTAATAGCATTGGGAAGCGAACCCAGGGCCTCATGCATGCCAGGCAAGAACTCTATTACTAATCTACAAACAAAGCCCTTCTTTGTGAGTTACTAAGATCTTTTTATGTATATTTCACCTGCAGCTTTGAACTCTGACACAGTAGCCTCTGAAGTGCCTTAGCATACTCTACCTCTCCATTGTCCTGCAGTGGACATTTGAATTTCTGCTGTCCCCTATCACCACACATAATTGTCCCTATGCACCTGTGGGAGAATTTACCTAAGGCAGGTGCCCATAAACATAACTGTTTCCTCAAAAGAGTATTACTGAACTTTTCTGAGCATTACCAGATTGTTTTTTAGGGTGAACGCAGCATTTACTTTCCAACAATAGTGTTGTGCAGTACTGCAGGCACACATTTTCCACAAAAACTTGAAGTGATCCAGTATTCTGACATTTGCTGGGGCCTTTGTGGCTCTGAAGAGGTTTGCTTTAGGCTTGATGACCTCCTGATCCAGTTTTTTCTAATTTCTTAAAGTCTCTTTTTGTGAGTCTGTTGCTGTGTGTTTTTGAGACATTCTTTAATGTTGAGTCTTAAATCTATCTTTGCTTTTGGATCAGATTATAAATTATCCTAATCCCTCGTGCTTAAACTAAGTGTGTTAAGTTTCTCTTTCTAAAAGCAAAAGGAACACAACTGTGCCTTAACATTCCTCTTACCACCTTTTAGCCTGTTACAATCCCTTTTATTTTTAACAACCACAAAAGAATGGACTTAGGTTTCATTCATAATATATACATTTTCTCCATAAAAAGGTATTAAAATATTCTGTTTTCAGGATGTTCTTATCAAGTTAATTTAACATTTTTATTTCAGCAAAAATAATGTGTTTCAAAATTTTATGAATTTTTAGTTTTCCTTTCATATAAGCTTTTCAATCAATAAATAAATTGTCTAAACAGACATTTTTCTATTTTCTATATATATTAACTACATTAACACAGAGATCCAGAAACCAGAAGCAGAAGTTTTGCCCTCTGAAACCTCCTCTCCCTGGGGGGTATTAAACCATATCTGAGTGACATTAATCTAAATGAGGCCAGTATCTGGGAGAGGCTGTGCTGGCCAGGGGCAGATGTGTGAAGGCATTAGAAACTGGAGACTTCCAGGCCCTCCCTTAAGTAGATGCAGAACAAAAGTACTATGCAAGGAGACACATTTCCCACTTAAGGAACTCCTTGACACACATTCTTTTCTATACTTGGATAGATTTGTTTGAGGCCAACAGCTGCAGCTCTTTTGCATTGTTCCCCCTGGATATCTTCCATACCTCTGCCCACCAAAGCAAGAGGAGCCCTTCTCTAAGACTCTGATATCCAGTCCATAGCACAGCTCAGAATCAGACCTTTGTCCCCCACCTCATGCAGAACTCCTGCATCTCTGTTCTCTCTTCATTCTGTCTACTATTGAACAAGAGAATCAAATATTTATGAGGGCATATAAAAACAATATCTCTTGCCTATTAGTAAGTAAACAAAGAGACATGTGTAAGAGAGAAATCTTACATTTGTCTGAAAGGGAGAATAAATAGAATCCCTCAGATTGAATACTCAGTACTTGTAGGACTCAGTGATCATGGGCCAGGGTTAAAGATCAGCATATTTTTGTGGAGCCTCTTTCCAGGACTACATGGATGTGACCAAGAGAAGCTGCCAGGTAAGGTGACTTCATGGTTGCTTTGCAGCATGGCACTCTCCTGAGGCTGAATTTG
This sequence comes from Ictidomys tridecemlineatus, assembly GCF_052094955.1. Lineage (NCBI taxonomy): Eukaryota > Metazoa > Chordata > Mammalia > Rodentia > Sciuridae > Ictidomys > Ictidomys tridecemlineatus. Next base: position 1,205,091 of record NW_027520942.1, read on the forward strand.
AGTTCTTCTGTGCCACTGGCATAGGGTTCCAGGCAGGCAGGTAGGAGGAACTAGGCATGTTTCTTTGTATCTGGGCTGTAGGCAACTGACTGTGTCAAGGGCAAGCCCAATATAGCAGCCCACATGGTCTAGAGAGCAGTTCCCAGTAGATATTTAGGAGAGTAGCCATGGCCTAGAATCTTCTGAGCTCAGTATCAAAAGCAACTGGGGTCTCAGTGTCATCTCTGCAGAATCCAAAACCTGCTTCACACAGGAGTAAGTGGTCCATGATTTTGTCCTCTAGATCAGGAGAAACAATGTTAAGGCTAAGAGAAGTGGCAAAGGATTGAGTAGCTGCTAAGCATTCAGATGCTTATATATGTTGTACAATCTTTGATTTTTATTTTTATTTTTTTGTGTAGTTGGACACAATATTCATTTTTTATTAATTTATTTTTATGTGGTGCTGAGGATCGAACCCAGGGCCTCATATGTGCTAGGTGAGCACTCTACCACTGAGTCACAACCTCAGACCCTCTTGCACAATCCTAATGTAGAATTCATTATGTTGGGTGATGATGGTACTCTTGAAGGCAAATTGCTTCAGAAGGCTGGGTCTGGTGAACTTTAGTGGAAAAACAATCATCTTCACTTGACTATTCTGTATATCAAAGAAAAACAAATCAAAAAAGCAAAACAAAAAGAAAGGAAAGCAATCATCTTGAATGAAATTATAATAAATCAAAAGGGTATCAGTTATTAATTAGATTAAGGTTAAAATATTTTACAAAGGGTTAGTTATTGTTAAATGCCAGACTCTGTTTCCTTTACATATGTGATATCCTATGTCACATAGCATTTCTTCAAGACATGTACCTCCTTCTTCTACAAAGGCTTAATTCACTATTCCAAATTGAACCACAGGCTGTGCTCTAGCTGAGAATGCAATTTAGGACCTTTTGGGGAGGACTGTTTGAGAGAAGATGAAGATCAATTCTTCAGTCTTCTCTGGAATTATCAACTGCCTGTTTTGTTTCTGTACAGATGAATTTCTACATTAAAAAGACTAAGAGTAAGAAAGAGGTGGTGGGGGGGAAAGAAAGGGAGGGAGGGCAAGCTATAGACTTAAATATCAAATAACTAAATACGGTTCACATTCAAATTCTTGTCTCAACTTATAATAGATTTAAGTGACATTTAAATTTTCCAAGCCAAGAGGTGGTGGTGATTGATTAACTTGTGAGTGAGAACAAAATTGTTAATTTCAAAAAGTAGATTTCAGATATTGAGAAATCATATAGGTCATTCAGGCACAATGGACTGGTCCCCAGATCTTGAGCCTGGAATATGCCTTGGCACAGGAATACTTTTCTTTCAGTGCCTTTTCTTTTCTAGACTTTTAAAAAGTTTTGTAAATTAAATCAACCTTATTTGGTCTATAATAACATAATAATACTTGTCTTAATTGGCTTTATGGATTTTGAGGGAATATTTCTTAATGTCATTTTATCCTTGATTCAAATAAAGAAAAAAATAATCATTTCATGAATTTATTCAGTTAGTTGTTAAGTAGGAGAGCAAAACACTCAGTTAATGAAAAAAACATAAGACCTTTTTTGGTCCATTTTCCTTAAGGTTAGGCCTTGACTTTTGCCTTCCCATCCTTAACTTATCTGTTACCAGCACTAGCTTCTGCCTTGGGCCCTGGCTTCAATCCTATCCATATCTTTCAGAATACCTTAAGTGAATTCATGCCACACCTGTCATTGCAAGTACATAATTTATTATGAAAAAATTGAGATTTTTTTCCATTTATCTTGTTTTATTTAGAGTGAGAAAACTAGAGGGCGGAATATGACAAAAGAGTCCCTCTCAAGAATGAAGGAACTTTTTTCCCTGCTGAGGATACAAGGTAGCTGCATCCCTGCTCTATGTATGTATGCCCTGTCCTGTCACATGCCATTTGCCACAGTGGAACTCTGGACTGTTCTGAAGCTGAATGCTCTTAACTGTCCACACCCCACCAAATAGAGACAAGGTTACTTCCCTCTTTCAGCAGAAAATAGTTTGGAGATGTCATTGCCCACTTTGCATAGAAATGGAGGCTAGAAATATACAGTGGGGAAACGTAACAGGAGTTCATTTGATACTTTGACTATATCCCTTGGGGCTTTGTAATTTACATGTTTTTTTTTTCTTTTTCCCAACCTTCTTCTCCCTGATCTTCTCCCTAATCTTTTCCCTTACCTTCTTTTCCTTGTTCTTCTCCTCCCTGATAATCTCCTTGCTGATCTCTCCTCCCTAATCTTATTTTCTCTGAATCACCTCTGTAAAAGCTCCCTGTTCCTGTTGATGGGCAGAATCACAGCCTTTTTGACAGGAGCCCCTGTGTTTTTTCTTTGCTAGCAAAGCAATAAACCTTTTTTTACTTTTTTTCTGAAAATGGGGGGGGTGTTAGAGTCTGTAAACAAGTCTGGATGGCGCCTGGCATTTTGCCAGAGTGAGTGGCTTATGAAGTAATGCCAGGGAGCCATTAAGTGTGGAGATTCCTTATTGGTTGACTGCTGTATCTAGTTTATGTTAATTAGATAAGCTGTGTGGAATGTATAAATACCTCTGTTGTCCTACAATAAACAGCTCCCTCTCCTGCTCTATCAATGTACACAAGTTGCTGGACTGTGGCAGGGGGGATACAATTGAATGCATTTGGGTAAATGGACTCTATACTTTTCCTGCCATTAGATGTGAAAAAACAAAAACTGTTTATCTCCCATTGCTAATTAGTATTCTAGGTTTATGAAAAGGTGTTTTAGAAAATAGAGAAAAATATCTAAAACCAATGATAAAGTAGGAGATAGTGATAAATGATAAAGGGTGTCTTTAAATCACTAAAGGCCACTGAAATTAAAATGATGTTACTGAGAGGTAAGTTTACACTGTTTAAAATAAAAATTTATTTCCCAAGTATATCCAAACATCTGAAAGGGCAGATGTTGGAGCACCAGTGTACCAACGACAAGTGTTTCTGACTGATCCAAAGCAGAAATCAAGAGCACAGAGTTTCCTTTATACTTCCCTGCCTAATGGCACAAGAAATCACAGCTCTTCATACCTCACCAAGCAAAGATCTTCTCTTCTCTTTTCTATAGTGGTGGTTGGTGTTCTGCAGCAGCCAACATCAGGGTCTGGTTTGTGAAAAGAAAATAGAAAAAGCTTTGCCCTGTAGGCCCTGGACATGTTGGCTGTGATTTTTAGTCTACCAGTACTCCATGGTGTGGTCCCTTTCTGTGGGCTTCACCCAAGGGCTATAAGAACTGCACTCTCAGGTTCCACCTACTCAATCAGATTCTCTTTTTAAAGGATGGGCTGGTGATTCCTTTTCATGTTAAGAGTTTGAGGAGCACTCTGCAAATCTGGTCCCGGGAGTTTAAAAATGATTTTCCAAGGGTGAGAGGTGATGGAAACCTCGCTCAGTACCTGCGAAGCAGAGGGCATCTTTGCTGCTTTGCCCAGAATGATTCTGCAAGCCACAGTGCAGCCCTCTGCTCAGCAGCTGCCCAACTGCCATAAAGACTGGAGCCAATGGAAGCCAGCATCACCTCCTGGAGACACAGTAATCTCAGGTGACTGTGCCTGAAGTACAAAAAGGCGACCACATCTGCAGTTCCAGAGGCTTCAGAAGACCAGGACCATATCTAAGATGTAGGAAAGCTGTGCTCCTCTTGCCCCAGCCTAGTGGCCTTCGGGGAAATCTGTGGTCCTAGCTCAACCACCACAATTATGTTGCTTGGGAAGAGCCCTAGGACCACCTCCTGCAACCACTCCACCCACTGCCTGCCTGGGACCTGAGGCAGGCTTCCTCCCCTTCTCTAGGTGCACAGCCAACTGGAAGTTTCCGCACAGGACCCTCTTCCATTTTCTCCCTGTTGGCCCTGTCTCTCCTGTCCCCATATGAGACCAGTTACCTTTTTGATATTGAGGATTATTATGGGACCAATTTTTCATCATATTCATACTTAAATTGGAATCATTTGCTTCTTGATCAGATTTATTCAAAATTTGAATCTGGAGGCAGATACATGCTTGTATGAAAATTAAAAAAAATATATATGAATGAGTGCCAGGTTTTTGATTGTTTGTTTGTTTGTTTGTTTTGGTACTTGCCTTAATGGCGATGTGGTGCTCTACCCCTGAGCTACACATCGTGCCCCCTACTCCCTTTTAATATTGAGGCAAGGCCTATGTTTCCTAGGCTGATCTAGAACTGGCCATCCTCCTGCTTCACTCCTTCCAGCAGCTGGGATTACAAGCCTGTGTGCTACTGTGCTCATCTATATTAATTTCTTTTACATAATTCACATCTGTTATTTTCACTTCAGACCAAGGAATTTCTCTAACTCACATCTTTATTTATATCTGCAAGTTTATGACACAAACTAACCAAAACCAAAATGTTCAGCATGGATTGTCTACCATATGCTTTTCAAATAGCTGAGGGGCACAGATTAGATACTTAGCTCTCTTATCAGGATTGTCTGTATTCAGCCATTCATACACACTAACAAATCATTTAACAGCACTGTGATAATTACTAAAAAAAAGTGGAATATTTCCCACATAGAGTTCTGCCCTCAGGCTGCTTACTCTCTCACCTACCACCATCCCTTGAAATTTTTACTTCCTATAAGAGATAAGGATCCCCTTTCCAAGTCTTTTTTTTTTTCTGGTGGTTGCATTGGAATCAGAGAATGATGTTATATCCAGAGGCTCTTGTTATATATTACCCTACATGGCTCCCCATTCATTATCTCATTTATAACACAAAAATTAAGGTATGGGAGGAAGCTGGGAATCAGGTGAGGCACTGGAGTTAAATTAGGTCGTTAGGGATGTGGTCCTAGATTTGGAACTCAGTTGCAGCGGCTTTTTATTCTTTATTAAAGAGCAGAGAGAAAAGTGAGCTGAGATGCAAGTGCAAGTTGGGAGCTGTGATCAGCACTATTCTCCCAGTCCTTGGCCATCCTAAAAATGTGTGTGTATTGGAGTAGGGGGAACGTAATTAAGCCTATTGAGGATGTGTGGGGCTGGGATGGTGAAGGCAGTCAGGGACTGCTGTTGTATTGGCTCTAGGCTTGTCTCCAAAATAGATGGTTTGAGAACATAGGAAGAGAATCTAACATTGTAGGAGAGTTGCAGGAGCTTCTAGGAAAAGGAACAGAGAAAACAATGTAAGAAAAATAGAAAGTAGGGAAACATGGTGGGAGTAAAGAGACTCAGACCTTACTACATTTTCATGGAGCAGTGTTCTTAGCCCTTCCTAGAATCAGAATCATTTAGGGAGCTGAAGAAGAATAACAAACAACCCCAAAGCCCCAGAAAGTTCAATGATTAAGTCATTGGTTGGCGTGAGAGTTGTAATATTTGGGGTAAATTTTAATTAACTACTGTGAGCACATTTTCTCATTTGATACACTGGGATTATAGATTTCTTCCCAGTGAGGGTTAAATGACAGTATATTCAAGAAAGTTCCCACATTCAGTTATGATTCAGTGAAAAACTGAATGCTAGCACAGTAGCCTGAATCCAACACTTACTACAGGGTTGTGTTATTATATAAATTTACCACTGGCTCACATTCCAGCAACACAAGCTCTGCCATATGCCTGCATATGCTAGAGAGAAGCAGACTCTGCACCCTGACATCTGCTTCTTGCCCCCAATGGTGAGGATGCTGTCACCTTGTTTTTCAGGTGACATCTTTTCTTTGCTGGCTTCAAAAGGGTGAATCCAAAGGCTTCCACAGATTCCATGCATTGCAGGTGGGTTCAGCTGAGAGACTGCGATTGAAATCTGAAAACCTGGTGGAGTTCACTCCCTCTGGCCTGCTTACGGTTATCAGATGGGAGAGGCTCCTTCTGGATATGTGGCTGGCAGTACAGGTGTTGGGTAATAGGTGAGTGGCCCTAGTAAAGGAGCAGTAGGCCTCTGGTGAGTGGGGAGCCAGACCACAGCCACAGGTGAACCATGCCAGAGAAGATGAAACCTGCCTTCTGCCTTTTGGATACAGTGGTCCTAGGAGAAGAAGAGACTGTGCTCAGGGTGGGTCTTCAGGTGTAAGCCTGGGCAACAGAACAGGCTTTGCCCCTGCACCTGCCTCCTTCCTAAGAGCAGCTCTTTAAGCTGTGTTCTTCAGTTTCATTTGCCTCAGTTTACCTTTTGACCACTTTGATGCCTGGTGCAACCGTTTTTCTTTCTTTTTTTTTTTTTTCCAAAGGGGCCCGGAGAGACTTCAGCAGTGCCCTTCAGTAGCTAAAGGAAAAGAGAAAGGACTCTTTTAGACTTGCTTAGCGGTTTCCCCTCCCAAAGCAGTCCAGGGTATATGACATTCTGCTGCCACCTACTGGACAGCTAACGTCAAAGCACCGGGAGGCCAGAGGCAGTTTGAAGCAAGTGAAGCCCAGGGGGAATGTGGATTTTCTAAGTAGGGTTATTATGGCTCAGCCTGATGACAGTTTCCAACTGAAACAAAGTACTGAGGGATCTTCCTCTTCATCATTTCCTTTATCCTCCCAGTGCAAGCATGTAGGGCTCTGACCATGGCTGGGAAATGAACATTCAGGTAGTTCAACAGTTAGAGAATGCAGTAGGAGGAAAGTTCCCTATAAAACTAATCAGTCTAATAAAGTTAATGAACCCTCAGAGCTTCTGAGAAAGCCCCTAGCCATGTGTTCTTGTAATTTGCATACTTTATGTTTTTCAGTCTTCCTTAAATAGATTCCTCTAACCCTTCCCCAATTTCATGAGCTTCCTTCTCCACAAAATCTGGATACACCCCTAGCTGGACTGGTGAGTATCACAAGTGGACCTGGGAATTTCAAAGGATATGGCTGTCAAAGAGGTGCTAGGGAGAGAGGAAAGAGGAAGAAGGAACTATAAAGACCTGGTGGGGAAGGAGAAAGACTGGGTTGGCTTTGGGCTATAACTCAGAGCTTAGTAAGACCTGGGAAATTGCCCTGTGCCTCACGCTGTCCTTTCTCTCTCTTCCTGCTTCTGGATTTGCCCACTTGATCTCCTTGTGCCTGCCCAGGGCCACTACAATGGTGTCCTCATGGGTAATGTTGAGTTGCAAGAGATTTGGCTGGTAGCCCAGAGTAAGTAATCTGGTGACTAGGTTATTGTTTTTTCTTCTTTAATTAATTATTTGTTTTTGGTGCTAGGGATTGAACTCAGGGTCATTCCACCATTGAGCTACATCCTAGCCCTATTTTGCAATTTATTTAGAGACAAAGTCTCACTGAATTGCTTAGCACCTCACTTTTCTGAGGCTGGCTTTGAGCTCATGGCCTCCTGCCTCAACCTCCTGAGCTGCTGGGATTATAGGCATGTGCCACTGTGCCTGGCTCATTTCCTCTTTTTTGACTTAAAATGTTTATTATAAATAATTAGTGACATTTAATAAATTAAGCTTAACAAAGTCAAAATCTTTTTTCTTTAATCTGCAAACTTTAGAACTTTAAAAATATACATATGCTTTATTATGTATTCTGTATATTTATCTTTTGTTATTATATTTTCTCCAAAAGTAATGCCAGTTTTAACTTACCTCTTGTATTTGATCAACAGATGTAGACAGTTCAATTAGGTTAAATGCCTCATTTTTTCCAATGACATCTACTTTATAATATCTGATTTCCAAAATGTGTTTAAGAAATTTTTTCTGCCTGGGCATGGTGGTACACACCTCTAATCCCAACAGCTCAGGAGGCTGAGGCATGAGGATAGAGAGTTCAAAGGTAGGCTCAGCAATTTAGCAAGGCCCTAATCAACTTAATGAGACCTTGTCTCTAAATAAAATACAAAAAAAGGCTGGGGATGTGGCTCAGTGGTTGAGTGTCCCTAGATTCACTCCCCCATACAAAAAAAGAAAGAATAATTCTGTGTGATTGCAATGTCATAGGTATTCTGTGTTTTCTTGTAGTGAAATTTAAATTTTTATATTTAGGTCCTTATTTATGGCTTATATTACTTTTGGGTATGAGGTAGAGATGTTCACAGTTTCATCTCTATATGAAAATTATAAATCCCAATATTATTTCACTTATTGATATGAAATGTCTCCATTTTACACAAAATATTTATATTTGTGTCTGCTTAAGCCCATATAATATTTCTCCTAATTAATTGTCTCTCCAAAAAGAATAAAAACACTGGATTAAAGGGGATGGATTCCAGGTTGCCATATTTGCTACTCACTCTCTTGGAGTTGGCACATCATAGGTCAGGTGTCATTTCTGATGTCATTGTTTGTCTCCACACCTGCCTCACTGATGTGACTAAAGGGCAGTGAATCCTTCACCTCCATATTGCCAGCATCTGGCAAAATGCCTGGAGCTTCAGCACTGTGCACAGTTTGTTGAAGAGCAGAGCAGTTGGCATGGTAATAATGGAGATGATTTCTCAGCTGATGTCTACTGATCCCAATGGAGCTGGACACTGACTACCAATGTGCTCTCCTCCACTTCCCCTTCACTTTGTGATTTTTTTTTAAAGAGAGAGAGAGAGAGAATATTTTTTAATATGTATTTTTTAGTTTTTGGTGGACACAACATCTTTATTTTATTTGTATGTGGTGCTGAGGATCGAACCCAGCGCCCCACGTATCCAGGCAAGCACGTTACAGCTTGAGTCACATCCCTAGCCCATGTGATTTTTAAGTCTGAATTCGAAGACCTTTCTTGAATCAGCTCCAAGTGTAGAGCCAAATCCAGCTTGGAAGTCCTGAGGTCTTGACTATAGCTTAAAGATCCTGGTACTTGTTTCAGCCCATCTTTGATGAACTGGCTGAATATCATTTTCTCACTATCAGTGTCCTGTTTCTTGTAAACAAAATTGGATTTGGCCATTTGCTCTGCATTGACTGCTATGAGGATTTGTCGGTAACTCTAACTAATATCTTGAGCTAGGGAAACAAGCATATTGGAAGACCACTTACATGGGTGAGGACCTGAGTTCAACCCCATCACTGCAAGAAAGAAAAAAAGAGAATGTATTCTCTGATTTTTTTATGGAAGATTGAAAGATTCAGTTTCTGGAAAAGTGAAATGGATTCTGGAAGTATGAAAGACTAGCCCAAGTGAAGCCAGCATTAGACAGGTTGTCAGTATAGACAGGTAAATTGAGTTAGGTCACACCAAGGAGACTAATTTTGAGTGAGTCTTAGAAGTTGGACACTGATTCCTGAGGATTGAAATGTTAATTCCTTCAGAGCCCTTCTTCCACTCTTATCAAGAACCTACCCCTGCTCCATCCTGTTGCCAAGGTAAACTGTCCCAGGAATTGCTCCTCCCTACAGGGAGCTATCAGGTTGCTAATGTGTCCTTGGCTACTCCATCCTACCCTTTCCCCTTCAGCCCACCTGTTTCCCACCTTTGGACCATACCACCAATCATTCCTAGGCCTAGTGCTGGGCCTAGTCACATAGGCAGGAAGGAGAAAGATAAGGGGGGAAAGGCAGGAGAATAGGGCTGGGGTTGTGGCTACCATTTCAGGATTCTGGGTTTGATCCTCAGCACCACATAAAAATAAATAAATAAATAAAATAAAGGTATTGTATGGAGCTACAACTCAAAAATAAATATAAAAAAAGGCAGGAGAACAAAGGAAGCCTAGGACATACAAAAATGGCAGAACACCTCACTTCTTTGGATACCAGGATACTAGCTATGGCCCCCTTCTCCTTTAAGGAAGAAATCCGTGTTCCACAGATTTTTAAATAAACCCTTCTTAATATGCTTGCCTTGATGTGAAAGGCGAGTGACTCACTTGAGACAGAGATTCAACCAAGAGATTTTATTGGGAAGCTGCCTGAAGGGGAAGAAGGAGAGGCAGAGAGCAGAGAGAGGAGAGAAGGGCAGAGAGAAAGAGAGCAGAGAACAGAGGATGAAAGCAGAGACTGCAGCAGAAGAAGATAGTGAGAAACTGATGTGACTCCATTTTTGAAAACAGCTTCTAGCTCAAGGCCTGTTCAGAGGGAGGGGGCTTGACCCTTGTCCTTGTAAAAACCCACAGAGTGCTCCTAGGCACATACTCACCCTGCTGAGTTGTTTGTCTGCAAATAACAGGAGAGATCTGTGGTGCCAGGTGTCCCTGACTCAGGCTAGGTGAGAACCCATAGCAACCCCCTAGCAACCACCAATAAGCATGAGACAGGGAAAATACCTGGGATGCCAGATGACCCCCCAGTAATTTATGGTGGTGGATAACATGTTGGAAAACCATGTAGTTTAGCATGTACTCCCCTCATGGCCTACACCAATCAGTTCAAAGGAATCTCCCTCTTGTACTAACCAATACCCTTCTCCAACTTGTTCCTCCCAGTGAATGTGCTAATCAATGTTAAGAGTTGTTGGTTGACTTTCCCACGGTGTGGAATTATTTGCTATGTGATGTTGTGACACATAAAGTATCCCCCCAAAACCTATAAAATCTCACTGAACAAAGGACAGGGCTCACTCCTTGGGACCGCTGCATTGGAAAAGGTTCTGAGTCCAGGCTCAAGCTTGCAATAAAGACTCTTATGTGATTGCCTCAGATTCAGCTTCTGGAAGTCTATCAGAGTCCCATGAATCTGGCATCATAAGGCAGAGAGAAAGAAAGTAGAAGATAAGAGAGAAAGAAGAGAAAGAGGGCAGAGAGTGTGAGCTTGTAAGCTTTGGCTTAAGAAGGGTTATGTAGGTGATGTGGTTGGTGCTAATTAGAAGGGTGACTCAGGAAAAGAGAGTGGACACTGTGTCCAGTGGGGATTGGTCAAGAAAAACCTTTGAATTTGGTGCACTTCAGCTTGGCACCCTTCAGAGAGCAGGGGAGGGGTTAAGGGATTCTGTAATGTTCTCTGGAGACTTAACTTCAGCAGCAGGGAGTCTCCTACGCACCCAAAATGATGTGCTTCTCTAATGTTCAAACTTCAACCTGTGAGGAAGCAGAACTTGTCACTGGTAACCGATGGTATCACAAGGACAGTCTACAACTGGTAAAGAATTTTTTAAAAATATATTTTTAGTTGTCAATAGGCCTTTATTTACATATGGTGCCAAGAATCAAACTAGTGCCTCACATATACTATGCAAGTGCTCTGCCACTGAGGCACAACCCCAGCCCTGGTAAAAAATTTTTAAGAAGCAGCAGCAATCATTGGTAATAGCCAAAGTAGGGAATATTTGTCATTTTTTGTGGTTAGGACAATACTCAGGATTTTGTCTGTGTTCACAAGTGATTATAGAGTTGTCTTGTATTCATGTTGACTCACTATTGGCACAAAGGGTCTTGTCTGATGTTTATGTTCTGTGAAATTATTGAGCAGGAGAGCACCAAGAGCTAGCTCCTTGCCATACATTTGAGCAGAGTTGAGTAGCACCCAGCTAATGGATCTCAGGACTGCTTTTCTCCTTTTAATGTGGTCTGCCATTATGTTTCTTAAGGTAAGCCTGAGTGTACACATTGGAGAATAAACTTATTTTGTGTCTGAAGGAGCAAAAATAACATGCTGTGGTCATAATGTGTGTTAAAAGTACAAAGCTTTAGAGACTTTAAACAGTCTTAGAAATTTTATGCTTGTGACAGAGGCCACTTAGTTTACAGTCTACACAGGTCATAGATGCTGCCCTGTAATAGATGATACTCAGGCCATAAGATTTATTCAGGTCATAGGGGCTACTCAGATCATAGAGTCCACAAAGTTTATGGAATATACAGGGCACAATGGCTATTTGGGCCATAGAGGCTACACAGGTTGTAGAGGCTACTCAGCACACAGAGGATATGCAAAATATTTGAGAGATTCGGTTTATAGAGGATATGAAGGTAGTATTCAGGCCACAGATATGGGTACATCCTAAAAGCTACACAAGTCATAGAGGCCATTCAGGAAACTGAGGTTACTTGGTCTCTTGAAAGAGCAGATTACAGGTTTTACTCAGTTGTGTTAAAGCACTCAAAAGATAAATGATATACATTTATACAGGATAATCAGGACACAGAAACTATGCAGATCATCTAAGCTACACAAAAATAGAGGAAACACAGGTGATCAGGGTTACTAAGATTCTTTAGGCTGCACAGGTAATAGAGGAAATGCTGGCCAAAGTGTTTTCTTGGTCATAGAAGCTACACATGTCAAAGTGGCTATCAGTAGAGGCTAAAGGGGTCATTTAGGCCACTGAAGCCATAAAGGCAACATATGTCATAGAATTACACAGGACACAGATGCTCTTCAGGTCATACAAAATAAGCAGGTCATAGATATTACTTGGTCATAGAGCCTATACTGGCCATGGTGGCTATCATAGAGGCTACACAGGTGATAGGAGCTTCACAATAGGAGCTATGCATATCATTGAAGTTTCATGGGTCATAGAAGTTACTGAGATCATAAAGGCTACATAGGCCATGGAGGCATCATAAATATGGAGGATATTCACATCAAAGAGCAAGCCATGTAGGCCATAAAGTCTATGAAGGTCACAGAATAAATGCAGGAAAAATAATCTACATGATAAAGACTACACTAGCCTTAGATGTCTCAGCTCATAGATCCTACACAGGTCTATTCAGATCTTTAAGGCCATACAGGCATAAAACTTACACAAGTCATAGAGGTTATGCTTATCATAGAGGCTATGCAGATGTTAGAGGCTTTTTAGATTCCAGAGTTGATGAAGGACATGCAAGGTACAAAGATCATAGGGGCTATTAAGTGAATGAAGTCTAATAAGGCCATGCAGGCCAGGAAGTCATGTGGGCTACACACATTACAAAAGACACACAGATCTTAGAGGATATGTAGGTCTTAGTGGCTACAAAGATCATAATGGCTACTGAGGTTAAGTAGTCTATTCAGGTCATTTAGGCAATTCAGGTCATAGATACTACAGAGGTCATAGAGGCTATAAATGATGTAGAAGCTACTCAGGCATAGAGATGACACTGACTAAATGGGTTTCTCAGGTCATAGGTATTATGTATGTCATAAAAGTTAGGCTACCAATAGAAGATTCTCAGTTCCATAGAGCTATATCCATTGAGGATTCAGAGGCAATAGAGACTACTCCAGTCATACTCAGGCCATAGAGGCTTTGTAGGTCATAGAAACTAAGCAAGTCATAGAGGTGAAGCAGATCATAGATACAACACAGGCTATAGAATCTACTCAAGACATAGACGCTTCTTGAATAATAGCTAAACAGGTCAAAGACTCTCAGAACATTAAGATTACTCAGGCCATAAAGGATATGCAGGTCACGAAGGATCAACAGCTCATAGAGGCTACTCAGTCATAGAGGCAATGCAAATCATAGTGGCTGTTAAGTCATAGAGGCTACTATATTGTTTAGGATCTCCAATTCATAAAGGTGGTTCTTGGAAGCAGAATAGACCATAGAGGCTTCTCAGGGTCTAGAGTCTACAAAAACCTTATAAACTATTAGGTCATTTAGACTACCCAAGCTATAGAAATGTTTCAGGTCATAGAGGCTATAAAAATAACAGATGATTTGCCTGTCAGAGACTACATAGATCATAGGTGATAAGAAGGGCTGAGTCTTCTCAGACCATAAAGCCTATGCAGGTCATAGAGGCTATTCAGGTCATTATGGCTGCTAGGTCATAGAGTTTACTCAGGACATTTAATCTATGCAAGAATATTCAGATGTTAGATGATTAGATTATTAGAGCTTTAACACAATTATGGATTAATCCACTAATATGAATTAATTGGGTGATGACTATAGAAACATAGGACGTGGCTAGAAAATGTGAGTCATTGGGAAGTGTGTCTTAGTGTTTACATTTTACCTCCTACACAAACCTCTCTCTGTTTTCTGGTGATCGTGGCCTGAGAAGATTTACTCTGACATGAGATTCCACCATGATATTCTGCCTCTCCTGGAGCTCAAGAATTATTGAGTCAGCCATCTATGGACTGAGACCCCCGAAAGCATGAACCCCCAAATAAACTTGTCCTCTACATTGTTCTTTTCAGATCTTTTGGTTACAACATTGAAAACACTGACTAAAGTGGAAATTTTTACTGAGAAGTAAGATTATGTCTGTGAAGAACCTGATCATGTGTTCAAAAGCCTTTAGAGATGGTTTGTGTTGGGAAGAATTTTGAAAACTTTAGAGATATGCAATCTGGAAAAGTTTCAGAATGTTATAAGTAGATCTAAATGGGTGATTGTGGTGGGAGCTCAAAAACTGGAATGCCAATAGAATGCTGAACAATAAAGACTGAGTTCACAAGGTTTCAGAAAAAGAGGAGTCAAATGGAAATTGGACTAGGGACAATTCATGTCATTTCTGGTTAAGAAGTTGGCTATATTTTGCTTCTTTACTGAGTCTTTTTGCCAGGCTAAATTTAAAAGTTATGTACTAATTAATCTGATGGATGTAATTTTAAATCTGTACAGCATTTAGATGGTGGTATGGTTATTGCTGGCCACTTTTAATCAAGTTTACTGTGTTAATCGGGAGCAAAAAGCAGAGCAGAAAGATTTGAAAAACTTGGAGTTTGGCCATAAAAGTTTGACTAAATTTGCGTTATTAAAGAAACACTTTAGGCTCTAAAGAAATGTTACATATTTTACCCAGGAAAAATGGAAGATGTGACTTGAGGGCTTCTCAGAAATTACTAAGACAACACCCATCTCAGTCTTAAGGTTGTAAAGGTAAAACTTTCTTTAAGAAAAGGTAATAGAGACACCCTTCTTGCATACAGAGTCAGGTTAAGAAGTTATTTCACCATGCTCAACTGTCCAGGCACTCAGTAAGAGCTGCCATAGGGATCTCAGAAGGCTTGTCTATTGCTCAAAATGGTGGTAGAATTTGATGTCAAGCACATAGTTATGATTCTAAGGGAATGCATGGGGCTGTGGTTTGGGAGTCATGGACACAGGCAAAGAAATTTCAAAAGAGAGCCAAGCAAAATGAAAGAGTCAGAGTTCTGATTGGCTGCCCTGATATGGTGATGCCTGAAGATATGAAAAGGAAGATATACAAAGGAAGCCAAGATTCAAACAGAGAAACCTGAGATTAAAAGATGCCAGTAAAGAGGCACATCTGCCTAGAAAAGCTACCGTAATTGAGAAGAAACAAGACTAGACTTAGGTCATGTGGGATGCTACCAGCAAAGCCAACGGAGTGAGCTACATGAGCACTTTGGAGGAAACATCACAATGACATATGCCACAGATGCTGGATATGGAGATACAGACTTGCTTGCCCAGCTGGGTTTTAGTGTTGTTCTGGTCCCATCCTTCTCTATAGAAAGAAGTCTCCTTTGTGACACTGAAATATTTACTCTGTGCCATTATATATTGGATATATGCAATTTTCCTTTTTTAAGGAGCTGAGAGTTTGCCTTCCTTTAGGAGACTTTGAACTGTGCATTTTGGTGATTCTTGAGATGGTAAGATCATGGAGACTCTTGGAAATGAACTAAATATATTTTGCATTGTGAGACAAGGATGAGGTATTGGGGACCAAGGGCAGCATGTTATGGTTTAGATGTTGGGTGTCCCAAAAACTCGTGTGTGAGACAACCTAGGAATGGTCAAATGTAACCAAATGAGTGCTTAAATACACTTATGTATCAACCAGGTGTTAAACTGTAAGAATATAGACTGGCTGGAAAAGGTAGGTCACTGGGGGCATGACTGGGATTTACATTTTGTTTCTGATGAGAAAATCTCTTTTTTTTCTTTCTGGTGGACATGTCCTGAGCTGCTTTCCTCCACCATTAGATTCTTCCATAATATTGTGCCTCACCTAGAGCCCAGAGCCTTGAAATCAACCATGACTAAGTCTGAATTCATTGGCTCCAAGTAAACTTTTTGTACTTTATATTGTTCGTCTCAGGTCTTTTGATCACAATTTTGAAAAAGATGAAAAAAAGGGTTTCTAACACTGTCACTTTTATTTTGTTAGCTTCCCCTATGATGGGTTAAAACTTTACTTCTGTTTACTCTGCCTACCCCAGAAGTTCCCACAGACATAGTTTTATTAGGGCCCTACCAGCCAGCTCTGAACAATCCGTCTATTTCTTAATCTGACCAGCCAAGAATAATCCTCATGATCCAAAGTAGGGTCTCATGAACCCTAAGGAATGAAAAGGACTAAGACCATGGATGGGCATTGTGCAGCTTTCCATGCATGTACTCTGGAAATCCTGAAAAATGACTATGGACAAGGCAAACCTACTGCCTGAGATATATAGTATTGGTTTTTCCACAAATTGTTCCCCTTTGTTCTTTTTGTTTCTTTTTATTGTGATGCTTAGAATCAAACCCATAACCTCATGCATACAGTCAAGCTCTCTAACACTGATCTACATTCCCAGCCTTGTTCCCCCACCCTTATCAGGAATGGTGTAAAGCTACCTATAATTGGAAAATTTACATTGTGATTGCCCTCTCCTCTATTATTAAACTTTATCTCAGGCTTTTCTTTGTCTTCCAACAGTTCCAGATGAGAATGTGAATTGTATATCCTAGCACAACCTGGGGACAATTCTTGCCCCAAACCAGAAAGTATTTTCTGCTTAATGAAATTTATTGCTCACTGTGATGCCAGGAAGACCCTTAGACTTCATGAATTACACAAATTTTCATCCTGAGTGTCCTCTGCTTCATTGTAGAAATGTTTAAACTAGCTTCCCCTCAATTCTCCTTGCATCAAGACATGGGTGCCTTTTGCATCCCTTTTGCTGCCTCACTAGCTGTGGTAAATCATTCTCATTACTCTATCTAGAAGGAGATTCATAGAAGGCTTTTGTGTGGCAACAAAGTGCCCAAGATGTTTCTGATGTTTTTTCGGATCTGGGGCAGGTGTTCATGCATGCATAATTCTGCTAGCAGATTCAACGTGGGTCCAGACATATTCATAACATGAGAGAAAATTTCTTTCAGTAATATTGTACTGCTTTTTTGTGTCACGAAGAGCCTCAGGTGGCATATACCAGGACTTTTGCCTCTGTATTTTCTACTGATGGGATAAACCATGAAGTATGGATTACCCCTCTGCACATAGCATTAGCCACATGGCAAGGCACTTCCCTCAGCATTCAGCTTCTGTGATTTGAACATATGATATCCTCCTAACTTTTATAAGTTTCACAAGGAAGGTTAATTCCAGCCACCCAAAATTGTCCAAAAAGTAGTATTGTGTTCATTTTGGACACAAGACATGGTATAGGGATTTGAAAATTTATACTACATATCATAGCACAAACCTGGGAACAGGAAATAGGATTTCCATCGTCTCATCATTGAGGCAGATGAACCCTAAGCATTGTAGAAGTCTAGGACTCTATCTACACATATTAACTCAAAATCCTGAAAATTCCATGACCAAGGAAACGATCTCCCTGGAATATACTTATATCTAGGCATTTATTTCTCCCTACTGCTATTATTAATGGCCTCAGACTGCCTACAAATGACAAATTTTTATTTAAATTGTCCTCTTCTCATTGGATAAAACTTACTTGAGCTTTCCTTATTTATTCAGCATTTAAAGAAGAGACATTCTCTCATTGGGGACATTCATCCACAGTTTGACTAATTTATTTAGTCCCTTTTTAAGCTTAATGAGGGTGTTTTCAATACCCAAATAGTGGGCCAGAAGAGCCCTCAGAAATTTGGGATCTGGGATGAAAAACCTGGAAGGGGAAAAGCTCTGAGACTGTGCACTTTGAATCATATTTACACAAGGGTTAGATCACCCATCTACTGAGAAAAATCACCTCTCCCCCTGGAAAGTGCTCCTCCCTGTTTGTCTGGAGTTATTTCAAGCACCAGTACAACTGATCATTTTAATACTGCTGTTTTATTACTTCTTTGTGATACATTCATGTCAGATTTATCAATTTTCCTCTGTTGTTGCTGCAGGTGAAGGCTGTCATATGGTTCTTGGTTCCCCCAGAGAAATCATTAAATCTAAATCTGTCCAAGAAAAAGTATTTTTAATGCAATTATATTGGAGTAGGGGGAGCCAGAGCATGTGGTGACATGGGACCCTGTTACCAACATCTCAGTCTTTGTTCCTAATGCCAATCCAATACTGAGAATACAACTTTGAGAAAAGAAAAAATAGCTAGGATTGCTTTCCTTGAAAAGAATAAAGAAAGGGGACTCATGTCTCAAAGGCTGTGATTCTGACTGCCAAGGAGATCAGAGAAGTTTTCAAGAGATTATTGATGTCTAAATTCCAGGTGTGCCCAGTCAGGGTGTAAGGGTCCGACGAAGCGTCGGAGGAAGAGACCACAAGAGACTGGCTTCATGCAATAGACACGAGGGAGTTTACTGGATCCTAATTCAGTGTGCTGAGGCCCAAGGCTCACTCAGGAAGGGAGAGTGGCCCAGAGCCCAGAGCAGAGGCCAAGAAGAGCTTAAGTACACTTTTTGGGGAGGGTGGGGGGCTTTGCATACATCAGAACAAATCATCATGAGGTGCAGGAAAATTGAACAACAACTCTGAGACATGACTAGTACATTCATTGGCAGGAACAGGCTGGGCAGGGGTGATTGGTCACTTTTAAGCGGGGTACACATTCAAACTGATTGGTTTTAGGGCCTAAAGGACTACGTGACATACTACACAGAGTCCCAGGTTATTAGACAACCAGGGAGTCAATGAGAATATTTACTGGGCAGTTCCAGTATTGTCCTAACAGCAACAGGGATTACAGGTTCTGGGGGTAGCAGAGAAATTTTAACAATACCTAGTTTTTTACTTTTTAACCCAGGCCTTGCAGTTTAGAAACTTTACAATGACTGGTTTTTTACACTTTAACTCAGGCTTTACGGCTTAGAATCAGCTTAGAAATTTTACATTTACATAGGTTCATGATTTACTTGTAGTATTGAAAGAGCTGTTTCTTAGGGTTTCTGGTGCCTTCCCTGACATCTTAATTACTTAATTCTAATGCCATGTGTGATTAACTCAGCCTATGATGAGAAAAATAATAATCTTGCTTCTCCCAAGATTAGAGATAGGGAAGGGGGAAGAGAAAGGGAAATAAACTACGTTAGTTTGAATATAAATTGCAGCAGCAGAGCACAGTGATTATCTTCCAAGTCTAAAATGGGCAACTGCTACTTCCCCACTGTCAATTTCTGCCTCCCATTTCTATGAAAATATAGGGGACTGCATCTCCAAATTTCTTCCTGCTAAACCTTATTGAACTACATGTTCTTAAAAATGGAAAGTTTCAGGCTACCAGGCTGCTCTGCAACAGAATTTACCCCCGTGATTTTGTATGATTTGGGAAACTCACAGAAATCTGGGTAAGAAATGTCTAAATTGTCAAGACACTTATTAATTATCAAAATAGAAACTTCAGCTGGGTGTAGTGTACATGGCTGTAGTCCTAGCAGCTTGGGGGGGCTAAGGCAGGAGGATAACAAATTCAAAGCCATCCTCAGCAATTTAGTAAGGCTCTTAGTAACTCAGTGAGATCCTGTCACTAAATAACATATATATAAAAAAGCTGGGGATGTGGCTTAGTGGTTAAGTGCCCCTGGGTTAAATTCTTAATATGTAAAAAAGAAATAGAAATTTTGTTGTGGAGGGGCTGGGGCTGTAGCTCAATGACAGAGTGCTTCTCATGTGTGAGGGACTGGATTCGATCTTCAGCACCACATAAAAACAAACAATTAAAATAAAAGCCCGCTGTGTGTGTGTGTGTGTGTGTGTGTGTGTGTGTGTGTATTTATATGTATATATACAAGAAAAAAAATTTCATTGTTGAAAGAAAAAGAGACAGTGTAGCTGGATGCAATGAACATAACCCTGGAATCTTGTATGCTGTGAAACACACAAGTCGTCCTGTGTTCTGGTGAATAATGAGGACATTAAGAAGTACTACCATAAGTGGTTCCCTTTAAGAAAAGTTTATTATTGTCACACCAGTTTCTTGAAGGAGCCTATGGTGAGGGAATTAATACTAGCAGTTCCAAATTACCTGAAAATATCTGTGAACCTAACCATACGTTATTCACAATTTGCAATACAATTTTGTCTAGTATGTCATAGAAACCATTGTTGATGTTATAGTGCATTTGTTATTTGTGGGAGCCCAGGTCAGTGTGGAAGACAGACCAGCTCAGGGGATGAGTTTTATGTCACTGAGTGCTTACAGATCTTCAAGTGATCTCTGTTAATGTTTTGGAGTGAAGCTGGGACCAGGCCAGAAAGAAAATAAATTTTAAAATGTAAAATTAACCTGAATTTCAGGCAGAGTGGCCCCAAACTGTAAGTTTAAACTCTCTTGTCTGCTTCTAGCTAACTCTATGTAACTTGGAATAAGCCTCGCCTTGCAAGAATAAGAGGTTGATGGAAAACTTCTGGAAGACAGGGGTCACAAGAAGAGCTTTGCCTGAATGGAAAAGGGAAAAATTCTGTGGAAAAAAAAATTTCAATCCACCTGTTTATATAGTTTTTGTATGATTTGGTTGCATTGATTTTTAATTTCATTCCATTATAATCTAATAAATGCAAGGAATTATATCAGTTTTTGTATTTCCTAAGAGTTAGTTTATTGTCCAAAATATGTTGTATTTTGGAGAAGGTTTCAGGAGCCACTGAAAAGAAAGTGCATTTAGGTCTTGTTGGATTAAATATTTTATAGAGTTACGTTAAGTCCATTGGATTTATGATATATTTCAGGTCCAAAGAGTCTTTACCAAGTTCATGTCAAGATGAACTATCTAATGGTGAGAGAGGTGTGTTGAAATCTTGACTTAATTGTACTGGGGTCTATCTGAGATGTCTATCTGTGTAGTTTCTCTTTTATGTAATTAGTTGAACCCACATTTGATGTATAAATATTTCTAATTTTTATATCTGCTTGTTGTATTGTTCCCTTTACCAGTGTGAATTAACCTTTGTCTCTTATTATTTGTTGGTTGAAATCTGCTTTGTCAGATATTAGAGTGGGTACTCCTATCTCTTTTGGGCCTCCATTCATACAGTACATGAAATATGCTTTGTCAGATATTAGAGTGGGTACTCCTATCTCTTTTGGGCCTCCATTCATACAGTACATCAATTTATATTATTTAATTTCAGCCTGTGACTGTCTGCCTATAGTGTGAATTTTTGCAAACAACATATCGTTGGTTCAGTTTAAATCCATTCTGCCAGCCTTTGTCTTTTAATGTGAGAGGTTTATAGAGAGTGGTTTATTATGTATTACTTTCTACTATTTTTATTTATTTCTAATGTTTAACTTGGTTTTGCTTGTCGACATTTGCTTAGCTAACCTTCAAATGGGATTTGTTTATTTGTGATCTCTGTTTTTTTTTTTTTTTTTTCTCGGCTATATGAAGTTTTTCTTTAACTATCTTCTATATTGCCACTTTAGTAGTCATATATTCTTTTAGTTTCTTCTCATCTTGGAAGGATTTTATTTCTGCATTGATATTGAAGTATATCTTTGCTGTATATCTCAAATTTTGTAGACAATTATTTTCTTTCAGTTCTTGAACACATCATTCAAAGTCATCCTGCATTCTAGAGTTTGTGCTGAGAAATTCAAAGTGATTCTGATTGGCTTGCTGGAGTTAATTTTTTTTCAAATTTATTTAATCCTTTAAGGCTTGCTTTTAAGCTAAGTTGTGTGGGATCAGATTGATTTTAGACTAACAATATTTTATCTCCAAATCAAGGTGCTCCTTTCCTAAGAAATTTGTGGTTTGTATCAATGGAACTCATGGTAGCGTCTCTTTTGTGACATGGAAAGTATTTTTATATATTGAAAAGAAATGCATGAAGAAGATGATAGGAGCAGGTTAGCACTTTGCAGTATGTTAGTGCTAGACACACAGCACAATCTTGCCCTATAAAACCGTGGTAAGTATTTCAGCACTTTATGTACTAAAAACATGAAGATAAACTTTACACATAGGGTCAGGGTGACTGCATCTGGAAGCAGAAACTTCAATCATGAAGAAGGGCAGTGGAATGGGAGGCCAAGCCTAGGCCTTGGTTTATTTTTTTATTTTTATTCTTCTATTCTGTTTGACTGGTCTCCATGTCTATTGTTGTACCAATACCATGCAATTTTTGTTACTATAACTCTAAACTATAATTTAAGGTGTAATATAATGATGCCTCCTTCTTGACTTTTGTTACTTGCTTTGGCTCTTCAGGGCCTCTGATTTTTCCAAATAAGCATCATGACTGATTTTTTATTTCTATAAAGAACATCATTTAAACTTTAATAGGAATTGCATTAAATCAGTATAGTGCTTTTGGTAGTATGGCCACTTGAAAATACAAATCCCAGGGGCTGAAAGGCACTTTGGGGTAGACTTACTTCAGAAGAGGTTCAAGAAATTGAAGAGGTGACCTCAATTTCTTACTATTAGAACCTGACAGAACATAGAACTCTGGTAACCAGACATACACAATATAGAAGTAGTATCTTGTCTGGTTCATGTGAAGGGAGATGCTTTAAAGAGCAAAATGTTTTTTTGATGATTCCAAACTTTCCAAGTTTGTAGCACAAAAATTTCCAGAGAATCTGCAATGAATGACTAGAACAGGTTATTCCATGTTGAAATTGTGACACAGTTGTTATGTTTGCACCATTGGACATGGCTGTCAGGGTGGATATGTAAATGTTGGATAATAGTTTTAATACTCAGATATTTATTCAAAGACCTCATTCTATAATCTGGTGTCATCACTGGATGGAGTTCTATGTACACATTTTTGTATATTTGATCTGGGACTAAAAGTTTTCAATGAGAGTCAGCTGGGATAGACAGCATTAAAGATTGTCCCACATGTCAGATAATCTCTCTGCAGAGTTCCAAGTAGATCATCAGGGATCATTTATTAAATCTGCCTCAATGGGGAGAGATCAAGTACACAACACAACCAATAATGATATCTCTGTTTTTAAGTAAGAAGAGTCTCCAGAAGGAACTCTATAAGTAGAAAGTTGAGATATCCAGAATGGGGCCAGGACAGATATCAAGTTTGGGAACTTCTCTAAACTCTGTCCTAACTCTTTACCTCTGAATGATCTATATTCCTATTCCCAAAGAAATCTGGACTCTATTACTCCTCTGACAATATAATAGGTGAAAATCTCCAGATCACATACTTCTAGAAAGAATAGAGAATATATTCTTGCATGGTTTTCAATTTAAATAGGTAAGGCATATTTCTTCACTGTTGCTATTATTTTTGTTTTGGATAACTGTCCCAGGTAGCCTATGTAGCAGTCAATTCCACTGTACTTTTAGTACTTTTATAAGACTTCAATACCAGGAAAGTATTTACCAAAGAGAGAGAGAGAGAGAGAGAGAGAGAGAGAGAGAGAGAGAGAGAGAGAGAGACAGAGAGAGAGAGAGAGAGAGAGAGAGAGAGAGAGAGAGAGAGAGAGATGGTTACACAAACTCTTCTACATATTTTTGAAAATGTACCATATCATAAAACAAATCACTATGGGTCCACCGTGTAACATGCTGTGTTCTCACATTTTTTTATGCTATTCCAGTAACAAATGCCATTTCTTGCAGCATTTGTGCATAATGCTGGTAGAATGATGTGATTCAATTGCACTTTCATTTAGCCATTCTTCAGAGATACAAAATGTATGTCCTAGTGAGCTGCATCACTATAATGGGCTGTCATTAATCAAAGCCACAAAGGGGGTTTAAGGACAAAAATTTGTTGGTCCTAATTCTAGAGACTATATATCAAAGTGAATGTTGGAATGATTTTCTTTGTGGCCCACTTTGGCATGTAGATTGCTTTCTTTTTTATGTTAGAGTGTCATTTTTCTGTGCTTCTCTTATCTTTATTGCTACTTCTTATAAGAAGAAAAACTTAACTAGATTAGATCTCACATAAATTAATTAGATTAACATTAATCCTGTTTTTAAGAAACCTATATTCAAATGGAGTCACAGTCTGAGGTACTGAGTATCTAGATCAACAACATATGCAATTAGCGAGAGGACACAAGGCAGCCCATACCATAATATAGTCTTCTTCTCCTGAACACAGGCTCCTGGGAAAAAGAATACTGAGAAAAGGGATATACACATGTAATATTATAATAGTTATAGTCAGATTATATCATATAGTGCTGTTAAAGTTGCATTTCCATCAGAAATCTCTGATGGTAGCTGTTTCTCTGCAGCCACAATCTCCTGGGTGTTGGCATTAAAAAAAATAATTTTGTTTGGGTTAATGTCTTTTCCATGTGGCAAATAAAATCACCTTGTGCCATTTTTTTTCAATTTCCCAACTGACAAGCTTGAGTTACCTTTCAGTTGATTATGAGCCATTTAGATTTTTTTCTTCCCTGAATCATACTCAGATTCTGGGCCCTGTGATACGCTCTCTTGCTCCTTGTATTCTCCAAGCATTTGCTCCTAAGAGGAACCTGGGTTGACCTAGCTTAGGTTCTGAAGACTTTCTATAACATCAAAGGACAAATAATTTTGTCTCAATACAAAGGAACCTCCTGGAGTGTCTTATCTAGGCTCTCTCTCTCTCTCTCTTTTTTAAGAGAGAGAGAGAGAGAGAGAGAGAGAGAGAGAGAATTTTTTAATATTGTTTTTTAGTTATCAGCCGACACATCTTTGTTTGTATGTGGTGCTGAGGATCGAACCCGGGCCACACACATGCTAGGCGAGCACGCTACCACTTGAGGCACATCCCCAGCCCTAGGCTCTCTCTTTAAAGTGGGGAATAAAAATATTTCTCCACACTGATAGTTCCTAGCAGGAGCAAACCAGACTTCTGGGAGCTTCTAGGAGGAATTTCATACAGTTCTGTCTGTGGGAAATTCTCAGTTCTGACACATGCTGCTTAGAAGTCACTGATATCTAGAAGTCTGTCTTTTCTCATGTCTAAAATGTGGTGTTTTTTAGAGAACCTAGGTGGGTAATGGCTTAATGGAAGGTATTGATATAAGTAGGTGCTTTGGCATCACAGCTGAAATCTACACAGTAACTTCCACATCTTAGAAGTTACTGTGTAGATTCTGCTTAAACATTATCTGACACCTATACCAATTTTCTTTCAGAAGCTTACAACTTTGTCATCATGGGCATTTCTGTCATTCACCTGCCCACGTACATCACCTCTTCCTTGTCTAAACTCGAGATGTCAATTCTTCAATTATTCATGGTACTGCCAATATGTCCCTTTTTTACCTCCTTTTACTCCATTCCACAAATAAAGAAGTTTTCTGCTCCATGCCTCTATAGCCTGTGTTCATCTGTGCTTAAAAACATGGAACTTGGTGGTCTATTACATCCCTCTAGAGAAGCATGTTCTATATTGATAAACTCTTTTGAAACTAAAGTATACCAGGATCAATCTTTTTTTTATGTTTTAAGGGGGGTTGAGATGAATTTTAGCTGGTATTTGCCAATGATGTTAACTGAACTCTGATTCTCTGGATCTTGGAATGGGAGCCCTAAGATGACTCAGATGTATGAAAAGGTTATTTCTGTGTTTTAATATGTAATACATGTTTTAAAATTTTATGTACATGCATCATAAATCTTGATATTTAAAAGTAATCCTTATTTTTCAAGTATGAAGAGAACATAAGGAATGTTGCAAGAGTGTTATGATCTGGTGAAGGTATTTTGGCTTTGAATCAAGACTGAGTTCATCCTTCAGGATGCCCAGCTGCTTATTAGTTGTAGGACTTTGAT
Source organism: Ictidomys tridecemlineatus (assembly GCF_052094955.1). Taxonomy (NCBI): domain Eukaryota; kingdom Metazoa; phylum Chordata; class Mammalia; order Rodentia; family Sciuridae; genus Ictidomys; species Ictidomys tridecemlineatus. The sequence goes on from NW_027520942.1 coordinate 1,230,810, forward strand.
CACAGGAGGAAACAGATTTTATAGTCTGGCCCAAGGTCTAAGGCCACACTGCCAATGCAAAGTTAACTTTAAATGCAGTAGAGTTAAGGATGTGGACATATTGAAGGGTAGGTGTCCCCCACATTTGGGACCACATCTGCCTTTGTTTGCTCTCTAATATCTGCATGGAAAAGAACCATGACAAACATCTAGTGGACTTCTGTCCCCTATGGCTACTGCCCCTATGTAGTCCTGGACGGGCGCCCAAGAGCCTCCAATGCTTACTCAGAAGGATGTTGACCCCCGGAGCATAACCATCCTCTGGACTTGGTGATACCAGAGACTGGGGGATGCCCCACTTCTATCCTCACCCTTCCACATCTCACCATGGGCAGCTCCTTATCTATTTCCTCTCATCCTCTATGCTTTCTCCTGGCTTACTGGTTCTCTTTTCCTGGACCTAACCAACAAAAAACGTATCCATTTGTGCAATAAGACCTGGTCTCAATATCCTTTGTATAACAACTATGAATGGCCATTTATTGGCACTCTAGATCCCAGTATTATTAGGGATCTTTTCAACTATTGTGAGCACTGGGAAAATGGAAAGTGATATCATATGTTGAGATCTTCTCCTCTCTTCTAAGCCAACTCTTGATCTCCCACACAAGTCCTCTTAGCTCTCATGTCCCCATTCATTCTAATGAAGCTGCCACAGCAATTGTCCCCTTGGCCCCTTGTTAGGGTCTGTAAACAAGTCAAGATGGAGCCTGGCATTTTGTCAGAGGGAGTGATTTGTGAAGTAATGCCAGCAAGCCATTAAGTGTGGAGATTCCTTATTGGTTGACTGCTGTATCTAGATTATGTTAATTAAGATAAGCTTTGTGGAATGTATATATACCCCTCCTGTTCTACAATACACGGCTCCTACTCCTGCTGTATCAATGTACACAAGTTGCTCCTCAGCCCCCGATTATTTTGCTGCAGCCGGACTGCGGCATATGGTGGCCCATACAGGGAGCCCCGGGACACTCGGGGGTAAGTGACAAAAAAAATAGCTGCCCATCCATAGATAGGATGGGAGCCAATCTGCTCATCTCTTGGCAGATAGGGTGAGAGAAAAAATGGTCATTTTGCAAAAATGGAGAAGATTTATACAGTATGTTTGTGTCTTGTTTTGTCTCAGTGTATTGTATTGTCTTTGTGATGAAAATATGGAAAGGGTGAGAAGTAAATTACTAAGGGAAGAAGGCACCCCAGTGGAACCAGGAATAGTTAGGGCATGTGTTGATGGAAGCCCAGGAACTCTAGTCAGAAAGAAAAAGAAAGTTCAGAAGAAGAAGGATTATCAGGAAAAAAAGTTGGAGCAAAAGGTTATTACTGAATATTTTTCGTTACCGGAGGGTGTGTGAATCCATGTGGCGGCTGCCACATGTGCGACCTGGTCATGGGGCAGCAAGGACTTTCCAAGCAGAGGCAGCCGGCTCTTCCCCACGCCCCGCCCGGGGAGCAGGATGCCACTTTGAGAGCCCAAATCTAAACCTGACCCAGAGGCATGGTCTCACAGGCTCTTGCTCCCTGTGCCCAGTGGCAGTTTGAGTCCGGGACACTCTCTGGACTCTCCCCAGGGCCATCTGGGGCTTCCTTGGATGCTGCAGGTGGAAGATGGCCCATGTCCCTGAAGTTTGATCATTTCCAAGGCCAGTAACTACAGTGGTTCTCCCAAACCTGGAAGCCAATGAATAATGAGCACTATTTAAGGCTTATTTCAAATGTAAAAAATCTTGAGATAATGTACTAAATTGTTCAGAAGGTTGTTTTCTTAGTGGAATGCTACAGGATTTTCTTTAGCTAGCATTGCCGGAGATCCTGCCTTTGTCCCAGTGCTGGTGAGGACAAGGGTGGAAGAAATTCCAGTGTTGCTGAGAACCAGATGAGACTTCGGATCAAGCTAGCTGCTCGCAGAACTTACCTGGACTGTGATTTAGGATAGCTGCCTATAGAACTTACCTGGATTGTAAACTTACCTGGAGTGTGATTTACCTGGACTGTGAGTTAATCTATTGAGACACTGCTTTACCTGGACTGAGACAACAAACTGTATCTTTGCTTACAGTGTCATTGCTGGTATAATTTTTTCAAGGGCTTCTTGCATGGAGCCATCAATTGGCTTGGTATTTTGACATTTTGTATCCTCCCTTTCTGTTTGTAGCAGGTTATTTATGGTGTTTGTGTAAAAACCATTATGGTCCTTATTTAAATTAAACAAAAGGGGGAAATGTTACAGTCTGTAAACAAGTCAAGATGGTACCTGGCATTTTGCCAGAGGGAGTGGTTTGTGAAGTAATGCCAGCGAGCCATTAAGTGTGGAGATTCCTTATTTGTTGACTTCTGTATCTAGTTTATGTTAATTAAGATAAGCTGAGTGGAATGTATATATACCCCTCCTGTCCTATAAAAAACAGCTCCCACTCCTGCTGTATCAATGTACACAAGTTGCTCCTCAGCCCCCGATTATTTTGCTGCGGCCAGACTGCTGCAGGCCCTCTGCCCTTCTTTTCTCCTGCCCCATGTTCACAGGCTGCTGCTTCTCCACCCATATCTCTGTGTCCCTCTCAAGTTGCCTGGGATCAATGGTTTAATCTGGCTTTGTACCTTTCTCTTTGTCAGATCTTCCACAGATAGAAAAGTGGCTTAGGTCCTATACTTCAAGTCCCACCACATTATATGCCCTTATGATCTTGTCTAACACCCTCCTGTCAGGGGAGCACAGGCAAGTTTTGGAGCAAGCTAGAAATTATACTGATGAGGTACAAGAGATCTTTCTGAAGCCAAACCTGATTGAAACCCTAACTGGAATTATAGTTTGGAGTATTAACTAGTAAAAAAATCAATGCATTTCTTGCTTCATGGCAGGACTTAGAAAGGCAGCACATAAGGCTATCAATTATGAAAAGCTCCAGGAAGTCATCCAAGATAAAAATGAAAACACTTCAACATTTTTAGGTCACCTGAGGAAGACTTTATTTCAATATACTAATCTGGCCCCTGAGACTCCAAATGGAAGACAACTACTAATGACCCACTTTTTCTCCCAGAGTGTCCCCAATATTATGGCCAAACTAAGGTGCCACAAGAAGGGGTCCGTAACTCCCAAAGCTGAGGTTCTCAGAGTGGACTTTAATGTTTATAACAGGAGAGATGAGAAGGCCCGGAAGCAAAAATATCAGATGCTCGCTTAAGCCATCCAGCCTCAGCATCTGTCTCTGTATTTACTGGCCCATTGAAGAGTCCCTCAGGACTGCCGGGACCCTTTTTTAAATGTGGTCAGATGGGTCACTGGGCTTGTACATATCCTAAAGCTTCCAGGCCCTTGTCCTAAACACCATCAATAAGGGACCCTGGGCCATTGACTGTCCCCAAGCCCATAGAGGGCCCCAGCCATACAGCCTTTTTAAACATCTAACTTTGTTTGTGCCTTTGGCTCTCTAGTTTTCACCCATGCCTTTTGGTCATTCCACAGTGCCCTGTTCCCCTTATGGGTAGGGACATCCTCAAAAAGTTGAAAGCTATGCTTTCCTTCTCTCCTCATATATACCTCCATCCAGACTTGCCTGCTGCTCCCCTGATCCTCACCCTTACCTTAGGACCATCCCCTATTCTGTCTGGCAGTAACTTCCCATTACCCTCTTCTTAGGTGGTCCCTACTTGTCTGGGATGATTCAAGTTTTGTATTGTCTCACACCACAAGGCCATTCACCTTCATCTCCAAAAATTTTGCAGAGCAGCTTTGATCACATTCTCCCATCAGTCTTGCTCTCCCCTCTGGGAATATGAGCTGCTTTGGGATCCTGGCCTGAGGGCCCAGGACAATTACCCATCTTCCATTCACCTAGCACTGTTTTTCTTCACCCACACTCAGCCTCATTTGGGTACAAGACTTCTCTCTAGAACTTAGCTCTTGGCCCAGCACCAAGGTTCTCGCCCATCCCTTCTGTTGGGTATGTGGGAGACTCCCCAGTGAAGTTAGTTTTCCATCTTGCAAGAACATCACAGAATCCCTTACTCTTCCCTCTCCTATCCGAAGGGCACAACAAGCTGAAGAGTGCCAAATTCAAAAGTTTTCTTGACCAATCTCCACAGGACACAGTGTCCACTTGCTATTCCTGAGTCACGTTACCAATTGGCACATGCCACACCACCTATGCAATCCTTCTTAAGCTGAAGATTGCAAGCTCACACTCTGCCCTCACACTCTGCTCTCTTCCTCTTCCTTCTATTCTCCCTCTACTCCCTTTCTCTTTCTCTTCACTCTCTTCCTCTGCTCTCTTTCTATGTGCCCTCCTCCTCTCTGCTCTCTACCTCTCCTTTTCTTCCCCTTCAGGCAGCCCCCCAATAAAATCACTTGATTGAATCTCAGGTGAGTCACTCACCTTTCACCTTCCCCTTGGCTAGTTTACTCTTTGGTCTTGGTTTTTAGCTGCTCAGCAGAGCTCATAAAAGCCCTGACCAGGCAACCAAGACTCTCTACAGGCAAAGCCCAGGACTAGGGAAGTAGCGGGTGACTCCCTCTCTCAGTTCCAGACACTGGGTCTTGAGGGGATTGGTTGAAAAAAAACATTGAATTTGGCATGCTCTTTGGCTTGAAGTCCTTCAGAGAGGAGGGTGAGGGGTAAGGGATTCTGTGATATTTTCAATAGAAGGAACATTAACTTCAGCAAAGAGCCTCCCACATACACCCAACAATGGGGAACTCTCAAATCCCACCTGATTCACGGCTACTTTCTTGCCCACCTAGTTCCACTCCATTTGGTTCCTGATCTAAAGGTCCATTGACCAATTCAACCTTCCAATCTTTGTAACTTTTCCTAGCACTCATAAAAACGAAAGAAAATCCCTTCTGTTCAGGCTTTCTCCTCTCCTTTCTCCATTCAAAGCCTTCCTTTGCTCCCCTTGCTTCCTTTCTCAGCTTCTACCTGCCACTAAAACGCTGGATTCCTCCAGAGACCCCATTTCTAGACAAACAAAGGATCTTGAATTCACCTACATTGTAAAGCCCTAGGCACAATATCCCTGGCCAGGGCCACACTGAAGCTAATATTGAAATACAAAGGAGAGACTCAGTAGGCTCAATAGGAGGCCTATAGGGAAAAAATCATTTAACTTTACCCTTGCCTACCAAGGTAGACTACAGCCTCTCATTAACAAGTGAAAGAAACTCACCTTTGGGGCCTCACTCACCATCCTGTTTCCCCATTGCCAAAAGGGACTGCTCACCTACAAGGGTTTACATGTCTCACACCCTGTTGCATTTTATCTCTACAAGTTTCCCTAGTGGAAGATTCCAGTATTACTTTCCACATGTGTTCATCTTTAAAATCTGCTGCTCTCTTTCCTCACTCCTCAGGACTCTTTCTATTTTTTCTCCTCTTACCCTTTCATGCATTGAAACTCTGGAGGAGTTTCTTACACATTTCTCCCAGGTACAGGGAGGTCTCTTGCTCCTGGCAACATACACGTGGTTCACAGATGGCTTCTCCTTTCTTCAGGAGGGAGTCCCTTGGGCAGGGTGTGCTATAGTCTCTCTAACCTTGGTTGTTTGTGGAAGCAGCTCCCCTTCCCAATAATACATCCAGTCAGCAGGCTGAACTCTTTGCCCTCATCAGAACCTTCACTTTGGCAAAGGGAGCCTTCCTCATTGTCTACACTCACTCTAAGTTCACTTTCCACATACTCCTCTCCAACATTGCTATTTGAAAGAAGCATGGATTCCTTATCACCAAGGGAACTTCAATTACTAATGCCCCTTTTATCGCTGATCTCCTTCAGGCCTTCAACCTTCCCACTGCCATTGGAACTGAAGGATGGCAGCTAAGTAACCCCCTTCTCCAGTGGACACTTCCTTCCTAACCTCTCTTTTTGTCATTTTCCAATGCTTGCCCCCTGCATCATTAGATTTATTCAAGACCAGGTTCAAAGGATCTGTAGCCAAACCATGAACCAGCTTCTGTTACAAGACTTTTAACCCCTCAAAAAAATTGAGCTGACCAGTGCAGCATTGCCCAGTACCATCTGACCATCACCATTGCCTCAATGACACCCTGAAACCCTAACAAGGATCCATATGCTGCCCCTTTCCAGCAGGAAGAAGCTGTAGAAGGTTGATCTATGACCCTGTCCCTTAAGGCACCCAATAACAAACAGAAAAGTGGGGAATGTAAGGTTCTTGCTTAGAATCTATGTGGCCATCTTAAGTGACAGCTGCCATCTGAAGAAAAATTTTCACTTTCCACTCAAAGGCCTTTCTGAGAAAGGCTCACCACTCCCTCATACCAACCCCACCCTTAACTGCCCACATTAGGACTCACATGGCTCTAACCCCTGAGCCATCCCCATAAAAGTCTCTAAAACCAAGCCTGTGTTGGCTATCTCCCTCTATGGAGAGATGAACTTTGTCAGCTCTGACAAATAAACTCTGTGTGTATCTCCTCCTGATCTCCGTCTTTCATTTCTCAATAGCATGTCCCCCGGTTCCTCGCTTTCCTTTCAGTGTCAATGCACTGTCAGTTGATTTTATTTGCACAAGATGTTACTTGTGAATGGAACAGAGACTGCCAGCTATATTATTTCATCCTAGGCATACTACTCTATTATATTTATCAAGCTGCTTTGCAGTTAGCTCTAATCATATGATTAAGCTTTCTAAAACTAAAAATGAGTGGAAGTAATATGTGCCACTGCCAGGATTGTGCATACAAAAATTCCATTTTTTCCATGCTATTTTTTATAGCTTTCTAGAATGTTTTAACTCAAGATTGCCAACATAGTTCCATGCTCCTGAATACAAAGTTTTTTCCATTTCAGTCTATGAATCGTGAACCATTTCTACCTGTTTTTATGTTTAAATTTTGACTTAAGAGATTCCTGTTAGTGACTATTGTCTCAGCTGCTGCTATGAAGTCATTGTGTACATTTCTTTTGTAGGTGCAAATAATCTCACTAGGTATAAAATAGGTGGGCAATTGTGGTAGATGCAAATATTTATCTTTTTCCTGCCTACTTATGTGTTTTATGTGTTTGTATCCACATGGATGTGAATAGGCATATGTTCTTGGCATGTCTCAGTTATACTCAGTAGCATCTTGAGCATCTTGAATATATATTGATTTTATTGAAGGTGCCAAAGTCAGCTTTGCTCTCCATGCCTCTGCAAGTGACCATTAGAAAATACACAAGTCCAAAATATCATTGAAAATATCAGATCATCCTCAAAAGTTTTTGTAGGAAATATCAGATTGTTTTCAGAAAATATGTGCTACAATTTTGAATGTTGTGATTGGCTCCAATCTGTCTCCTACTACCACTGAAGAATAATACTATCACATAAGCATGATTTGTTTAAACTTAATCTGTACATTTATCATCTTTATCTCATTTTCCTTAAAAAGCCAAATCATATCTCAATTTATCCATCAGAGCCAAACAGTGTTTGTGTGTTTCTCCTTTTTTTCCTTTACATTTCACATAGATTATCCAGGTTTCTATCTTAGAGTCTGAGACAAAACAGTTTTTACTCCTGAGTATATAAAGTCTATATAATTTCATATACATCCCTGAATGGCCAGTTTTAAATTGTTTAAATTTCTTTCAGGAATTTCTTCATTCATATGAGCCACTTTCAGTGAAGACTAAAAGGAAAAATTACTATTAAAAATATATAACATTATTTTCCCTCAGTTTAATTAGGAAGAGTCTAACATAAGAATATTGACAGATACACTCTGACTGTGGTTAGGTGACCTGAATCCAAAGCCACAAAATCAGGATCATTGAATGTTTTTTTACTATCAAAAACATTGGCCCTGGCCTGGGGTTGTAGCTCAGTGGTAGTGCACTTGCCTAGCATGTATGAGGCACTGGATTCAATTCTCAGCAAAACATATAAATAAATAAAATAAAGGTCTACCAACAACTAAAAAATTTTTTTAAATTTTTTAAATAATTGGCCCTCAGGATAATCTCAGGCAGTAGAATAATACTGCTTTCTCCTTTCTTTCCTCTTTCAGTCTCTTCTTTGTCTTTTAATTCCTCTCTCATCTCCTCCATTTCTACAGATTAAAAATGTTCTTCTGATTACCATAGGTCCAGAGAATATGCCAACACATACCCCTTGACTTATTAGCAGGCTAGGGAATGAATATCTTTCTAGATGTTACCTCTTTTGCCTTCTTTTCATGGTTCAATTCTTTGGAGGTTTACTCAGATCAGGTAAATTTCTTTCACAAGCTCACTTCTCCAAAATTTAGCTGATGATGACTAAGAATGAAATCCATGCCTGAAAGAAAAAAATAGAGTGATGCTATGTGTTCACTGAAAATCTGTACTGAGCAGAGCCCAAAAAACATCTGGGTTGTTATGAGACCAGCTATCACTAAGGCCTCAACTATGTATTGTGACCTATTGATGACATCACAAAGTCTAAGAACCCAGCCAATATTCATAGTACTACAGCATTGATAAAGCTCATCAGCTAATGTGATACACTTTATATATAGTGGTGAAAAACCAGCCTCTAGCTCAGAGCAAACCTGCCAAAGGAAGGGACATCACCTTTGTCCTTGGAAAAACCCACAGAGCACTCCTAAGCATATTCCCACCCTATTAAGTTGTTTATCTACAAATAACAGGAGAGATCTGCTGGCCAGATGTCCCTGACTCAGTCAGGCTAGGTGGGGATCCATAGCAACCCCCTAGAGGCCACAAATCAGCATGAGACAGGGAAATACCTGGGATGCCAGATGACCCTCCCAGTAGTTTATGGTGGTTGATAACATGTTGGGAAACCATGTAATTCAGCACATACACCCCTCTTGGCTTAAACCAATCAGTTCAAATGAATATCCCTTTTGTACTGACCAATCACCCTTACCCAACTTGTTCCCGCCAGTGAATGTGCTAATCATGTTTTAGAGTTGTTATTTGATTTTCCCACCATGTGTAATGATTTGTTAAGAGATGCTATGATGTATGTGGGGGTCCCTGCCTTCTCCAAAGAATGTATAAAACTGCTGCAAACCCTGGGCTAGGGGCCTCTCAGCATCACCAGTTGCTGTGTGTGCATGTGGAGGACCGAGCTACCTCACAATAAACACCTCTTTGCTGCTTACATCGATCTCGGGTCTCTGGTGGTCTTTGGGGGATCCCAAATTCGAGCATAACAGTGGAAACGCTATCATTAAGTTGAACTTTCATACTTTGCACTTGATACCAAAAATAGAAGTGACATGAATTAAACAAAGTAAATCCTTTGTATCTTTTGGACTCCACTGAACTGCTTAATCTCCCCAGTGGTGTAAATATGGCAGTACACAAGAGGGTCAGGCTTAGCACCATCTCAGGAAAGTAAAGGCTGTGTCTCATAAATACAATCTTTAGAAACCTAGGTGACAGGCATGCTGGAATGTGGGTGTGAGTCTGAAAATATCTCATCTGACCATACCCCACCCCCAGATTCATAGAAAATGGTTATTCTAATTGTATCAGTTTCCTAATGCTTTCATAGAAATTTACCAAAATTTTATCACTTAAAATATAAACATGTCATCTTCTAGTCCTGTGGTCAATAGCCCAGTATGGGACTTGAGGCCTAAAATCAAGGTTTGAGCAGGGCTGCTCCTATCTGGTGTCTCAACTTGAAAAGCTTTTCATCCCTCACCCCCACAGGTTTGAAAGCTGCCTGCAATACTTAGCTCTTGTTCTTGTTCTTCCACAGGCATTAGTCTAATATCTGCTTCCCTGGTTACAGGTCCATTCTGATTGTACCTGCTTAGCTACCTTTCATAAAGGACATTGTGATGGCCCTGGCTGTACCCAGATGATCTAGGAAAATCTTCTCTTAAAATTTATGATTTCATCTTATCTGTAAAGTCTCTTTTACCATGCAAGGTCACATATTCATAGGTTTCATGGATTAGGAGGTGGACATTTCCAGGGCAACTGATGAAAGAGAGTTTTTTTTTCTTTATCCTGCATTACCAAAATAAAATCACAGGATTTCAGAGAGAACTACCTATATTCAAATATAGTAGTTTGAAAATGGAAACTGAAAAATTAATAAAAGTTTGTAATGAGTGACACAGCAAAGATATAAACATATTTAATAAAACAAAGCAGAATATAAAGAAACAAAATGCATTTGAAAACTAAAAGTTAACAAGAGGAATAAAATGACAATTACAATTTTTTTTTCATGCTATAAACTTAGGCAAACTATTTAATTAAAAAAATTCCAAGACAGATAAGAGGTCAATGTAAATAAAAGAATATAGAGAGTTTTGAGCTCTGGAAAACAGAGATGCTATACAAGTCCCTAACTGAATATAAAACCTAATTAGAATCTGAAAGATAGAAGGGAGCATAAAGTCTAATATTTGGTAACTAAATTTACATAAAGTAAGGTGATAAAAAGAAACAAAATTATAATTAATTTAAAGAAAACATTCTCTATTTTTTTTTGTATTAAGAATTGAACCCAAGGGAACTTAAACACTGAGCCACATCCTCAACACATTTTATATTTTATTTAGAGACAGATTCTTGCTAAATTGCTTAGGGCCTTGCTAAATTGCTGAGTCTGGATTTGAACTTGCGATCTTCCTCCCTTAGTCTCCTGGAGTTACCAACATGCACCATTTTGTCTGACCAAAAAAAATAAAAAAATAAAAACACAAGTCATGGATGGAACAAAGAATATGCTCCCTTCTATTTGTAAAAAATTATTTTTAATTTAATTTGTTATATTTGAAATCAGAATGCATTACAATTCATATTACACATATAAAGTACAATTTTTTGTATCTCTGGTTGTACACAAAGTAGAGTCACATTCTTCTTACATGTACTTAAGGTTATGATGACCATTGCATTCCACTATCTTTCATATCCCTATGCCCCCTCCCTTCCTCTCCCTCTCCTTTTCCCCTCTAGATAGGGCAAAGGAGAAAAGGGCTTCCTTCTATTTCTTTCAAATTTTAATTAGGCTATTTATTCAGTTATACACTTGTTTAGTATCAGAGCTCTAAACTCTGAAATTTTTTTATACATTGATCTTCCATCTTTTCTTGGAGTTCTTTATTAAATTTTTGGCATGATTTGTATGGCACAAAACATTATTTTGTAATTGTGATTTCATTCCTTCTATTAATGTTTAATTTTTAAGTGACATTTTGTTTCTTTTATTCTTCTTTGTTTTATTCATTATGTTTACATCGCTGTGTCAATTCATTCCAAACTTTTGATCAATTTCAGGTTTCTACTCTCACAATATTATATTTTATTAGAGGTGAATTCTCTCTCAAACACTGCTATTTTATCTCAGCATAGCAGGATGAACATAGAACCCTCTACTCTGACAGCCACTTCTCTTAGAACCCATGCATTGTGGACTGGCATGGCAGAAGAGACTTTGCTACCATTGGTCTATAAGTCTATTTTGGTGGCAATACTATGCTATTTTTTGTTACTAATGGTCATAGTATAGTTTAAGGTCTGGTATAGTGATGCCACCTGCTTCATTTTTCTTGCTAAGAGTTGCTTTAACTACTCTGAATCTCTTAATTTTCTATATAAATTTCATAAATGCTTTTTCTACTTCTATAAGGAATAATATAAGGATTTTGATTGGAAATGCATTAAATCTGTATAGTGTTTTTGGTAGTATGGTCACTTTGACAATTTTAATTCTGTCTTTCCAAGAACATAGTAGATCTTTCCATCTTCTAAAGTCTTCTCTAATTTCTTTCTTTAGTATTCTGGGTTTTTAGTGTAGAGGTCTTTTACCTCTTTCATTGATTCCCAAGTATTTTATTTATTTTTTGATGCTATTGTAAATGGGTAGTTTTCCTACAGAGGATTTGTCACTGATATACAGAAATGCCTTTGATTTATGGGTGTTGATTTTGTTACTTTGCTAAATTTATTTACTAGTTCTAAAAGTTTTTTGTGGAATTTTTTTTGGTATAAGTATAGAATCATATCATTAGCAAATAGTGCTAATTTGAGTTCTTATTTACCTATCCATATCCCTTTAATTTATTTCATCTAATAGCTCTGGGCAGTGTTTTAAGAACTGTGTTAAATCAAAGTGTTGAAAGAACTATGTTAAATCGAAGTGGCATCCCTGTCTTTTCCAGTTTTTAGAGGAAATTTTTTCAATTTTTCTCCATTTAGAATGATGTTGGCCTGGGGCTTACCATAGTTATATTTAAGTTGATTGATGTGATGAATTACATATTAAAAATAAACACAAAAATTACACATAATAAATAAATAAAGGTATGTGTCTATCTACAACTAAAAATATTTTTTAAAAGCAATGTTTGCAGGAAATCTAAAGTCAAATTTGATCATGTATATTATTTCTCTTCTTCATTGTTATTTGTTACCCTAATAATGAACATTATACCTTCAATACATTTGAATGTATTCTAATGTTCTAAAACATTAATTGGAATAATTCTTCCTCTCTTTGTTTTCCCACTCTTAGATTATACTTGCTTCCCACTCTTAGATTATACTCCTCTTAACTCCTAGTCTCCCTCTTACATTATACTATGTGCTGCTAGTGCAAGTACATCTCTTCTTTTTTTCTCCTTCATCTTGGTGTATATTATTTCTTTCCATCTTTACTTTCTTCTTTTCTTTCTTTTACCCAATTCTTCTTTTTGCCCTTTTCAGTCCTTGTTTAATGTTTTTAGCAGTTTATTATATTTAATAACTAATCTTTCAATCTGTCTCAGAACTCTATATAATGCCTGAATAACATAACATTGAAGAACAATATCAACAAGTTTTTTCACTTTTATTAAGGATAAATAGTACATGGCTTGATTCAAAGTGACTGTAGTAAATAGGGTTCAATGTTTCCTCAAATGATTTTTAATTTGTTATACATGAAAATAGAATGCATTACAATTCATATTACACATATAGAGGATAATAAACACCACACATTGAATTCAGGTATCAGTATTGAGTTATTTGTCCAACCCAGGGCACTTAAGAGAAAGCTTACAAAGTCATCCTTTCCTTAATTGAAGAAGCAATAACTATCTCAATAGGGTAGATATGGAAAAAATATGAAGAGGACTTCAAATGGTCTATAGCACTTCAGCAACTGACTCCAATGAACAATGGTTGAGAAAATTTTAGAGAAAAATATTAAGAATTTTATAGTTAAATTTGTTCAATGGGATAAAAGAAGATGTAAGGAGTAAAATTAGAAAACACCGAAAGAGTCAGATCAATACAATAGAGATGAAGATCTGAAAAAGAACCAAATGGAATACAAGTCAAAATTCTTTAGAAGAGACAAAGAAAATCACCTCATATTGGTTGAAAACATCATCCAAAAACAACATATACCAATTATAAATATTTATGCCTCAATAGTGCATCTATGTACATAAAAAACTCTTCTTGATATTAAGAATCAAATAGACCACAATTCAATAATACTAGGTGAAGTTAGCACAAATCTCTCACCACTAGTTTGACTATACTGACATAAACCTAGTGAAGATTGTACAGAACTAAAAAACACTCTGAATCAAATAGACCTAACAGATATCTGTAGAATATTTAATTCATCAATGATTGAATTCACTTTATCAATAGGACATGAAATATTTAATCACATTTTACATCCAAAGCAAACTATAACAAATATAAAACTGAAGAGAATTTCTTGCAAACTATCAGATTATATGCAATAAATTAGAAATCCATGACAAGATGAAAAATAAAAGCCTCTCTAATACTTGAAGATAAATTCACCTTTGAATAATAAATAAAGAAAAAATCATGGAACAAATAAAAATTTTTACAAACAAATGAGACTTGTGGTAGGACATAACAAGATACTTGGGACATAAAGAGTTTTAAAAGGAAAATTTGTAGCAATCTGCTCCAACATAAAAAAGATAGAACTATGCAAATCAATAACCTAACATTACTGCTTGAGATCTTAAAAAAAATACCAAAACTAAAACCAATCTAAGAAGAGAAATAATTAAAATTAGAGCCAAAATTGATAAAATTGAGAATAAAATTAATAAAACTCTTTTTAAAAATAGACAAGACTGATAAACACTAAGACTAAATAAACAGAATAAAGAGAAGAAAAAAATTTTGAATAAGTTGGAAAAGGAAATACCACCACAGACATGACTAAAATCCAAGCAATCTTAAGAAACTATAAAATTGATATGCCAATAATCTAGAAAATATTGGAGATATTAACAATTTCTTATAGACATATGGCATACACAAATAAGATATAGGAAATATAAACAGTTTGATATCAAGTAATAAAATTGAAGCAGCTGTCAAAAGCCTTGCAACAAAAGTTCAGGACTAGATAGATTCTTAACTGAGCTCTATCAATGTAAAAAAAAAAAAAAAAAATCTTCTCACATTTTCCCATGAAGTAGAAAAGAAGAGAACAGTGCCAACTCTTTCTATAAAGCTAATATCATGCTGATACCAAAACCAGGCAAAAATATAACAAGGGAAGGAAATTTGAAGTAAATGCCTTTGATGAAGATAGATGCAAATATTCTTAATATAAAATTGGCAGACTGCATACAAAAACACATAAAAATATTAACGCATGGCTGAGGCTGTAGCTCAGTGACATAATATTTGTCTAGCATTTGTGAGGCACTGGGTTTGATCCTTAGCATCACATAAAAATAAATAAAATCATTGTATTGTGTCCATTTGCAACTAAGAAATTAAAATTTGTTGTTGTTATTTTTGTATATGAACAGAATGCCTTTATTCTACTTATTTTTATGTGATGCTAAGGATGAAACCCAATGCATCTTGCATGCTAGGCAAGTGCTCTACCTCTGATTCACAACCTTGCCCCCAACAGAAATATTTTTTTAAATGTTAGTGCATTATGATCAAGTGGGTTTCAGTCTAGAGATGCAAGGTTGGTTCAACATATACAAATCAGTAATTGTAATTTACTACATAAATAAAGTATGAACAAAAATCACATGATTTTCTTAATAGATCCAGAAAAAGTGTTTGAAAAAGTACATCAACCATTTATGTTTAAAACGTTAGAAAACTAGGAATATAAGGAAATTACCTCAAAATTCTAAAGCCTACATATGACAATCCAAGACCAACATCATACTAAATGGAGAAAAACTGAAAGCATTTCCTGTAAAAACAGAAACAAGAAAGAATGCCCAATTTTACCAATACTATTCAACTTAGTGCTTGAAACTCTATCCAGAGCAATTAAGCAAGGGAAGAAAATTAAAGGAAAATCATAGGAAAAGAAGAAATCAAATAGTCTGTTTGCTGATGACATGATTCTATATTTAGAAGACCCAAAATATTCTACAAGAAGATATCTAGAATGATCAATTTAGTAAAGTATCAGGATACAGCAACAACATAAATCAATCACTTTCAGATACTGCTGTGATAAATAAGCCAAAAAATAAGAAAACTATTTCATTCTATCACTCACAAATATTTGGAAATTAATCTAATGAAGTATATGAAGGACCTCTATAATGAAAACTCCAGAACACTGAAGAAAAAAATTGAAAAAGACCTTAGAATATAGAAAGATAGGCAGAATAGCATGATGAAAATGTTCATCCTACCAAAAGCATAATTCAGGCTCAAAGAATTAGAAATATCCGTTCTAAAATTCACTTGGAAAAACAAGAAAACCAGAATAGCAAAAGAAATCCTGAGCAAAAAGGGCAATGTTGGGAGCATCACAATACTGAATCTAAAATCATACTAAAGGGTTATAAAAGTAAAAACAACATTGTACTCCACCAAAATAGGCATGAAGACCAGTGAGATACAATAGAAAACAAAGACAGAAACCCACAGTAATCTGTTTCTAGACAAAGGTGGCAAAAACACACATTGGATAAAAGACAGCCCCTTCAACAAATGATGCTGGGAAAACTGAAAATCCATGTATATAGTACAATGAAATTTAACTTCTCTTACCCTGCACAAAACTCAAATTGAATCAAACACCTAGGAATTAGAACAGAAATATTGCAACTGCAAGAGGAAAATGTAGGCCCAACACTCCAATATGTCAACACAGGATGCAACTTTCTTAACAAGACTCCTAGAAGGGCTAGAAATAAAATTAAATTCAACAGGTGGATGGTATAAAATTAAAAAGCTTCTGCACAGGGCTGGAATTGTTTCTCAGCTGTAAATTGCTTGCCTAGCATGTGCAAGGCCCTGGGTTCAATCTTCAGCACCACATAAAAATAAATAAATAAAATAAAGATATTGTGTCCAACTACAAATATATATGATTCTGCACAGTAAAGGAACAAAATCATTAAGAAAGAGCCAAAAGAATGGAAGAAATCTTCACTTCCTGCTCTTCAGGTAGGATGGTAATATCCAGAATATAGAAAAAAAAACACTTAATAGCAAAAAAAAGACCCAATTAATAAATGGGTAGAACTAAATGACACTTATCAAAAGAAGAAGTGCAAAAAACATATGCATGAAAAAAACATCTCTAAGAATTAGACAAATACAAATCAAAACTACACTGAGATATTGCACCCCAATCAGAATGGTTATTATCAAAAATACTAGCAATAGGAGCTGAGGCTGTGGCTCAGAGGTAGAGCACTCACCTACCATGCATGAGGCAGTGGGTACGATCCTCAGTACCACATAAAAATAAAATAAAAATATTGTATCCACCTATACCTAAAAATAAATATTTTTAAAAATACTAGCAACAATAAATGTTGACCAGGATGTGGGGGAAATGATACACTCACAATTGCTGGTGAGACTGCAAATTGGTACAACCACTATGGAAAGCAGTATGGAGATTTCTTCAGAAAACTTGGAATGGAACAACCATTTGATTCAGTTATCCCACTCCTTGATTTATATAAAAAGGACATTAAATCAGCATACTACAGTGATGCAGCCACATCGATGTTTATAGCAGCTTAATTCACAATAGCTAAACTTTGAAGGCAACCTAAGTACCCTTCAACAGATAAATAGATAAAGAAAATGTCATATATATACAAAATGAAATGTTACTCACCCTTGAAGAAGACTGAAATTTTAGAATTTTTCAGTAATAGGATAGAGATTGAAAATATCATGCTAAATGAAATAAGCCAGTCTCAAAAAATCAAAGGCTGAATGTTTTCTCTGAACTCTCAATAAGGAGGGGGATAGAAGTAATTCAGATTAGACAAAGGCAATGAAAGGAAGGGAGGGGGAATGGAAATAGGAAATATAGTAGAATGAATTGGACATAACTATCCTATGTGCATATGTCATTACATAACCAATGTAATTCTACTTTATGTACAACCAGAAGAATAAGAGGTTATACTCCATATATATATATATATATATATATATATATATATATATATATATATATATATAATATGTAAAAATACATTGATCATGTGTGAGGCACTGGGTTTGATCCTCAGCACCACATAAATAAATAAATAAATAAATAAAATAACTAAAAATACATTGATGTCAATTCATAAATATAGATTCATTGATATCATTTTAACATAAATTTTGATATAGATTACCCAATATCAATTCATTAATATAGATTGATATACACTTGATATATCTTAGTTTAAATAGATTCATTGATATTTCATAGATACAGATTCATTGATTTCTATTAATCAAAATAGATTCATTGATATTTTATTGATGTACATTCATCAATAAAGGTTAATCAATGTCAATTGACAGATATTGATTCATTGACTTAAATTCATTGATATGAATTCATCAATTAGATCCATCAATGTTAATTCATATATTTCAAGTCATTGATTTAAATTCACTAATATGGATTCATTGGTTTAGATTCATAATGTGGATTCATTGATAGCACTTCATCAATATTGGATTATTTATATAGATTCATTGATGTAAAATTATTGATATTGATTTATCAATTCACAAAGGGGGAAAATTTTAAGTGACTGATTATCAGCCCTTAAAGATTCAACCTCACTAATGAAATAGATACATGAGCTGGGCATGAGGATGCACATCTGTGGTAATAGTGACTCTGGAGGTCAAGGCAGAAGGATAGCAAGTTCAAGCCCAGCCTGGGAAATTTAGCAAGGCTCTGACTCTCAAATGCTTTTACCTAATTCTGACAATAGGGCAACCAGTGTGAGAGAACTGGTATAAACTGACTTTTGTCATTGTTTACACCTGGAGCATGGGCTCTGTGAACTTCAGGGATCTCTGAACTCTCAGGCAATTTAAACATGAGTTTGTGTTTATGGGCTTCCTTTTCTTTTCTTTTTGTTTTTTGGGAGATCACCTGAAGGTTTCCAAAGGGGTCTAAGATTCATGATTATAAGATTATTTAAGGGGTATGGAAAAGTTGAATACACCCATGTCAGTTAAAGCTTGAGGATCATGAAATTAAAGATGTGCCTTTGAAGTATTTTACTTTGGAAGAGAATCGAGTCAGGTATGCCTGGAGAGTTATAGCAAAAGTAGACAGGAAACCTGGACAATAGCTGATAATTGGATTCAGAAAGGCTCACAATATAAAATAGGGTAACATTCAATTATATAGAATATTTAAAAATATTAAAAGTTACTTAGAAAAATAAAAGTTTTTTTTTTCTCATTCACATAAAGATCAGTGTGGAAATTCCTAATCAGTAGGCAGTTTTTTCTGCCATCATTCAGAGAACCAGGCTCCTTGCATCCTGCCTCTGTCTTCTTGTATGGCTTTGGAGCCCTCTATTAGAACCCTGTATCTAGACAATCTATAGGGGAAGAGAGAGAGGGTGTGGGGTAAAACAAAGGAAGGACATCATTTCTGCCCACATTCCTTTAGATGGATTTCAGTGACATTACCAAATCTAACTGTAAGAGAAGTTAGAACATGTAGTCTAACTCTACCCTCACAAAGCAGAAGAAATGAGTTTTGGTTAACACATAGCATCTCTACCCACTTAAATGAAACAACAGTATCAGGAAGCAGCTGGAGGTAAAAAAAGACACTCTGCTTTAAACACCAAAATAAAGTCCAATGTCATAGGCAGACAAGATAGTCCACAGATGAGGCAGAGTAGGCAGGCTTATAAGAATAGAAAAATGTACAAAGGACAGGATGGTCACAGTGACATTACAACCTATGAGCAAAGTGCTCAGAGTTTTAGGCATGGAGGAAGGAGGAGTTTTGGGAATCAGTCAAAACTAGCGAAGACCTAGTGACCCAATAGGTATTTAGGAAGGTTTGGAGTAGGAGTGGGAAATAGAAACAGGGTAAAGCAGGAGCTGGGATGGAATAACCCACACTCTGGGAAGATCACAGACATGGGGAAGAGAGCACAAGTGTGGATAGTCAGGACAGGTTATTTGTGAGATGTCTTATTCAAGAATAGCATGTCAGACAGGAGCTGGTCAAGTTCCTTTTGCCCAGGATCAGCATCAGTCCTGGAATAATACAGAGCCTCTTGACAGGATTCAGCTGTAAGGAGAGGCATAAGGGAACAGGTAAGACCTGATATAATCCATCAAGTGTTACAGTAAGTTTTCTCAGGTTCTTGGTCACCAACAATACCCCTAACTAACCCTAACTTTCTCCCAAATGTCCTGGAATGAAACAGCATTATTGAGTCCGTTCAAACCCTCTAGGGCACAAAGCAAATGCCCATTAAGAGGATAGAGGACCTGGGGTGGTTTATTTTCTTAGAAGAAACAACAATAAAACTAATGTTCAATATGTGCAAGCACAATTTTTGGGCTTTTGACATGTTTAAGCATTTAATCTTGATTAAAAACCTATGATTAAGGTTCCTTTATTACCCCATGATTACAGATTAAACAGTGAGCAATGGAGGTTTAAGTGGCTTATCAAAGCAAGCATTAGAGCTGGGATTCAAAGAGAACTGACTCCAGAGTGGATGATCTTAGAAATGCCACATTTGACCAAAGTTTCATGGAAACTTTTACTCATTCAGTGGATAAAGATGCACCCTGAAGCTCTTTCCCAAGTGTTGATCTAATATTTTGTTTTCAGAAACCTACCCCATCTTTGTGCAATGAAGACTGAGTCTCCCACTTCCAAGAAGAAGACATTAACAGTTTCCTAATGAGGCCATACTCTCAAATAATGTAAGCTATCTGCACTAAAAAGTTCTGAAGTAAAATATGTCACAAGGAATGATTGCAGAAAGTCAGGGTTAGAATGAATTTCAGACTGATCTACTTGCACTAGGAAACCACCTTACTCAGCATAACTGAGTCAAGAGGATTATGACTCAGAAACTTCTGACAGTGATACAACTGCTTTAGTTCTTAAATGGCTAAGGGACAATGTTAAAAGGGCTCAACTTCATAGAATTTTATTTTTATAAATTGAGGAGTGTAGTATCTTGTCTAGCTAATCAAGAATTATATAGTAATCTATCCATTTATCTGTCCATGTGTTTATTCATTTGCTAAAATATTCACTCACTCAAAAATATCTACTGAACCAAAACTTGTACTAAATCCTATGTGTTTCTAATTCTTTCAAGTGGGGTTCTTCCTTATACCTCATTTTTGAAATTTTGATAAGCTCAGAGCTGGGATACCATCATATATTAATAAAGTTTATATTAAATATGTTTCAGGAATCATAATCAGGTCATTAATTATGGCACTGTTTGAAGGTTCCTGCCACTAATCCAAAGTAAAGAATTCACCTTTTACTTTGGAATTCTAAGAGGATTTTTAAGAACCTAATTATGCTCCAAGATATCTTTTCCATACCACATGCTTAGTTTCAAACCAAACATGAATAAGGTTCAATCAACAGTATGTTTTTTTCAAAACCAAATTAGTACTCAGTTTTCTTTCTTTTTAAAGTTTTTTTAAATTTTTATTATTTTGTTTTCTTATTTTCATGTGGTGTTGTGGATCAAATCCAGTACCTCACATGTGTGAGACAATCCTCTGCCACTGAACTACAGCCCCAGTCTCAGTACTCAGTTTTCTACAAACAGGGTCTATAAGAGTTGTAAGGTTCTTGCTGTCCTCAGTGAAAAGTGCATCACCCATGACAAAGACAGGTATTCTGAGTTAGCACCCTAGCCTTACAGAAGAGTAGGAAAAAGGCCTAAAGAATGTCTCATGGCCTGGAATACTGACTGGCTTAAAAAGCTATTTGTTATCTGGTCATCAAAGTTATATGCATAGCCATGAAAAAGTCACTTAGCTAGCAGCATGTCAATCATTCAAAGACTGGACAAACAGAATTCCAGAATGATATTTCCATTTTGGTTTTCCAAGTTATATGGTTCTAACGGATGATCTTCTAATGTTACATGATTTACTTGTTTTGCAATGGAGACCATGCACACCACAGTGTTGACACAGCCAATTTTTTCTTGGGCTAAAATTTATGGAAAAATAAAACTTTTCTATCAGGTTAGAAAAGAGTAAACGCATTGCTCTTGACTAGATTATTTAAACAATCAAAGCAAGGTGACAACTCTTCTTCTTAGGTACTTGAGCCACTGTCAGTTGAAATATGTTTGTTTTTATTATAGTATATACTTACTTAGAATCCTGAAACTGAACTCAGACTTTCTCCTCATGTGCAAGAACACTGTAAGTCAAAACTGGCTGAAAAGAGGCAAGACAATATCTCTAGGCCTTTTTCCTGCTCTCTTGCTAGCCTAGAGCTAGAGCAAAGGCATCCAGTTAATTCTGCAGAGCGGCTCTGGGTCAGTGTTTTTGTGGGAACAATACTGCCCTCCAGGGAGAGGTTGGAAACTTGCAGGAGCAGTTTATGGTCATCATAATATCTGAGGTTGCCAAAGGAACATACTGCTGAATTATTTTCTTTTTCTTTTTCTTTTGGTACCAGAGATTGAACCCAGGGTCCTTTAAATACTGAGCCACATTACCAGTCCTTTTTATTATTATTATTATTATTATTATTATTTTGAGACAAAGTCTTGGTAAGTTGCTTATGGCCTCTTTAATTTGCTAAGGCTGGCATGAACTTGGGATTCTCCTGCCTTAACCTCCTGTACCACCATATCTGGTTGAGATTTATGTAGATGAAAGCATCAGATTTTTATCATTTCCTGAGTCTAGATAACATCTCTGACATACACATTAAGAATCATTTGCATGGTGTAGACATACACTGAGTATACTAGCTTTAGTTCTATCATCCACTGGCATCCTTCCTTATTTTTTGTCTTTTGAACATGGAATAGCTTCTAACATTCTTACTTGTCTCACATTCAATATTTTCATTATCTGAGTAAGCATCTGACAATTTTTATATCTTTTCTCATAAAGATGTGCATAATTGTTATATTGAAAGTCATATTATTAAAAATTGCTTTCTTCTTATTTCTCCAGCCTCAAAGTAGTCTCTGAAGCAATATTTATCTGTCCTATAATAAACTTTATGCTCACTCCTCCTGCCCATATCTGTTGTTTTTTGTTTTGTTTTGTTTTCAAATATTGTTAAATTCTGAGAAATGCTGGCATTGTTATTGTGTAACAGGTAGCTTACAAAAATCTACCTGGGATTAAAGGAATAAAATAATTTAGTAATATTACTGAGGTAAAATTAAATTTGAAACCATAATATATAAAAACTGTATATTTATTTTATATAAAGAATCCAAGGATAACTTCTTCCAGAAGAGCCTTAAATTTATATTTCTTCAAAGAATTTGGAACATCATTGTTATGCTGATCTCACTCTGAAGTTTAATCTATATAATATACCATATTTATTTTAGTTAACATGCATATTTTTATCTACAAGTTTTGCTTAATTTCTGATTAAATTTAATTTAATAGGCATAGTCCCTAATAGTACTACATTTTTAACAGCTTTTGAAAGCAGTATAGATAAAAAAATCTAAAATATCTAAAATTAGCCATAGACAGATACAACCAAGCTTTGAAACATCTTAATATTGATTTCAATTATGCAGATAATTTATACAATAAACGTTTTTTGGCTTTAGTCTTGTACTTTGGCCTAGTCATGTAATTCAAGTAGAAAAATAATTATTGTTATGTAGGGTGTAGAAAACTTGCACATATTCTGGAATATGAATTTATGAGAAATTTTTGGCTATGATTTGAGAGACTTTTACTAACTACCTGTGCGCTTCCTTTTACTCAGCAAGTCTATTCATCTAGAGTTATGCTCACACAATAGCTTGAAAATACATGATCAAGTCTTTATTGTAACTTTGTTTATAATAAAAGAAAAATGTTAATAAAATGAACCTACCCTCAATTATATATAATTAAGGCATGCATGTTCTTTATTCCAATCTTAACTTTTTACCCTACTCAAGTAATTGTCCTCAAGGACTTCTCTCCATGCAGTGCCTCAGAGGGAATATGAGCCAGGTCAGCAAAGTCACACACATCAACAGTTTGACCCAGGGCTCAGGTGTCTAAATCTTCTCATCTTCAGAAAAATGGGCTTTTAGAAATCTTCCCTGCCACCTTATCTTAATGAGAAAGATTTTCTTGAGCTCATTCCTGCCTTAAATATCATTTGAAACTTTTTCATGCTATGTATTCACAGAGAGTAGAGAATACATCAGGCCTTGATTCTTACCTGTGTGTATTAATTCTAACTCAGAGATATCCAGGTCCTAGTATAAGTGTGCTAACCTGGTTTTAATTGTACCAGGTGTTGAACAGAGGCTCTAAAATTCCTTGCCAGGTTTGCATCCTGGGAAAACAGAGTGATCACCTGTGGCAGTTTCCCTGAATGGTGATATCACACTTGTACAGCTTGGTTCTATATCCCACCAAGCTCAGATTCAGGATTCAGTAAATAGAAGAAATGCAAGGCATGGTAGAAATATGGGCCATCTTTTATTCAGAGGCAGCCATAGCAATTAGCCTGTTTCCCCGACCCTTCAGCTTCAGCCCCTAGCCAGTTCCATTTTAGCCCATCCTCACACCCATTTCTATAGGCCTTTTTTATATGCAGTTGAAACAAAGAAGGTACACTGCCAACAGGTTACATGGGGTGGGTGAGGGATGCTTTCAAGTTCATGTTTATAACCTTGAGTCTATATGCTGAATCACAGTGTTTCTGACCTTGACTAATCATATAACATAGCCCACAAGAATTCTCAGTGAGGCAGCCTAAATATAGTCATTTCTGGCTTGCCCTCAAAATCTACCTTTTTAGGATACCTTAATGTATAATCTACACATCTAAAGTCTTCTGTAATGATCCCTTTGCAAGGAGAGCAGAGCCCTGCATTCAAAACAACATGACCTGCAACAATATACAACTTAAAGACAAGCCCCATCCTTTATGATTACTAAAAGTAATTGCCAATTTCATCCCATTCTGAGATGGCAATTAAAGTCTTTCCAGCCATGTTCAATTGTTCAGAAATAGACTTGATTCATTAGGGTTGTTCAGCAAAGCTTACAAGCATTTCAGTTCATACCCAGAAGGAATCTCTGGTATACGTGTATACAGTTCACAGTGGTGTTGGTGAGGATACACCTACAGATGAAAAAACAAATCAGTTACAAGCATTAGCACAGGTAAATCACATGCATCTGAGAAAATCCATGCCAGCTTTGAGTCCTGGGAAAGCACAGTGGCTGGCTGTGGCAGCTTCCCTTATGGTGATATCACACTTGTACAGCTTGGTCCTGTACCCCAGCAAGCTCAGTGTGCATCAGCACCAGGGAACTCATAATTGGTCAAATGGAAATAACAAATGTGCACTTTAAAATTTGTGTCCCATCTCTGATACCTGGAACAAGTCATCCAGGGGGAGGGGCTTCATTAGTTATCCATGGCATTACAAGGAAATCACACTTCAAACATGTTCCCTGTGGGGCTAACAGGGCTACCCAGTGAAGGTGGGAGAAATTTTCTGTCCAGAGTAATGTCCAATCCACAAACTTCCCCCTAGTTATTCCAGTGGGAGGAGGCAAAAGAACATTCCCTCATTTCCCAAACCCAGTCTTAAGTTCAACATCCTTTGTTGTTACCTGGATGCATTTTGGTGTTGCTGTGTGACACAGCAAAGCTTCCACATAGCTGTTTATCCTCACTGGGGACTCTCATTCAGAGCTTTCACAGCTAACCATAGGCACTGTGCCCACCCCCTTTGTGGAAGGTGTGTTGTCTGCAGACCTAAGTTCTTGCTTAAGCAACCCATTATATCTCTCTATTGTTCCTGCAGCCTGTGGGTGACATGGAACCTACATCTTCCATTGAATCTGAGTTGCCCATCACTATACATCCTGACCTATAAAATGTGTACCTTGGTCACTTTCTATTGTGATGTGCTGGTTATACAAGGCTGATAACACAGTGTGCAAATCATAGTGCACTGACTTGCTTGAAAACTGGGTCAGGCAAACAACATGCCTGTGGTCATATTCACTGCTGCCAAGGTGAACAATACAGGGTGATTGTCAACATACCATTGTGTCAAAATGATGTGTCTCCACAATACCTAGAAATCTGGAAATCCAAAGCATGGTGAGTGTGTACACTCTTGAGCCCAAACCACACATGCCTGGTAAGCCTCTACCAGGGCACCTCATTTTAAAGGCAAACCCCACTCTTTGATTACATTGACATCATCTTCATACCTGCGTATTGAAGGCAGCAGTGCAACTAAGCCACCAAGTTGGTGGGAGGCACCCACTCTAACTACTACACCCTAGCCAAAGCATCTGCTTCATCATTCCCTGGGCTATTCATGGGGGGCATGACCCATAATGTGCCCCACAGTTACCTGTTCTTGGTGGCTTGGCTCCCAAGGCTCTTGACACAGAACTTGCACCCAATATACAGCACAACTATCAGTACATATCACTATGGGGAACGCTTCATTTGCTTTCACCATTTAGCTCAGCTCACTGGCTTCCTTGTCTTACACCTATATCAAACCAGACATTGCCTTTTTCTGACTTCAGAGCCACTGCCAGCCACACAGGCAATTGTCCATGACTGGAATCGTTAGTGTAACAAACACTTAAGTGTATGGATGCCTTACTTCTGAGGTATGGGCTTGTTTCTGGTTCACCTACATAGGTAATAGGCCCTAGCACCTCTCTCTTTCTTGGCTCATGCCAGCTCCTAATACACTTGGGCTCTCTTGGCACTGGCTGGCTCCTGGCAAATTTGGGTTCTCTGGTGCCTTCTAGGTTCTAGTATACAGTGCTCTCCTGGATCGTGGTGGCCTCCAGTACATCTAAATCTGAAGTTTGTGAAGAATCCATAACATGTAGCAAATGGGGTGTCTTGCCCTTGTCGGCCAGCAGCACCTTTAAATCTCACAGGCATAACAACAAATTGACCAGGGGCTTTTCCCAAGTCCACCATCTCCAACTTGACTACTTGGGCCAGCTCAACTTGAACTTGACTACTGGGCCAGCCCTGCTGGCAGCTGCCCATCAGAGCCATCGGCTGCACTGTTTGATTTTTCTCTTTGACCACTGGCTGGGCTTGCAGGCGTTAAACTTCCTCCTCCTACTGGGACTCCATCAGCATGATGGGGGAGGCTGAGGGGTATTTTCAAGGTATGCAGATCCTCTTCTGGCAACCATACTCTGGTTCTCAAGGCTTCTTTTTTATGTTGTGACTTCTTCTTCTTGGCAGACTCTGGTAAAGCTGCATCAGTGTTTGCTCTCAGAGTTGTAAGACACATTTACCTCATAGCCCCAGCAGCTGTGCATTTAGCTCCTCAGGCTATTAATCTGTCTCACTGACACCACCACTGCCACCTTTGTCCTTGGCCATTGTCTGGCACCTGGGCACCACTGCTCAGTTCAGTCTGCTCCAGCAGGTCCACATTCACTACAGGGTAATCAGAAGCCTTCTCTATGCTCACAAGGGACCTATTCACCATATTCCAACTCTACACAGGAATTTGTGCTAATATGACCTTGGCAACTGAGTGCTACATGGTGCTCATTAGCCACAGGTCCCTCCTGTCAACCAAGGTTAAATCATCTCTAACCTGTGGAACATCCTGCCAATTATTATGTGGGGGCTCAGACCCAGGAAACAGATTTAGCAGATAGAAGAAGATGTAAGACATGGTAGGAATATTGGTCATCCTTTATTCAGAGGCAGCCATAGCGATTAGCCAGCTTCAGCTTCAGCCCCTAGCCAGTTCCATTTTAGCCCCTCCTCACTACAATTTCCATAGGCCCTTTTTGTATGCACTTCAAACAAAGTAGTCACACTGCAAACAGGTTACATAAGGGGATAGGGGTACATGTGTTGCTCCCTGTGACAAGGGTACATGGGAGACAGGCAGGACCAGCCTGTCATTTCCAAGGGGGAGTGAGAGGGTAAGGGTCATGAACCAGTACCCACCCTAAGATTGGGAAAAAAACGCACTGAGCCAGGAGTTGTGTCAGCCATGAAGATGCAGCAAATCTCAACTTTATTGTGTCAGGGACAAGTTATATAGTGATAGAAGGAGGGAGTAAGGAGAGAAAGTAGCGAGAACAAATAGGTTGCAGTTACCATACTATCACTAGGGGCCTAGGAAGATTTCAGGTTAAACAGGTGGGGCTAAGGTCAAAAGCCAGTGGATGTGTAACCGATGTGATTCTGCAATCTGTATACAGGGTAAAAATGGGAGTTCATAACCCACTTGAATCAAATGTGTGAAATATGATATGTCAACAACTATGTAATGTTTTGAACAACCAACAATAAAAATTAAAAAAAAAAAAAAAGCCTGCGCTCGCAGATTAAAAGCCCACATGTGCCAATCCAGTCTGGTCACTTATATGGAAATACTGTGGAAGAACCCATGAGGCCACCTAAACCAACACCCAATAATGGCCACACTCCCAAAGGAAGTAAAATGTTCCAACATACATGCTCACAATTCATGTTTATAACCTTGAATCTATACCCTAAATCTTTTTCCTGGGTCAGAGTCCTTGCACAACAGTAGGGCACAGTTAAAACAAGACTGTTTGCTTTGCAGCTTCATTGCCTAGCTGGTGAAGTGTCTGTGGTGACAGGACAGGAAAGAGGTGTGGTCCGAACTGAGATCAGACACTGGTGTTTTAATTTCTGTTTTACTTTTGTCTTTTTAAAGTTAATCAGACATTCCTGTACCTAAAGTACAGGTATGGGAGTGGCTTCATAAAAATATTTTATGTAATCCCTTGCACACACACACATACATACTTGACTAGTTTGGTGATAAGCATCAGTAATTTCCACCTATCCTCACTGACCTAAGCATAATAAAGACATGAAAAATCCTCACTTTTCTGACAAAGAAGATCTAGTTCTGCTTGGCAACTGTGCACTAAGTCATTTATTTACCATTGACCATTTTGAGACTTCAAAATTTAACTCTGGGTCCTAATATTATGAGCCAGGCTAACTGGGCAATGACCAAACAAACTCCATCTTGCCCTGAGACTCCACATCATGTAAGAAATGCTTCTCCCATGGAAAGCCCAGCCTCTGTATCCACCAAGAGTTGCTGAGCATAGCATGTTTGACAACACAAAATGGCAATTCTTATACAATGTAAAAGTGTTCTCTCTTTGGTTTCCATTGTTTCTTGGACAATACCTGAGATTGATTGGGTAGATGTTAGTAACCATTCTTTAAATTGTACTCACCTAGGGATGTTTTGGCCCACTCCCTTTTCTGCTTATGATTTTAGATCTCATGACATTTTTTTATGGTTTTGGATCATAGCAACAGCCACTTATGTGTTAATATGATTTTGGACTATAAAAATGTGTACTAAAACCCTGGGAGGAGGTCAAAGGTTGTAAACTTGCAGCCTACCTTTTGACCCACAAGCTGGTAGATCTGGAATGCTGGCTGGTGAATAAAGTTTCCATCTTCTGTTTTAAGATCGACTCAGTGATTTATTGTGATCTCTCCTTAACACTAATGACTTTTGAGAGGTTGTATAGCTGCTAGAAGTTAAATGATATTCAACAGTTCAGTAATGTGCTGTGAAGCTTACCACTTTGGTGTTTATTTTTTCCTATGAGTAATACACTTATATATGGAAACTTAGTTTTTCATTATTATACTATTACTAATTGATTAATTGATTGTACAGCCATTGTAAAAACAAAGAGTAGAGATCCATTTTAACTCCCCCAAAAAAAAGAGAAAGAAGAAACTTTGTGTGTATGTGTGTGTGTGTGTGCACGCGTGCATGTGCAGGGATGTAGCTCAGTGGAAGAGTGCTTGTCTATTAGGCAAGAGGCTCTGTGTTCGATCCCAGCAGCAAGAGGGAAAACAGTGAGTGGTGAACAAAACACCTGTGTACTGAGCACAACCAACATGTTCTTAATGTTGTAAGTGTTCTGTATATGTTGCTGAATTTAATTGAAAACTCATTTAGTGCAAGAGAAAAGAAATTATTTATAAATAGATTGCTTGAGTTGTATTGGACTTACAGAGCTTGTGAGCTCAAAAAATAGTTGTGAGAAGCTGGATACACTGGTCCACATACCTGTAGTCCCAGCTACTTGGGAAGTTGAGGCAGGAGGATCACTTGAGTTTAAGAGTTGGAGGCAAGTTTGAGAAACACACTGAGACCCCCTTTCAAGGATATACTTTTTAAAATACATTCATGTAAAACATTGGAGATTTGTCATTTTGCCTTGGTCCCCCTTCCGCTCAGCTGGGTAACCATGGGAGCATATGTGATCAGCATGGATACAGCCACTCTGAACTTGACTCTTTTCTTAGGAGCACATACTTAACTTCATAATCCTTAGCCCACCTACCCAACATTATTTCAACCAGTTGGTAAAAGTGTCATGTATGATTAACCCTTAAATCCTCTGGGTAAGAATCAGAAAGCTGGGGCACAGGAGAATTATATCTATAACCTGGGTCTACTGATATTTTTATCATTTTACATTTATTGCTAAAATGTAGATAAAATTTTCAAGAAATTCTTTAAAGGCAAAATAAAGCAACATTATTTGTTGAACAAATATGAAGGAAACACCAGGTCCAGACATGATGCTAGGTCCCTTTCACTAAAATGGTGAGTTGAAAATAGGTTTAGTCTCTCATCATTTACAGTCTAGTGATGGAGACATCTAGATCAACTGTCAAATGAGATTATCACCATTGGGAATACCCTTATATGGGTATTACCCAATTAGAATCCCATCATTCATTGAATGCACATTACTTCACAGAAGCATTGTCTAAAAATGCAATGGGAAAAAGGATTTTACAAAATATAGCACAACTTCATATTCAAAATGCTAGAAAACCTAGGGATAGTAAAAACACACTTCAACATTGTAAAAGCTATATTTGCTGAATCCAAGACCAGCATCATT
The DNA here is from genome assembly GCF_052094955.1 of Ictidomys tridecemlineatus. NCBI lineage: Eukaryota > Metazoa > Chordata > Mammalia > Rodentia > Sciuridae > Ictidomys > Ictidomys tridecemlineatus. Next base: position 1,261,206 of record NW_027520942.1, read on the forward strand.
CTACATGGAGAAAAATTGAAAGTATTCTTTCTACAAACTAGAACAAGGATGTTCTCTTTTACACTTCTATTCAACATCATCTTTGAAAGTGTAGCCAGAGCAATTAACAAAAGAGATAAATTAAAGGTATACAAGTAAAAAAAAAAAACTAAAACTATAACTATTTGTTGATCACATGATTATATTACTAGAAGATCCAAAAAATTCCAACAGACAACTTCTAGAACTAATAAATGAATTCATCCAAGTAGCAGGATATCAAATCAACACCCATAAATCAAATGCATTCTTATATGTCAACAATGAGTTCACTGAAGGAGAAATTAGAAAAACTTCTCCATTCACAATAGCCTCAAAAAATAAAATACCTGGGAATCAATCTAACAAAAGAGGTGAAAGACCTCTACAATGAAAACTACAAAACACTAAAGAAAGAATTTGAAGAAAACCTCAGGAGATGGAAAGATCTCTCATGCTCCTGAATAGGCAGAATTAATATTGTCAAAATGGCCATACTACCAAAAAGTGTTATACAGATTTAATGCAATTCCTATGAAAATCCCAATGACATTCTTCATAGAAATAGAAAAAGCAATCATAAAATTTATTTGGAAAAAATGAGAGACACAGAATAGATAAAGCAATCCTTAGCAAGTAAAGTGAAGCAGAAAGCATAAAATACCAGACATTATACTACAGAGCTATAGTACTTAAAATGGCATGGTATTAGCACCAAAATAAACTTGTCAATCAATTGTACAGAATAGAGGACATAGAGACAAACCCACATAAATACAGTTATCACATACTAGACAAGGGTGCCAAAAACATTCACTAGAGAAAAGATAGCCTATTCAGCAAATGGTGCTGATAAAACTGGAAATTTATATGTAGCAAAATGAAATTAAACCTCTATCTCTCACCCTGCAAAAAATAAACTCAAAGTGAATCAAAGACTTAGGCACTAGCACAGAGAACCTGTACCTAATAGATGAAAAAATAGATCCAAATCTTCACCATGTCAGCCTAGGATCTGACATCCTTTTTTTTTTTTGAGAGAGAGGAGAGAAAAAGAGAATTTCAATATTTATTTTCTAGTTCTCGGCAGACACAACATTCTTGTTGGTATGTGGTGCTGAGGATCGAACCCGGGCTGCACGCATGCCAGGCGAGTGCGCTACCGCTTGAGCCACATCCCCAGCCCGGATCTTACATCCTTAATAAGACTCCTAAGTGCAAGATGTAAAATCAAGAATCAATAAATGGGATGAATTCAAATTAAAAACTTCTTCTCAAAAAAGAATCAATTAATAATGCAAGGAGAGAGCCTACAGATTAGGAGAAAATCTTTACAACGTGCACCTTCAATAAAGCATTAGCCTCTAGGATATAAAAGAACTCAAAAAAACTTACCACCAAAAAATAAATAAATAACCCAATCAATAAATGGGCTAAGGAGCTCAACAGACACTTCACAGAAGAAATATAATTGATTATCAATTATATAAAAAAGTGTTCCACAACTCTAGCAATTAGAGAAATGCAAATCAAAACTACTCTAAGGTTTCATCTTACTCCTGTCAGAATGGCAATCATCAACAATACGGGCAACAATAAATGTTGGTGAGAATGTGGGGGGAGAGATACATTCATACATTGCTGGTAAGATGGCAAATTGGTGCAACTGCTATGGAAAGCAGTATGGAGATTCCTCAGAAAATTGGGAATGGAACCACCATTTGACCCAGCTCTCCCACTCCTTGGTTTATACCCAAAGGATTTAAAATCACAATACTATAGTGAGACAGCCACATCAATGTTTATAGCAGCTCAATTCACAATAGCTAGACTATGGAACCAACCTAGGTGTCCCTTAAAAGGTGAATGGGTATAGAAAATGTGGTATCTATACTCAATGCAATATTATTCAGGTTTAAAAAAGAGTGAAATTATGGCATTTGCCAGTAATTGCTGAGAGTTGGAGAATATCATGCTAAATGAAATAAGCCAATCTCACAAAACCAAAGGCCAAATTTTTTCTCTAATATGCAAATGCTAGTTCACAATAAGGCCCCGAGGGCTCTAGGAAAGAATAGCATTACTTTAGATTAGGTAGAGGAAAGTGATGAAAGGAAAAGAGAGGGGATGTGAAGATAGGAAATACAATAGAATGAAACAGACATTACTGTATGTATACATAGGACTACATGACCAACATAATTCTGCAACATATACAGTCAGAAAAATTAGAAATTATATGTCATCTATGTACAATGTATCAAAGTGCATAAGTGCACTCTACTGTCATGTATAACTAATTAAAACAAAAAAATATTAAAAATGAAATGGGAGTTATATTTAAAGGGAAAGAGTGCTGATATTAATTAGAGAGAATAGAGTAAGGGAATTATGGCAACAGATTCATTGATTCTACTAAGTGTTAACTGTTCTCAAAAAGCCATGGTTCAGAGGCTGAGATTGTAGTTCAGTGGTAGAATGCTTATCTACCACGTTCGACGCCCTGGGTTCAATACTGAGCACCACATAAAAATAAATAAAAAGATAAAATAAAGTTATTGTTTCCAGTTACAACTAAAAAATATAAAAAATAAAAGCCATGGTTCAAATTCTCTTTTAGATAATTAATACAGGCAACTATAAAGGAATGCTGTCTCATTGGAGAAATAATCTTGCAGCACCTTTCCCATGACCATCCCATGTTCAGACAGTTATGTTCACAGCAGGTTGTGTGGAAACATAAGAATATTTATGTCAGTTTTATAGAACAATGATATAACAATATATTAATGTAATATTTTATATTTAATTTTTATTAAATTTAAGTTTTAAAACTTATACCATTAAAATACCATAACAATTTTATACATTAAAATATAAATTTTATATTAATAATTACATATAAATACACAATAATATTGTTTTGAGAAATAAAGTATTTATCATTTAACAATATCAAATTATGATGACATAAAGTGCTATAAAATAATTTTATATTATATTATTAAAAATATGATAATAAGAATAATTTATACAGAATGATTTTTCCCTACTTTGAAAGGGTCTGGCAGTCAATTTCTCCCTATTTTTAAAGACAGGGAAAGGAATGGGTTCTTAGTTTAATGTACTTCAGTCTATTATGAGGGGACAAAGACAAGGTTTGAAAAAGAGAAAAAAAAAACAAAAAAAAACTTTACGGAAGTCTAGGAAAAAAATAAAAAAGCAAAGTTGTTCCCTAAGACCAACAGGATACATGAAGATGAAGGAAAGAGAAAGAGGAATTTGTGAGGGGGCTGGGGGCCTGAAAAAGTTTCTTAAGACTTTAGAGCTCCACAGTGTGTACCTGTAATTTCAGCTACTCCAGAGACTAAAACAGAAGGATCACAAATTTAAGATGAGTCTGGGAAAATTAGTAAGGTTCTATCTCAGAAATTAAAAAAAAAATGATAATAAAAGTGTTGGGTATATATCTCCGCAGTGGAATATCCACAGGCTCAACTACCAGTACCACCACGAAGATAAAGAAGGAGAGGGTTAAGGAGAAGAAAAGGAGTAGTTGTAAGCAATGGTTCAAACCTGTAATCAATTCCAGTGACTCTGGGTGCTGAGGAAGGAGGATGGTAAGTTGGAGGGCAGGCTCAGCAATTTAGTGAGTGAAGGGAAAGCAAGGAACGAGAGACTGAGCAAGAGAGACATGAAAGAGTGAGACCAGGCAGAGATACACATGACAGTTTATTTGTCAGAGCTGAAAAATAAAGGCCATCTCTTGGTAGGAGAAAGAGAGGCAAAACAGACTTGGGTTCTGGAACGTTTATAGGGCAAACTCAGGAATCAAAGCCAAGGGGTCCTAATGTGGGCAGTTAAGAGTGGGGTTGGTGTGAGGGAGTGGTGAGCCTATTTAGGAATGCCCTTGGACAGGAAAGAAACTTTTTCCTTGAAATGGAGGTTGTCACTTAAGATGGACATCCAGATGGTAAGCAAGGACCTTATAGTAAGAGCCTAAGCAACTTAGCAAAACCTTGTCTCAAAATTAAATATAAAAAGGACTGGTGATATAGCTAAGGGGTAAAGCATTCTTGGCTTTAATACCCAGCACAACCAAAATAAAGAGAGTGGGGAGAACATTGTGCAGGATGATCTGGGTAGATGGATTTCACCAGTGGTGCTGTTAATAATTACTTGGGGGGCGGATTGTCTTTAAATGCAAGGGTATATTCAATCACACCAATCATCAAATATAAACAATTAATACAAAAGTGTTGAGTGTGCTGGAACACACCAACTAGCATTCAATGAACACTAATTAAAAACTATAACCTAATGACACAATCCTAAGGGCAACCTCGAGCCCCAAAATACCTCTCCTGCCAGATGACTTCTCTTAGCCAAAGAACAGAGATGCCCTTGTCTGGTGGTTCTCTGCAGCCAACAACTGGATGTCAGGAAATGATGAAGTTGATCTGGGTATTTGCAGCAATGCAGCCAATCTCTCTGATGTCCTTGGAACTGCCTCATTGATATGGCAGGACAAGTGATTTAAATATTGTTTGAAGTTGGTGATGTACATTGGTAATTGGTTTCACCCAGTGAAAGTCAATGTCCACTGGTTATGTCCAGTGAGATAATGTGTATTTGCAACAAGACATATTCTTTGTGCATGTCTATTGAGCTGTTCTCCCTATCAATTGTAAAGTTAAGTATGCCTATTGCTAGTGCTCCTTACAGCTTTTAATCAATTGCAACCAGAAATGACAAAGCATGCCTATGGCTGTTGTTTCTTATGGTCAGCACCTTAATGAGTCCTAGAATGTCCCAAGAAGTCCATGGAAGACGCTTCTTATAATGGAGAAAGCACCTCTATTAGGGTTATTGTTCTTGCACCCAGGAACTTCTAGCGAAGTGAGTCACCACTTGCAGTTGTCATGCTTTCATTCAAGAAAAAGTCTCCAATATCTGTACTAGGGGAAAGTGAATACTGCCTTCCCTTGGGGTCCATGAGAATGTCATTCCTCCATCATATACCCCTACTAGAGATAGAAGGACTTGCAGCCAACACCATCTCCCACTTCAATACCTGTTGTGATGGGCAAAGGTGCAACTTATGCAGTCAAGGGGGAGAAATAAAGGATGTCTACAAGCTTCTGCCCTTTCAATGCTTTATTCACTCAAATAACTCAATATAATTTTACTCTATAGGTTTTTTGATTCATTTATTTATTTATTCATTTTAGTTGTTATTGGACCTTCATTTTTTATTTATATCTGGTGCTGAGTATTGAACCCAGTGCCTCACACATTCAAGGTAAGTGCTCTACCACTAAGCCACAACCCCAGCCCCATCACTCTATAGATTCTTTTTTTTTTTTAAAGAGAGAGTGAGAGAGGAGAGTGAGAGAGAGAGAATTTTTATTATTTATTTTCTAGTTCTCGGCGGACACAACATCTTTGTTGGTATGTGGTGCTGAAGATCGAACCCGGGCCGCACGCATGCCAGGCGAGCACGCTACCGCTTGAGCCACATCCCCAGCCCCATCACTCTATAGATTCTTAATCAAGAAAATGACAATCCTTAATGCTAGGCACTGCAATAGACATAATCAATCAACAGCAAACAATTCTAGATTAATTCTAAACACTGAAAACACTCTTAAACATGACAGGCTCACGATAGACATTTCCACTACATGCTAAGCTCAAGTGTCAGGCCTAAAGTCTCAAGCCTTAGGCTCTAAGTTCATCAGATGCACACTCACTCAGGCTGTGGTGATCAGGTCAGGGACTGATGTAGGCTTCTCCTGGGGTGGTGCTGATTGCTGCCGCTGTCTGCCTGGGCACAAAATCACCAGCCACTCACACCCTTGTAGATTCAAACAGCAATTCTTTATTTCCGAACTCATACCAGCACTCTACAATCTCATTCTGGGGAAATTCACACGTTCTGGGAAAAATTCACGTACTCCACCAGGCTCTAATCAGCAGGATACACCCTATTCCCAGCAGGGTACACCTTAAAACTGAAACTGCTCTAAACCCAAGGACAGGATACTCCCTAAAACCTGATCCGCCCTAAACCCAAATCTGTCCTGGTCCTTGAGCAAGATCACTGCAAATGACCAAGGCAAGTCCATTTCCAGGAGTCCTTCCTCTAAGCAACATGGGGTATGCTGGCAAGGAAATTTTGATGCATCATTCCTACTTGGCAATGGCTCTCAGCAGATGGCCAGTTGAGGAAAGGTCATAGAAAGAAGTTACATTTCTCACCAGGGTCAAGATGTGGCTGTAGAGTTTGAGAGTGGTGAGGAAGATGCAGAGGATCAAGCAAATTGCACATTGGGATGTCAGTCCAGGTCTTCATCAGGTTCTCTAGCATGAGGAAATCAGTGTCGGCTGGCTAAATGTCTATTCACTTGCTCCATCATTTATACTAAATTTGGGGGCTTCTGACCACCCTTTCATTCCCTGTCAGGTACTACCAGATTTCTCAGTGACATCATTTGCCCTGAGGTTAAATCATCTGATGGTTAAAGCATCAGGTGGTCCCCACCCTGATATTCTTGCCTCTCCCCCTTTTGGGGCAAGGGCAACATGACACAGACCTCACTCTGAGTTTGTCAAGTTGGGGAGAAGTGACTTGTTTATGTCAGGGCTATGCCTGATTATCATATTGGAGGGCTCCATAGGTGTGCCTGGTGGGGCTGCAAGTCTCAAAATGGAGTTTTAAAATGAGTTGCTAAGGTAAAGGCCTAAGGCCATCCTTAGAATATCCAATGCACACAATACTACAGACACCATGAACCTCAAGTGGGAAAAATAACTGATGGGTCTGGACTGGGTCCCAGTGGAGCAGGAGTAAGGGCATATCCAATAACTCTAATTGGGAGAGAGTTGGTAAATGAACACTCTTTGACTCTGTAGGAGATTTCCTTCATCCTGCCGTTTTCTCCCTGTAATGAAGCAGTATTTATTGAAACATCTATTAAAACAATTAAAAATATTTACAGGGCTGGGGCTTGTGGACATTTTTTATTTCTCCCCCTTGACTGCATAAGTTGCACCTTTGCCCATCACAACAGGTTTTGAAGTGGGAGATGGTGATGGCTGCAAGTCCTTCTATCCCTAGTAGGGGTATATGATGGAGGAATGACATCCTCTATTACAACAATTAAAAATATTTACAGGCCTAGCATGAACACTCACCTAACATGTATGAGGCCCTGGGGTTGATCCTCAGTACCACATAAAGATAAATAAAGGCATTAAATTAAATAAATCAATAAAATATTTTTGAATATAAGAAAGGAAATGAAAATTATTTAAAGCTGAGTTAGGGAGGGGTGTAGTTCATTGGTAGGGCACTTGCCTTGTTGTAGGGACAAATGAGACAAACCATCAAAGATAGCAGGAAACAGTTTTATTTGGCTAAATCCAGGTTCAGCGGGAACAGCTTTTGCTATAATCAATTAATTCCCCTGAACCCCAAGTTTAGGTAGTTTCAGAGTTTTATACACAGCATAAGGGGAGGGACTCAGAAGTTCACAGTCTTCAAAAGTTCATATAAAAGCAGCTTTTTCTCCCCGTTTTGGGAAAGTTAACCCTTAAAGGACAACACCTGAGAAGGGGAGAGCTTTTTCTCCCATTTCTTTCATCCCCCTGCCAGTTGTTAGCATGGAGCCCAGTTGTAACTTATCTTAAAAATGTAGACATCTCTGTGAATCCCCAGCTCAAGACCAGAGCTTGTTTGCACATTTCTTCAAACTACTATACTGGATATGTTTGTGAAAAACTAGTAAGGGGGTGTCCAGCACCTGGAGTGCTGGTATCTTCTCAGCCAGTGACCAACTAAAACAAAGCAATATGAAAATAGAAAGTTTATCGACACTGAACTCTTTTGCAGAGACTCTTTTCCTGACAGTCTAAAATTAACCATGGTGAAGATTTCTGAAGAAGCCGAGTTAAGACTTTTCTGTGGAGAAAGGGGGTGCCACTCCAACCTAGAATGCACAAAATGTTGGGTTCAATTCTTAGCAAAGAAAAATATTTGAAAGTACTGAAATCCATGGCTCTATGTTTACCTTTTTGATGTTTCAAGAGCCTCATAATAATCCTATTGTTTGTTGAGATATATGGACTTTCCTAGGTGTGATGGCACAGGCCTGCCATCCCAGTTACTCAAGAGGCTAAGGTAGGAGGATTGCAAGTTTGAGGTCAGCCTTAGCAACTTATCAAGGCCCTCAGCAATTAGGAAGACTTTGTATCAAAATAATATAAAAAGGGGAATGAGGTTGTGGCTCAGTGTCAGAGCACTTGCCTAGCGTGTATGAGGCACTGGGTTCAATTCTCAGCACTGCATATAAATAAGTGAATAAAATAAAGGTTCATCAACATCTAAAAACATATTAAAAATATAATAACATAAAAAGGGCTGTAGGGGCAAGCAAGGTGGCACATGCCCCTAATTTCAGCAGCTCACAAGTCTGAGACAGGAGGATCACCAGTTAAAATCCATCTTCAGCAATGGTGAGTCTCTAAGCAACTCAGTGAGAACCTGTCTCCAAATAAAATACAAAATAGGGCTGGGGATGTGACACAGTGGTTGAGTGTCCCTGAATTCAATCCTTGATACATAAATAAATAAATAAATAACATGAGTGAAAGTGGCTTCAGATATGGGTTAGTGTTTAAGCACCCTTGAGTTCAATACCTGATACCTCTGGCCTTGTTCTACTTCTGAAGATTTCAATCTGAGGTCAAACAAATAAAATATTTAGTCACCAAAGTAATAGATTAAGTAATTCAAGTAATCTCCTTATTAGCAGAGACAGAATATTTGTAAACCTAAAATCATCTTTGTTATTCTAATGTGCTTATTAAAGACAGCTATGTTATTTTGTTTGGCATTAAATATATCTCTAGCCAGGCATGGTGGCACATGTCTGAAATCTCATCTACACAGAGAGCTGTGGTAGGAGAATTATAAATTTGAGCACAGCCTGGACAGCATAAGGAGAAACTGTCTCAAAAAAATGTGCATACCTTGATCTAAAGAAATATGAATAAATTAAGATTTATCAGAATACTTACAAAAAGTTAAAAGAGAATGACAAAGTTGAATATTTATGCAGCTCATTGAGGTTATAGAGGATCCCAAATTGTACAAAAGCAACTTGATCAATAGTAGAATTGTTAAAATGCAACAAGGACATGCAGTGGTTAGTAATATAACTTCTAGATAGCGATAGGCTAACTGTATCTTAATTCTGCTACACACTAGCTGTGCCACTTTGGAAAAATTACTTAAGCACTCTGGGCTTCAGATTTCCTCATATATAACCTGAATCTCTATCCTTCATATAGGATTCTGGGAGAATGAAAAGCAATAATATGCTCAAAGTAATAAATTTGGAAACAGGCACCCAGTAAGTTTGCAGTGAATACTAATTATCATTGCTTTGTTAAATAAATAGTTACTTTGTGCATTCTGTATGCTAGGCACTATTCTCATTCATCAAGAATTTGCATGCTAAACACTATTTTAAAGCGGTGCAGATTTTAATTCAGTTGATCCTCATAACTGGCCTATGGGATAGGTATTATTATTATCATGATCATCATCATCATCACCTCTCATAGATAAGGAAATTAAAGTACAGAGATTAAGTAATTTCCTTCAGACAACACAGTCAGTAGGAGTAGGAGCCAGAAATTCAAATTCAAACAATCCACTTCCACCAACTCTTCTTTCCCCACACTCTTCGTGGCACTGGGGATTGAATGCAGAAACACAGTACCATTGAACTACACCCCAAGGCTCTTTAAATTTTGAAACAGAGGCTCTCTAAATTGCCCAGTCTGGTATACAACTCAACCTCCATAGTAGCTGAGACCATAGGAAAGCACCAACCTCTATGCCTGGCCACAGAGAATGCTCTTAACTAAATCAGGCTTCATCATCATCCTTGCCATCATTGTCGTCATCATCGTCGTCATCATCATCATCACCATCATCTTGAACCAAAAACTGAGGGTGATGCACAAGGTGTTAATATGTACATATTAATTGATGATTAAAGTTTTGTTTATACAACAAATGTTTTCATAAATTGTGTACATCACTCACGTAAAGTAAATTATATTTTAAGTAAAAATTTTGACTTTCAAAATTTTAGAATCATTCTAGAAAGGTTAAAAATATTTTTAGGTCAAAAACTATAAGAAGGGATGGGGTTGTAGCTCAGTGGTAGAGCACTTGCCTAGCATGTGTGAGGAACTGGGTTTAATCCTAAGCACCACATTAAAAAATAAATGAATAAAATGAAGGTATTGTGTCCATCTACAATTAAAAACATTTTTTAAAAAACTGTAAAAAAAAAACTTAGGTCTTATTCTTTATCTTTTTATTTGTTTGTTCACACTGATGATTTAACCCAGGGTCTTTACCACTGAACTACATTTATTCTGAGACAGCAACATTAGGTTGCTTAAGGCTTTGCTAAGTTGCTGAGGCTGGTCTTGATTTTGTAATCCTCCTGTCTCAGCTTCCCAAGTCACTGGGATTACAGGTATGCGCCACTAGGCCCATCTATTTTCTCTTCTTATAAGTTTGCTATAAAAATTGTTCAATTGATAATTCCTACTTGTGCCAGGCCCAGTGGCACAGGCCTGTAATCCTAGTGACTCAAGATGCTGAGACAGTAGAATCAAAAGTATGAGACCACCCCCAATAATTTACCCAGGACCTGAGCAACATATCAAGACATTGTCTCAAAATTTAAAAATAAAAAAAGGGCTGAAGAGGCAGGGGCTATAGCAGTAGAGGGTTTGCCTCATACATGCAAGGCACTGGGTTCTATCCTCAGCACCATATAAAAATAAATAAAGATATTGTGTCCATCTAAAAGTAAAAAATAAAAATTTTTAAAATGGGTGGCATGAGGATGTGCCTCTGTGGTTAAGTGCCTACCTTCTCCTGTGCCACCTGCTTCCCTTAAGTGTGGTTAAGTGACTGCCTCCCCCTCTGCCACCTGCTCCCCTCTCTCCCCTCTCTGCATTCCCTCCCCTACTCGGGCCTGATGGGGGCCCTGGCACATGGCTCTCCATGACTGGGCCTGGCTCCTTGTTGGAGCCCCAGCCCACTCTTCTCCAGGACCCTGACCCTGTCCCCTTTTCTGGATTTCAGGTCCCTTGCCCCACCCCCTCCTGGGCCTCCCCTCTGTTGCCCTGGTGCTGTGGGATCCTGGCACTGCCAGGACGCTCCGTTTCCCCTGATTCTCCCCAGATTGGGCTCCTCCAATGGGTCCCGGGTCCCCTTTCACCTAGCTACTCAGTTTCATGCTGGCACTCTCTTTGTTCCCCCACACAGGGCCCTCATTTGGCCCTACTTGGGTCCAGGTCTCTCTCTGAGGATTTACTCCCCTGGATTGCAGAGGAGTGCAATCTGCTGGCCTCTGTGCCCTGAAGGCTCCCTAGGGGAAACACAGCCCTGCCCCTCACCTGGGCCCCCTTGGCTGCTGGAAACCTGACACCTGGCAGCGGACATGGGCCTTGTGCCCACCTTGGGCTGCACAATTCCCTCCCTTCCCTCCCCTGCCCTCTTGTCTTGCGTGGTGCTCCTAACCCAAGCCAGCCTTCTGGAACCCTGAAGCTTTTAGCTCCAGTCCTGGGGCCTGGCTCCTAGGTTGGGCTCCTGACAGGGTTCATCCTAGCTTGTCTTCGTGTGGCAACACGTCGCATTGCATGACATTGCGAGGCATCCCGCAATGCTCAAAGTAATAAATTTGGAAACAGGCACCCAGTAAGTTTGCAGTGAATACTAATTATCATTGAGTCGGGTTTGGACCTAGGGGCTCCTTGTTTGGGCCCCCTATCATGTGCTCCCCCTTGGTGCCCCTTGCACCAGACCCTGTCCATGTACCTTGATTTCAGGCCCCCTTTTTTGGCCTTCTCCTGTTCTTTCCTCTGTTTCTGTTGTGCTGTGGTATTCTGGAACTGCCAGGATCCTCTCCTCACCCTGCTTCTCCCTAACTGGGGGTCCTAGAATTACTCCTAGCTCCCCATTGACCACCCTCCACCTCTGCATGCCAGGTTTCCCTCACAGTGCCCTCCTTTGGTCCTCCTTTAGTTCAGGTCCCTCTCTGAGGATCTACTCACCTGGGGCAGAGAAGTGGTATTTGCTGGCCTCTGTGCCCTGAAGGCTCCCTACAGCCCTGCCCCTTGCCTGGGCCCCCTTTGCCACCTGAAACTTGCAACCTGGCAGTGGACTTGAAACTTGTGCCAACCTTGCCCTGAGTGATCCCCTCCCATCCCTCCCCTGCTCTCTAGCCTTGCATGCTGCCCATACCCCAATTCTGCCCTCCCTAATCCTGACCCTGCCCACTCCAGTTTCCAGGCCAGGCTTCTCGCCTTAGCCCCTGATTGCCTTCCTAATGTTGCATAGGGTATCTTGTCCTTGCTTCTTAATGGATATTACCTGGTGGTCCCTTGCTTGCACCCCTAGTGTTCTTCCCTCTGTGGCCCTTGCCCAATCTACTGTCTCCTGGTCATGGCATGGCCAATTTCTCCACTTTGGGCACATTATTAGCCCTGCCCCTTGCCTGGGCCCCTTGCTCTCCCTGGGCCTTTGTTCCTGCACTTGGGAACCTGACACCTGGCACTGGCACTGTTTGGGGAGCCAAGCTCTACCCTGCCAAATCCCCAGCTTTCCCTCCCCAGCCTTGTCCACTTTCCGGACCCCCATGCCCCAACCCTGCTGCTTGTGTCTCCATACCCTGGTCTGGCTCCTCACTAGAGCCTCTGGTGACCCATCTTGCTCCATCGGTCCCTGGGCTTTGACTGCAAGCCCCTCCATTGGGCTGCTCCACTGATTCCTTTGGCTTCCCTGTTCTGCAGGACCCTAGTGCTGCCAGCCTTCCTGGCCCAACCGTCCCTGCTCTCCGTGGCATGGACAATCCCCTAGGTCCCTAGACTGAGCCCCTTGCTGGGGTCCTGGCCCTCACCCCACCAACCCCCATCCTCTAGCCCTTCACAGTGTACTCTGCTTGGGCCCTCCTGTCTTCCCTGTTTGGGCAGGGCATCTTTTCTAGATGTCTTTTCCAGAATGCTCGCCCTGAACCTGGCCTCTTTGCCCTGTGGGCTCCCTTTGGGAAAAGGTAGTCCTGCCCCTTGCCTGGACCCTTTGGTCTCTCTCCACCCTGGCCTTGCTCCAGAACCCTGACACCCTTGAGCCTTCCTCCTCCTGTGCCACCCACTCCCCTTTCTCTCCTCCCTCCCCTCCCCAGCCCTGGGCATTTTCATGCACCCCTGCCCTGGCCCTGGCACACGGCTCTTCATTCCTGGACCTGGCTGTTGCTTGAACCTCTGGCCCCCTTTCTCAAGTACCCAGTCCCTGTCCCTTGATTTCTGGCCCCCATTTCCAGCCCCCTCCTATGCCTCCCCTCTGTTCTCCTTGTGCTGAGATATCCTGGCACTGCCTGGACCCTCCCTTTCCCTTGCTTCTTTCCTAGCAGGGGCTCCTCAAATGGATCCCGGCTTTCCACCTACCCCGCCCCCCAGAGCCGCATGCCTGAAAGCCCCTCTCAGTGCCCTCATTTGGCCCTCTTTAGTTCCAGGTCCCTCTCTGAGGATCTACTCTCCTGGAGCAGAAGAGTGGAATGGCTGTTCTCTGCTCCCTGAAGGCTCCCTATGTGAAACACATCCTTGCCCCTCACCTGGGCCCTCTTAACTGCCAGCACCTTGATACCTGGAGGTCAACTTGGAACTTGTGCTGACCTTGCCCTGAGTGATCTACACCCTTCCCTCCCCTGACCTCTCACCTTGCATGCTGCCCCAATACCAACCCAGCCCTCCCAAACCCTAACCCTGCTTGCTCCAGTCCTGGGCTTAGCTACTCAGCTGAGCCCCTGAACCCATCCCTAGTATCACATGGGATAGTGTGGTGACACTTCCTGTAGGGTCTGACCTAGGGGTCCCTCACTTGGGCCCCCTATGGCGCTCTTCTGTGCTCCTTGCACAGCTCTCTGTCTCCTGGTCCTGGTGCAGCCCCTTCCTCCTCTTCCCCTCTAGCTCTCCTCTGACACTCCTGGGTCTCCTGCTCCTTGGTTCCCTCAACCTGATTGGTTGCATGGGTCCCTTTCAGGCGCTCCGGACTTAAGTCCTGGCTTTTGGCACCAGGCACCTCTCCACACCCACTACAACCTTCCTCTATGCCCTCCCATCACCCTCCTCCTCCCATTGTCCCTTGCCAGACCCCCTTTGCCCATTTCCTGTCTTTCGATTCTCAACTGGGCCAAGGTGCTTTATGGGAAGAGAGCCCTGCCCCTCACCTGGGCCATTTTCTCTCCCTGGGCCCTTGGTCCTGCTCGCAGAACCCTAACACCTGGCAGTGGCCCTGGGCCTGGAGCCTGTCTCTTTCCTGATGGATCCCCTGCCTTCCCTCCCAAGCCTTGTCCACTGTCCTGAGTCTCCTGCCCCAGCCCTGGCCCTTGGCTCTGCATTTTATTACCTGGCTCCTCACTTAAGCCTCTGGTATCCCTTTTTGCTCCGTGTGTCTCTGGGCTTTCACTGCAGGGCCCTCTCTGGGCTGCTTTCCTGATCCCCTTGGTTCTCCTGTACTGCAGTACTCTAGTGCGGCCAGCCTTCCCGGCCCTGCCCTTCCCTGCTCTCCTCTGGCATGGGTTCTCCACTAGGTCCCTAGCAGGGGCTCCTTGCTGGGGTCCTGACCCCCATCCAATAAATCCTTTTTCTGGCCTTTCATGCTGTGCCCTCCTTAGGCCTTCCTGTGGTTCCTGTCCCTGCCACACCCCTTTTCCAGGTGCCTTTCCCAGGATGCTCACTTGGACCAGGGGGCTATACTTGGCCTCTTGGCTCTGCAGGCTCCCTTTGGAAAAATATAGCTCTGTCCCTTGCCTTGACCCTTTGGCCTCTCAAGCCTGGACCCTGCTCCAGAACACTGACAGCCTTGAGACTCCCTTCCGGTGTGCCACCCACTCCCCTTTCTCCCCTCCCTCCCTTCCCCAGCCCTGTGAGGTTTAATGTACCCCTTGCCCTGCCTTCCCTGGCCCTGGCACATGGCTCTCCATTTTGCCTGGATCTTGCTTGAGCCCCTGGCTGCCCTTCTCGAGGACCTAGTCCCTGTCCCTTGATTTCAGATCCCCATTTCAAGCCCCCTCCTGTGCTTCCCCTATTTCCTCTTATGCTGAGGTATCTTGGCACTGCCTGGACCTTCCCCTCCTCCTGCTTCTCCATAGCATTGGCTCCTCAAATGGGTTCTAGCTCCCCACCAATCCCCCATCTCTGCATGCCTGGAAGACCCTCTCAGTGCCCTGAATTGGCCCTTTTTTGTTCCAGGTTCCTACCTGAACATCCACTCTCCTGGAGCAGAGGAGTGGAATAGCTTTCCTCTGTGTTTTGAAGGCTCCCTATGGGAAACACAGCCCCACCCCTCGCTCTACCACTAAGCAACAACCCCAGCTCCTACCCAGTTGTTATTGCTCAATTTTTTGCTCTTAAGAACTAGGCTAGAAAGAAGTCAAGTACTCTGAGGGGTAAAATCATGTGTGTTCCTACCTCTAGATACTAGAAGTGATAACTGTGGGTCCACCTCCCTTTGAAGTCTAATTTTCTCCTCAAAAAAGTGAAATTTCTGTTTTTAAGAGCATTCTCACTCACACACATAAAGTATCCACACTAAAATGCTTAATCTGGGTTGCATTATTGAGTTTCTCTTCTACTCTCCCCTCAGCTCTCAACACCTTGTGTTCTGTGTCTCTGGGGATCAGAACCAGAGCCTAAAGCCCACCAGGACAATGCTCAAGCTCTGAGCTGGATTCTCAGCTCCCATATTTGCTTTCAAGTGATCTTATCTTATGTATTTCTACCAACAATGTTTGAGAATCACTAAGATATAACTGTCTATCTACCTACCTACTTTGGCGAAAAGGCAGATGTTTAGCATGTGACATGATACTAATGAACATTTTACCTCACTTTTGAAATTTGAATTTTTCTAATGTTAATGATCTCATACATCCCTGTGCTCTTCCTCTGGCCACAGTTCTAAACATACTGCTTTCTCTCTTGACTTCAAAACCACACAAAATTTTCATTCCAAAGGTGAAGGGAAAAGGCTTTAATCATGTTGTAAATTTTAATAAGAGAAAAACCCAAACTCTGAGTAGATCAAAAGGAACACAGAATAGAATAAATTAAATAAAGAGATTTTTCTCACTGAAAAGCATTCAGTCATTCATGAAAGAAAGAAATGGTTGGCACTGCAGAGACCTCAGGCTTCAAATGTCCAAGTGCTAGGAAAGAGAACGAAATGTTGGGGCATCAGAGTTTTAGAAAAACTGGCAAAAATGTACCAATATCTACTTTCCATTAGGGAAAAACAAAACCAGGAGGAAGTTGTGAGGTGAGACCACCCTAAGCTCTTCACTCTCACTCTCACCCCTTCTAGTTCCTGCGTCTTCCCATATTTTCAGAGACCTACAGCTTTGAGGCAAGTGAGGACTCTCTGCTGCTCAGCATGCTTAGTAGTGAAGAGATACTGCACCGCCTGTTCACTAGACTAAGAATTACACAGCCTCATGCAGGTCCCAGCAAGTTCTTCCCAAGAATTCTTATCTTCAGAGTAAATGGAGCCAATTTTGGGCCACTGAGTCTTTATCCTATATAAGCAATGAGTTTATACATTTGTTCCTATAAGAAGGTCTTAACAAAGTGTTAATATCCACCCTGGAGACATGGAAGAATCTTACACAAAATAGACTTTTATTGAAATGAGATCCCTGGAAATTTTCCTGTTAGCCAAATCCAATGTTGTTTATTAGACACAGGATATGAAAATGATATGAAACCAATTCTTTGAAGAAAGGCTGAAACAAGTATCAGGACCTTTAAGCTACAGTCAGGACTGCAAGCTGGGTTTGGCTGTAGACTTGGAAGTGAGTCAGAGAAGGTTTCAGAGTTCAGATTTAAGAATCACAAAGGCTGGTTCTGGAGAGGCAAAGGAGAACAACCCAGTGATAGTCAGTGTCCAGCTCCATTGGTGATCAGTAGACATCAATTGAGGAGTCATCTCCATTGTCACCATGCCAACTGCTCTGTTCTTCAACCAACTGTGCACAGTGCTGAAGCAACACGCATTTTTCCAGATGCAGGCAAAGTAGAGGTGAAGAACATCCCTGCCATTTTTCAGGCCAGGGAGGCAAGTGTAGAGAGAAACTAGGACATCAGGTATGACACCTGACATATGATGTGCCCACTCCAGGAGAATGATTAGCCACCTGGAATCCATTCCCCTTTGCTCAGTATTTTAAATCTTTTTGGAGAGACAGTTTATTATAAGGAATATCCTAGGGGCTGAAACAAACACAAATATAAATATCAGTTTTGTGTAAAATGGAGACATTTCATATCAATAAGCAAAACCAATATTAGAATTTGTGATTTTCATATGCTAATGAAATGGTGAACTTCTCTACCTCATATCAAATAGAAACACGAGCCATAAATAAGGACCTTAGTATGAAAATTTAAATTTCAATCTTAGAAAATACAAAATATCTATGACATTGCAATTAGTCAATATTTCTTAAACAAAATATAGAAATCAGATATCATAAAGTACATTTCAATAAAAAAGTTGATACATTTAAACTTATTGAACTGCCTACGTCTGTTGATCAAATAGAAGAGACAAGTTAAAACTGGCATCACTCCTAGAGAATGCATATTAAGTAACAAAGGACAAATACACAGGATACACATATTTTTTAAGGTTCTAAAGATTCTAAATTTAAGAAAAAGGATTTCAATTTTGTTGAGTTTAATTAATTAAAAGTTTCTAAATAATTATAGCAAATGTTTTAAACCCAAAACAAAACAAAACAAAGCAAAAACAGTAACATTTTCATCAGGCGTACTACTCTGGACCACCTGCCAAATCTCTTTCAGTTCAATATTCCTGTCTGGGGGCCATCTTGGTGGCCCTGGGTGGGCACAAGGAGATCAAGTGGGCAAATCCAGAAGCAGGAAGAGAGAGAAAGGAAAGCCTGAGGCACTGGGCAATTTCTCAGGATTTTCTAAACTCTGAATTTTAGCCCAAAGCCAATCCAGTCCGCCTCCTTCCCAATCAGGTGCTTCTATTTTCTTCTTTCTCTTTCCCCTCTCCCTAGCACCTTTTGATAGCCATATCCTATGAAATTCCCAGGCATACTTTTGATACTCACCAGTCCAGCTAGGGGTGTATTTAGATTTTGTGGAGAAGGAAGCACATGTAATTAGGAGAGGGCTAGCGAGAGCTATTGAAAAGACTGAAAAACATTAAGTATGCACCTTACAAAAACACACGACTAGGGGCCTTCTTAGAAGCTCTGAGGGCTTATTAACTTTATTAGACTGATTAATTTAATATTGAACTTTCCTCCTACTGAGTTCTCTAAATGTTAAACTATGTGAATGTTTATTTCCCATCCATGGTCAGAGCCCTAGTCTTTTTAACAACTAGGTGTGAGTTCCCAGTGGCATGCGGGAGGGCTTGGATGACACCCCTGGAGTGGGGATTACAGAAAACGCGAAGCTGTGGGATCCCAGAAACACACTTGCATTGGAAGAATCAAAGAAATGATGGAGATGAGGAAGGCAACTGTTTTAAGATCTCTCAGAACTTTGTTTCAATTGGAAACTGCCATCAGGCTGAGCCAGATAGACCCTGCTTAGCAAAGCCTCATTGCTTTGGGGCGCTCACCCACTTCATACTGCCTTTGGCCTCCTGGTCCTATAACACTCTCTGTCCACAAGGTGGAATCAGGAGGTCATAAACCCCGGGATGCTTTTGTGGAAAAGTGCTCACCACCACTAAAGGAGTTCTTTCTCTTCTTCTTTAGCTACTGAAGACAATGCCCTCCTCGGGCCCCTGTGCTAAGAAAACATGTTTGCACCAGGCATCAGAGTGGTCGACATGTAAACTGAGGCAAGAGAAATGGAGAACACAGCTTAAAGAGCTGTGCTTAGAAAGAAGACATGTCACAGTCACAAAGCCTTTACTGCTACTGCTGACCAGGTTTATACCTGAAGACCCAGGGTGGTGAGGCTGTCAACACGGGAGCCCATTCTGAGCAATGTCCCTTTACCTCCTGGGGCTGCTGTATTTGAAAGGAGGGATTCAGCTTCTCCTAGAGGGTACACCTATTGGTGTGGTCACTCTCCCCACCCACCCTGAGGCTTTCTTCTTATTTATTAGGACCTTCCACCTGCTTACCCAATACCTGAACTGCCTGCCAGGCCCCTCCTCTAAGCCTCTCCTGACTGGTGGCAGTAAGAGGGCCAGAGAGAGTGAAGTGCTAAACTTCATGGAATCTATGGAAGCCAGTGGATTCAACCTTCGGAAACCAGCAAAGAGAAGGTGTCACCTAAAAAACAAGGTAACAGCACCTTCACCATTAAGGGCAAGAAGAAGATGCCAGGGTTCCGGTCCTACTTCTCTTCAATTTATCTAAAGGCATATGGGAAAGCTCCATAGAGCAGGAGGTAATCCATGGTGTGCAAGTCAATGTTAACCCTATATAACAACCCAACCCTGAAGTAAGTATTGGACTTCAGGCTGCTACAACAGCATAGAGAAAACTAAACAATAAATAAGTATGAGAACAACCTTCTGTGTTCTATCATCAAATCTTCATAGGGAAGAAATCTCTTCTCCTACTGTATCAAGTGGGGAAATGTGCTCACAGTAGTTAATTAAAATTTACACCAAATACTAAACACTCATCCCAACCAATGCCTTAATCTTTGAAATTTCTGGAGCTTCAGGGTTTATTTTTTAAATTTTTTAGGTGTTTATGGATGTTTATTTCATTTATTATTAGGTGGTGCTGAGGATTGAACCCAGTGCCTCACATATGCTAGGCAAGCACTCTACCAATGAGCCTCAACCCCAGCCTTGTTTGTTTGTTGTTTAAGCTCCCCAAATGATTCTGATGCTAGCAAGGGTTGAAAACACCACTTCAGAAAAATGTAGAGATTTTTTAAAAAATGTATTTTTTAGTTGTAGTTGGACATAGTACCTTTATTTTTTATTTATTTATATGTGGTGCTGAAAATCAAACCCAGGGCCTCACATGTTCTAGGCAAATGGTTTACTACTGAACCACAACCCCAGCCCCAAATTGTAGTGATTTTGGGGTCTTCTTACTCCCATATGTTTCCCACTGGCAGAGGTGCAGAACGTACCCAGGGAGAGCAAGGCAAGGGAGCCCCAGCTGCTGGTCTCAAACAAATTTAACCAAGTATAGGAAAGAAGGTATGGTATGACAGGAGTTCCTTAGGTGGAAAGTGTGTCTGCTTGGACAGTATTTTTATTCTGCATCTACTTCAATAAGAGCCTGGAAGTCTCCAGTTTCCAAGACCTTCACATAGCTGTCCCTGTCCAGCGTAGCCTCTCCCAGACACTGGCCCCATTCAGACTAATGTCACTTAGATCAGGTTTTATACCCACCAGGCAGTAGAGGTACTAGAAAGCAGAACTCCTGCCTCTGGCCTCTGGATCCCTGTGTTATTATGTTAATATATACAGAAAATGTAAGAATGTCTCTATTTAAACAATTTATTTCTTGATGGAAAGGCTTATATGAAAGGAAAACAGTAAAATATTAAAATGAAATTTTGAAAGGCATTTTTTTCCTTTTACCTGTAGTTTTTCTCAAATGAAAATTATGTGAAACTAACCTGATAAAAACAACCTAAAGCAGAAAGATTTTATATACTTTTAATGGAGAAAATGTATATTTCATGGAGGAAACCTAAGTCTATATTTTTGGAGTTTTGAAAAATAAAAGGAACTGTGATGGAATAAAAGGCATGAATTACAACGCTAAGGCAAAATTGTGTTCCTTCTTTATTTAGGAACAGAAACTGAATACAATCAGTCTAAGCATGAAGGATAAAGATAACTCATAATTGGATCCAAAAGCATATTTAAGGCTACACATCAGAGAATGTCTCTCAAAACAAACAGCAACTGGCCTATAGAGAGAGACTTTCAGAAATTAGAAAAGACTGTAGAAAGCAGCCATTAGCACAAGTATAAACCTCTACAGACCCACAAAGCCCCCTGGCAAATGTCAGAATACTATGTCATTCCAAGTGTTTGTGGGGAATGTGTGTATGCAGTATTGCACACCAATACATGTTGGAAGGTAAATGCCACGTTCATCCTATGGAAAAATCTGGCAATGCTCAGTAAATTTCAGATTATGTTCTTTTGAGTGAAAAAATTATATTTATGGGTACATATTCTAGAGAAATTCTCCCACAGGTTATTAGGGACAATTTATGTTTGTTGATGGGGGATAGCAGCAATATGACAATCCTGCAGGACAACAAAATACTCCAGGTCAATGGAGAGGTAGGATGTGCCAAAGCACATCAGAGGCTACTATGTCAGAGTTTGAAGCAGAAGATGAAAGGTACATAAATAGATCTTAGTAACTTGCAGATAAAGTCTTTGAGTGCAGATTAGTGGTAGAAGTGCTTTCCTGGCATGCATGAGGACCTGGAGTCAATCTCCAATGCTACCCAAACAAACAAACAAACAACAAAAAAGAAAATGTTAAAATTTCTTCTAAATAAAATTAATTATATCCCCTGAAACTTTTTTACATCAATTGAAAATATAATCACAAGAGGTTGAAATCTTTGTGTTCATTTTAAAACACAAAGAAACTGCCAAGGCTATCAAGGGTATGCATATCCAAAGAGCCAATAAGTATCATAAAAAATGTCACTTTAAAGAAACAATGTGGTTGGGCATAGTGGTTCATGCCTGTAATCCCAGCATCTACAGAGACTGAAATGGGAGGATCCCAAGTTCAAGGGCACAATCAACAAATTTGAGAGGTCTAATGCAGCTTAGTGAGACCAGTCTGAAAATAAAAATGTAAAAATAACCTAGGGATGGACTCAGTAGTAAATATCCAAAATAATAATACTAACAAATAACCAATAACAAAAACAAAACAATGTGTGCCATTCTACTGTTAAAACTGAAGAGTTGGTAGGTGTGTCTAGGCTAAACAGTGGGGCTGACACAGGACCATATACCTAAAGAAGTGCTATATTTTGGCAGACATACTTAAGTATGGAGAAAATAATACTGATCTTGAGGGTTTAGATGTGTATTTTCTGGTCATTTAATGTATCCAGATGAACAAGGAACCAAGATACACTGCCAAACTTACAGATCTCATGGCCAAATTAACCCAAACATGAACTCCCTCTGCAACATTGAGATGAGCCTTAATGAAAAAGAATTTTTTTTCTGAAGCTAGAAGAAAACACACACATGCATGCACACAAACACATACAGAAACACACACAAACACACACACACATACAGGTGTCCCTAAATTTCTGAGACTGTCCTTGGACTTTAAATCTTCCTCTTGCAGGCTCCTGCTCAGATTACAGGTGTGCTCCATCACACCTGGCTAAATACACATTCAAATAAAATAGAAATGGAAAATACTGCAATGAAAAAAGGGAGAGTAGGCAAAGGGGAAAAACTAAGGGTAGAATATGCATATTTACATTAAAAAGGTTGGAGATTCTGAAAAAAACACTATGGATAATGTGACATTTACTCCATTCATTAACCTTTTAGACAGGAAAATCATAGCAAATTTAGATACCCTTTTAGGTATCTAAGGAAACCTAGGCAGGAAACCTAGACAAATATTAGAAAAATTATACTTCTAAATAGGCATAGGATATTTTTTTTCTCAACACCACCTGCTTCCTTACTTATATCTCCACTTAGCTATGCATGCTTTAAAACTTAGTTTCTCCATCCAACTCCAGGATGAACTAGCTTACAGTCTTAGGATTATGATCCAGCCCCACTGAGTCTGATCTCTGAAACCCGCTAATTCTAGCACATATAAGGAGAATTAGCTGGGTACAGTGATCCATTTAGGCAATCCCAGAAAATGAAGAAACTGAGGAAAGAAAAACACATTTGAGGCCATCCTGGCAATTTAACCTAATCTTGTTTAAAAACTGAAAAGAAAAATGGTTAAGAGGAAGCTCAGTGATAAGGTCTAAAATTAAATAACTAGCAGCACTGGGGAAAAAAGAAAGAAAAATGAAATGGGTTCAAAATTTGACAGGGTAATTACACCATTTGTTTGTGGGTATACCAAGGATTGAATTCAGGGGCACTTGAAAACTGATCCACATCTCCACATGCCCAGCCCAGTCCCCCACCCCCCACTTTTTCTTTTTTTGTATTTTATTTAGAGAGAGGTTCTCATTGAGTTGCTTAGCAACTCCCCCTTTCTGAGGCTGGCCTTGAACTCAACATCCTCCTCTCTCTGACTCCCAATACTCT
This sequence comes from Ictidomys tridecemlineatus, assembly GCF_052094955.1. Taxonomy (NCBI): domain Eukaryota; kingdom Metazoa; phylum Chordata; class Mammalia; order Rodentia; family Sciuridae; genus Ictidomys; species Ictidomys tridecemlineatus. The sequence continues at coordinate 1,284,607 of NW_027520942.1, forward strand.
GGGATTACAGAAGTGCGCCATCATGCCCACTTAATTTGTCTATGTTTATCTGAAATAGGGAGATAATTTTTACACTGAATTGAAACTGCCAAGAACTGGAGCCTGACTTCCATCCCACTCAAACCCACATTTTCACGAATTTAATCAAAACCAAGAAATTTCAACAATGCCTTCAGGAGTTCCTTAGGTGGAAAGTGTGTCTCCTTAGACAGTATTTTTATTCTTTAGATTGGTCCATTTGCAACTTAATCCTGTTAGGTTCTTTAATCAATTTGTGAAGCAAATGAAGTTTCCTCCCACATAATTGGGTATGGCTTCTAAGGTCCACTACAGGACAACACTGTAAAAAGGTGCAGTCTAGAAGAGAATTAATGATTTGCTCCTTTTCCTAGACCAGGTACACACCACGTCCTGGTAGAGAAGCTGAAGCTATGGCAGTCTGTCTGTCAACTGGGGATCTCTGACTCCCAGGAGGGCATGTCCTGAGATCCACATGCCACCAAGTCTGAACCCAGACTAGACTTGGGCCTGGGCCCTGGATAATTATCCTGCACTGAGCCACCACTCCTGCCAGTGCCTCTAGAGCTGTGGAGATGTGAACATTCACAGAAGCCAACTGCCTCACTAGGATTACACAGAGCAGGGAGCTGTCTTAGGAGAACTGTTAGATCTAGTGTTCTAAGAGACTATGTTGTTACACAGGAGCAGGAAGTTGAGAGGTGCCAGAACCAGGTTCAAGACCCAAGCATTTAGCAGCCAATGGCTGAAACCGCACTATAACTCCAATGTAAGAATGACCTTAGCCTAAGCAACTGAATTTTAAAACTCCATTTTAAAATAAACCTGTTGTCCCCACCATGCACAAGTCTACAGAGCCCTCCAATATTGTCATCAGACATAATCTGATAAAATAAGTCACTTTTCACAACCTTGATAAGAGTGAGGATAAAGTCATTTGCCTCAGCCTTGTTAAGATCAGAGGTATGATATCAAGGCAGAAATCACCTAACCTTATGTACTGACTGTTAGATGTAAAATGTCACTAAAACCTGGTAACAGCTGATAGGAATCAAAAGGGAGGACAAAGTCCCAAAAGTTTAATATAATGATGGAGCCAATGAACAAGACATTTGGGCCAAAAAACACTGATGCACAGAAGCCTCAGAGCCTGATGAGCGCCTGGAATGACATCCCAACTCTTCTCATCTTTTGCCTGATTTTCTGCATGGTCCTCACTGCTCTCAAACTCTGCAGCAGACTCTAAACCCTGGTAAAAAAGCTGACCTCTTCTTAGGACTTTATCTCCTCAGCCAGTCATTGACTCTACCCGAGAAGAAGCCTCTATTAATTCCTGACCTGATTGCTGAGGTCTGAGTTAAGTGTGACTCTGCTGGATTTAAGACCTAAGACTGAAGACTTTAAATCTAGCAAAACTAGAGGATAAGTCAAGGTCAAGAGTATTTGCAGTGCTTTAGAATTAACTTAGAATGTGTTTGCTTTGAATTAGTTGTGTTTATTACTTTTATCAGTCTGAATTATTGTTTGTAGTGCCCAGCATTGCCATTCCTTGATTAAGAACCTATAGGGCTGGGCTGGGGATATGGCTCATGTGGTAGCGCGCTCGCCTGGCATGTATGTGGCCCGGGTTCCATCCTCAGCACCACATAAAAACAAAGATGTTGTGTCCGCCGAAAACTAAAAAATAAATATTAAAATTCTCTCTCTCTCTCTCTCTTTAAAAAAAAAAAACCTATAGGGCTAGGTTCTGGCTCAGTAGTAGGGTGCTCATCTAACACATGTGAGGCCCTGGGTTTGATCCCAAACCACACATATAAATAAATAAAATTAAAGTATTGTGTCTACCTACAAATCAAAAAAAAAAAAAGAAAAGAAAAAAAAGAACCTATAAAGTGAAAGTTATTGAGTGATTTTGAGTGAATAAAGCATTGAAAATGGCATAGAGCATGGACATTCTTTATCTCTCCCCTCGACTCCAGATTTCCTACCTTTGTCCACCAAAACATCCAGTCACCTCAAGAAGGGACAAGAACTACTGTCAGTGGGACCCAGTGGACTCTGAACCATTAGGGAGGTGCCAGTGCCTGGGCAATTAGACAGACACATACTCAGGCTGTCTCCTGGAGTCAAGGTCATCCCCAGGAGCTGCTGAAAACTGAGGCTTATATCACAGAGGAACCCAGAAAGGAAAGGAACCCCAGGCTTGAGGATGCTTTGCAATACAATGATGCCCTTCAGCCAGTGTCCTGGAAGCAGCCTTAAAGACTCCAGTAGGGACACTCATACTGTCCCTGTGGACTCATGCACTGGGACTGTGCCCTGCATACCTAGGAGCCTTGAAATCTTGGCTGTGGTGATCATTTCTTATTTTGTTATTTCACTCCTGAATGATTTAAAAGTTCTTCAATATGAAAAACAATTCATGTGCGCTGGGGATGTGGCTCAACAGTAGAGCGCTCACCTAGCACATGAGAAGAGCAGGGTTCAATCCTTAGCACCATGTAAAAAAATGAGTAAATAAAAGGAAGGTATTGTATCCAACTAAAACTGATATATATATATATATATATATATATATATATATATATATATATATATATATATAGTGTGTGTGTGAGTTTGTGTAAAAAGAAAAACTCTTCATGTAATTAACTTGTTAAGGAACTCTGATTTTAGATGGACTTAAAATTCTCATACTTTTAATCTGATTGAATTTTTCATGATTATTAAAGCCATTTCTTTGCTCATTGCTTGTGGAATCGATTCTGAGGGGTGAGTCAGAGTGGGAAGTTCTATAGGTTGGTCTGGAGCAAGAAAGATACAGTTATCCAAGTCAGAGCTATGGGCTGAACCCAATAGCCTCTTTGCAGATATGAGGGTAGTGTGGTCACTTGCTGGTGTTTCTTCAAAACTGAATGTGACATTCTCAAAGTTGGGACAGAACCAGTATCAATAAATGTCCTTAAGTGGTCTCCAGTTACATTAATAAGGAAAGGAAACAAAAATAAAATCTCTAGTCTTGGGCCTTCTGAGTTGACAACCAGAGGATCCAAGACATCAGCTTAAGTCAGACATGTCTTTTCATGTAGTTTCAGAATCCTGCCACCATGGGCTGTGTCCAGGGTAAGAGACTTCATAGATTATACTTCAAGATCCACCAAAACTCAAGGCTTGTGGGTGGGGTCACATGCCTAAGGTCAGTTTGTTCAGATGTCTTTAGCAAACTGTCATCAGGAGGGTGCCATGATACATATCATATGGGTAGTGTCCTAACTGAATATGTAGTTGCATATACCAGTAGTTCAAGCTACACAGGAGGCTCAGACAGGAGCACTGCTTGAGGCCCGGCTTTGGAGCCACCTAGGAAACAAAAAATTAAAAAAAGATAAATTAGTATACACTGGGCTAAGTTTCAAGAGCATGAATATGGACTTTTAAACTTTCCTGTTTCCTGAAATCCAGTAGGTTTTAGATTGAAGGGATATGGATTTAGAGGGGCTTAGGTGCCAGGGGTCTTCCTGAACTGTGGGATCAGACCTATTTGCCTTTTTTTTTTCATCAGTTTCCTTGAGAGTTAACTGTCCATTGCAGGAAATGGGAGTAGAGGGTCAAAGAAGATTGAAGTGTTTTTGTGGTTTAGGTATAGGAGAACATTCCTAGGTGATCACTCTTAACTCTAAAGACCTTAAGTCTAAATCAGCTTTTCTTCTTCTCCCTCTCCTCATTGATTTTCTTGAATCTTGGGGACAACTAGAGGATAAGTCTCCACAATAAAGAAAGGCAGAAATGCTAGGTGCAGTGGCCCATGTCTGTAATCCCAAGGACTTAGAGTGTGAGGGACGTGGGAAACAAGTTCAAGGACAGCCACAGTAAATTAGTGATTCTCTTTCTCAAAACAAAACAACAAAAAAATGGAGATGTGGCTGAGTGGTAGAGGCCTTGTTGATCATGTGTGATGCCCTTGGTTCAATCACCAGCACCACCAAGGGGAAGAACCCACAACAAGTCATCACCACATATGCCACTGCTCAAAGACCCCAGACCTTGAGAAATTGTACATTTTACAAAAGTAGTTGTACAAAAAGACATTTTTCAATTTTTGAGGAAGTTTCATTGTTTTTATACATATACACAATGCCTACCAAAATAACTAACAATGTCATAATGTACTTTTCTTTGGTTAAATTAACATAAAACCACAGTAGAATTTTCCAAAAGTCTTTATACAATTCATGCTTTCAATATTGAAATGATGGGAAGAAATACATAACATAGCACATGGTAAAAAGTAATGCTGGCAAAATAAAATAATACAAAAATTAAAAGAAAAAGAAAAAAATGTAAAACTGATATTTAAATGTGACTCTTTTTTTTCTTGGTACTTGGGATTGAACCTGGGGCTCATGAGCACTGAGCTACATTCCTTGCTGTTTTTATATTTTAAGAGAGAGTATCACTAAGTTGCTTGTGGCCTCATTCAATTACTTAGGATAACCTGGAACTTGTGATCCTCTTGCCTCAGCTTCAGGAGTAGCTGGGACTACAGACATTTTAGGGATTAATTCTGAGCAAATGCACAGAGGTAGTACACAAAGCTGGCTGGCTTTCACAATGACTAATTATATTTTAAAATCTTACATTGAGATGAATTGTGCCTTTTTATTTTTTTCAGTACTGAAGATTGAACTCAGGGGCACTTGGCCACTGAGTTACATCTCCAGCTCTATTTTGTATTTTATTTAGAGATAGATTCTCACTGAGTTGCTTAGTGCCTCATTATAACTGTGGGAAACTTTGAATTCACAATCTTATTGTCTGGGCTTTTGGAGCTGCTGGGATTACAGGCATGTGCAGATGTGCTTGAGCAATTTTGCCTTTTTTTTTAAATTTTAGGACACAACTCTCCTCCAAAATTATGTTCACATTTATTTTCTACATGGTATTGTTTTTCTGAAATAGAGTTAAGAGTTTCATGATCTTGAATTGAAACTGATTCATGAAGAAATCTCTGTGGGACATGTTTAAGACAAAGAAGCCACAGTGTGGGTTTTTACTGTCACAATGATTCAAGGAGGGGTAGTTTTTATCATTGGGAATATAAGAAGGTACACAAATTTTTAGACTCCTTTACAAAGTTGCATCTTAACCACACAGTCAGGCTGAATTCTGCTTTGGAGGGGTTCATAATTTAGCCCCGCTAGAGATAGAGCCCCAGCTGCTACTAATGGAAATCAGTAGGATACCAGGCAGGGCTCACCCACCCCCTAGGCAAAGCACCTAAGGCCTTATAATACACTAGGGGCCTAAACAATTATTTTAATTTCTTTAAAACAGAAATTAAAAAAATGACTTTCATGCCTAATATAACATCTTCTATATAATATTAATATATTGTCTTAAAAATATTGTGAAAGAATATGAATTTTTAATTTAATGTATTAGTTGGGTTTTTGGTGCAGGAATGAGTCGGTGAAACTACAAGTGTTCCTGGGGCCAAGAGTCATGGTGGGTTTCTTCAAGGGGCAGACAGCCAAAGGTTCTGTTGCAATTCCCCAGCCTCAGGAAGGTCCAGCCTTTGACAAGCACAGGGAGAGGCCAGGAGCTTTGGTCTGAGCTAGAAAATGCACCAGGAAGACAAGGAAGTATCTCTCAACTTGACCTTCAATTAACTGTACTATATGATACCTTTACTTGTCTTAACTTATCTTTATATTTAAAAGTTTGTCTTTTAATAACCTTCAGTTCTTTTGCATCTATTTCATAATTTAATAAATTTCTTTTTTGAATTATTATTGATATCATTTGCATCCATTTTTCAAACTGAAATCTCATTATGTTTTTATAGTTTTGTGACCCTACAAATACCTTGCTAAAAAATGTCATTATTTGGGCTGAGGATGTGGCTCAAGAGGTAGGGAGCTCACCTAGCATGCGTGGGGCACTGTGTTCAATCTTCAGCACCATATAAAAATAAAATAAAAATGTTGTTTCCAGCAAAAACTAAAAAATAAATATTAAAATATTTTCTCTCTCTCTCTCTCTCTCTCAAAAAAAAAAAAACAGTCATTACTTACATTTTATTACACTAGAATAATTTCCAGGAAGATAGAAAGAAGAATAAAAGTGGAAGACATTAGATTAATACAGAATTGATTTTATCAAATACGTTTTTCTGATTAAAGGTCCTACAAATACACAAAATTGTGTATCATCATTATCTTTGTTTAGGGATTTAAAATCTACATAATTCCACATCAACAGGGAGCCATGTTTTCATTACTATAAATATATATGTATATATAAAAATACTTAATGCTTTCTACTTCTTGGAATTATAAGGCATTTAATATGTCCTAGAATCTCTATACAATCTATTCCCTTTGGAATTCTAAGGGTTGCCTTGTTTCTAACTATGTGGTTAAATTTTTCTTGTACATGAAAGAACAGTATTTTTTTTTCCTAAATTGAGTTTCTTGTTTATGTGAATGAATCTGGAATAAATTCCTAAAAGTGGAATATCTATATCAAAATAGTATATTTAAAACTTTTAGTACACAAGACTATGTTGCATGTTGAAGAGTGCTACCAAATTCATTTAAACAACAGTTTTGAGGAAGGTCTTTTCTACCAACATTAGTAAAAAAAAATTTCTTAGTTATACATGAACACAATATCTTTACTTTGTTTGTTTCTATGTGATGCTTAGGATCAATCCCCATGCTTCACGTGTGCAAGGCAAGCCCTCTGACACTGAGCCACAACCCCAACCCTTTGCCAACATTTTAACAGCATGAGCTATAATAAAAGGTTCTTTTTCTTTTTTATTTAGCAGGAAGCAAATCCAGAGACTCATGCAAGTTCTTCTCCACATACCCACATCTCTGGACCATGTAATGAAAGTTTTTAACACGTTCTTATATACCATTTGAATGTGTATTTCTTTTAATTTTTTTGTGTCTAACATTAGTGAGGCCATGATTATCTTTCCTACTACAGAAGCATTTAATATTGTGTATTTATCTGTGGGAATTTGAAGAGAGTTCCATAATTTTAATCACTTTTCTAATTGATTATGGGTGATAGTTGATAATATCTAACTATCAATAATTAATACTTCCAAAGGCTTAAAGCATCCCATCGTATGTACTTTGTTTTTTATTTGCCTCATTCACATACAATTGTTTTGTCTCTACTCTCATCACAATCTGTTCTCCTGCAGAATCTTCAATTATGATTTCAAATCTTTGACCTCCTAACATCTCTTTATGGCTCCACTTAGCACCATAACAGTCAAGAACTCTGGATACCCAGTGTAATCTGAACTCTCCTTTCCAGATTCCAGGTTCACACTGCCCCCAAACATCATTACTTTTCTTTTCCAGGAGAAACACTCATGTAGTTTTAAGGCAAGAACATATCAGAGTCAGGATTAGGTGAAATTTGGTGGGGGGGAGAGGACAAAACTCAGTGCAGCTTTAGATTGCAAGAAGAAAAATTCAGGAAGAAGAAACTACCTAGAGGTACAGGAAAAAGCGAATTTCTGGAGCTGCATTGGCAATAGAAGTCACAGTGGTCATCCTGGAGCTTGGAATATATCAACGTTGTTTGCAGTATCTGAGAGACAGCGGGGGGGATGGGGCAGTAAAAAGAAGTAGGGATAAATAAAGGAAAGAGAAGGAGGCAGAAAGGAAGCCCTTTGGTCTGAAACAAGATTGCCAAGCTAAGAGTGCATGAAAAAAAAAAAAAACCGAGGGAAAAATTTTAACCGAAGAGACCAATACCAAGAACAAATATAAATATAAGTGTCAATCCAAGGGATCAACCTTTCATACTTGGACTGAAAAACCTAGGGAAATACCATCTCATGTATTGATTCAAAACCAAATTGCTTCTTTCTCTTTTATACTATGGGGTGTAAAGTTTCTAATGCAATTTGAAGTCATCCCTCACTTTCTTTCTTAGTCAAATAGATGCTATAAACACACAAGTTATGGAACCTACTTTCTTCCCAGAATTATATATTAGAAGAACTTAGCACATTCTAGCATAACAAAATTATTTGCTATATATTCATCAAAATTACTTTATGTACTTTTTTTTCCAGTTATATCACTGAAGCATAAATTTAGCTATAGATTGATATTTTGTATAATATCACTGAGAAACAGTTCTCTGGCTCCCTGAATACAAAATTAATTGTGAAGATAAATTCTGCCATGTGGGTCAGGACAGAACAAGCTTGTAATCTCACTGACCTAGAAGGCTGACACAGAGGATTACAAATTCAAGACAAGGCAGTCAGAGTGGCACACACCTGTAATCTCAGTGGCTGGGAAGGCTGAGAAAGGAGGATTGTAAGTTCTAAGCCAGCAATAGGAAATGTGAGGTGCTACACAACTCAATGAGACCCTGACTCTAAATAAAATATGAAATAGATTTAAGGTATGTGACTTCGTGGTTGAGTACTCCTATGTTCAATCCTGGTATTAAAAAAAAAAGAGATGATTCAGCAACTTCATTAGCTTTACTTGTAGATGATCCCTTCCAAAACACTCCTCCAATCACACAATCATGTCTCAAAACAAGAACTAATAATTACTACAGATATACCTTGTATTATTGTCAAAATCCAAAGTCCCATGATTTCAAGTTCAAATTTTTAAAATGCTAGGAAAAGTAGGGACCAATAAGGCCTCCCTTGTGGAAGTTCCTTGGAGGCCCCCTAGCAGCATGACCCTCTATGTGGACTCTTCTGAAGGATCTCTGCCAATGGCTGAATACCAAGTTTAGAGGTCTAGCTGCTGGAGTCTTTGAAAGGCCTCACAGTAAGTGGAGTCAAGTGTGTAGTGGCAGCTGTGACCGAGACTGGGAGGCTTGCCTGCTCTTCTCTGGCTTGACTTCTACTCTGGCTTCTTGAATTCTTTGAATCATAACTGCCTGGACAGATTCTGAGGTCCATGAAGAAGAGGTTGTTCATGGCTTTGAAAGGAAGACAAGCAGAGGTATCAGTCAACTGCAAGGTTTCAGGGCACCCCTGGAATAGCCTTGGGGGAACTAAATGACAGGATAGCACAGAAAGATCATTTCTCATCTGGGTTCTCAAGGCTGCTGTGTATCTACTTGGAGATGCTGTATATCACTACACTGGTGGCCTGTGTATCCACCTCTACCCAGAAGATGCTTCCAGCTCACCCTGCCAATAAGCAGAGGAAGAACAATGAGGGAGGGCCCCCTTAGATTCAACCTTGACCCCCTTAGATCTGGACATGGTCTCTCACCACCCAGTGGTCTGAGCCGCCTGTTTCCCCAACATCCCCAACAGAAGTACACTAAAACCAAGAATTTCACATTTTTGGCACAATTTTATTGAGAAAATAAAAGAAAAATGCATAAAAGCTTTGAAGCCTCCATGGTGGACAAGCAAACACAAGCTTTACTTGTGGATGATCCCTTCCAAAACACTCCTTCAAACATGGTTGCAGCAGAAATCTCAGTGCTCTGGAGTTCCAAAGATTGCAGACTCAAGCAGCCTCAGGAAGTCTTGTGCAGAAGGGCACAGATCCACTACCAGCAGCCTTGGCTGGTCACCTGGTCACTGACCGGGGAAGGAGAAAGAGGACACTTACAAGGGTCACCACCACCAGAGGTCTTGGGCTCCAGACATCCCTCACCTGTGCACCAGGAACACAAGGGAGCCCCAGCAATTAGTCCATGGTGGGGCACTTTTGAGAACCCTGAAATTCCTAGGGTGCCTGCAGATTCTTTTGGGTTGCAGATGCCTGGTCAAGGAAAGGAATCTCTGTGTCCTGGTTCAAGGTGCTATGTGCTCTGGGAAAGTCATCTTTCCATGACCAATGCCAGGGAATATGCCTTTGGGGTGGCTGATGCAGGTCGCAGTGCAAGTGTTGGCTGTCATGGGTGACAACTTGCAGCTGGATGTAGAAGGGCAGTGACCTGGACCCAGGATATATTGAGCTCAGGTTTGGAGGCCACTGGAGCCCTGTGGCTGGTCTGCAGAATGCCAAGCCTGTGATGACACATAGCAAGGAAAATGCTGCTCCATGGCTTTGTTGGTCTCACCCCAGGTACAATCAAGTATGTGGAACTTAGCAGGCAACAGATTTGGTGTTCTGAAACTCCTTTGCCCTCCAGAGAGTTTCTAATCACAAACTGGGAATCTGGGCGGCATTTGTTTTAATCCTGAAATGAAATCCCATCAGAAAGCTCAATTAATGAGATTGACAACAACAAGAATTATCTGATAGTCTCTGCAATAGAAAGATTTGCTCCAAAGAAGACACTAAAAACTAGACATTTTTCTTCTGGCTTTAGCAGGGTTGTCAACACAATACCTAGATAACCACAACATGGTTTATTTGTAACCCTTGTTCTTCCTGAACTCTGCCTCCATGGTAGAATACATGTGACTTGGAATACTTCCAAAAAGCAATTTAAAAATGGAAAATGAGTTTGGGGTTTCAGATCTGGGGCTATAATCTGATTGATCTATCACCTCATCCCCCACTTCATCCAATTCATAACTTGAGAAAGAAATTAACAATATGATAATAATAAAACTTGGGGCTCTCTGGAGTAATGAGGAAATAATCCCTCATGAAATGTATTAAGGGCACATACTGGATTATTTTTTTAAAAAGTATTTTAAAGATAGCTGTCAGTATCTTCAAAACACACAAGAGGATGAAGCTAGAAATCAATGATAAAATAGAGAAGTGAAAATTCAAAATCTGTGGAAAGTGAGAAAGCATTGTAAATACTATTCTGATCAAAAAAGAAACCAAAGGGATATAAGAAAATACATATATAATTAATAACAATGAAAACAAACTGTAACAAAATTTATGGGATGGAGGACAAACACTGACAAGGAAAGTGTCTTATTCAGGGTTCTGGATAGAAACAGCATGAACAGGAGATATGATAATGAAAGGGTGATTTATTAGATAGGCTCACTTGAACAGAAGCTGGATAGTCCCCAGTGGCCCTCGGCAGGGTGCAGAGTTACAGGAACCAGTCAGTGAACAAGTGGCAAAAGCCCCTGAGATGAGAAATCAACAGTGCTCTCCTAGTCTGAAAAGAAGTCTTCTGGAAACACCCTGGACAATCCCTGGCAGAGTCCACTTTGCAGGAGTGAAGAATCAAGTCAGATATCCTCAAGTGATGGCAGCAGCAATCAAGAAGAGAAGCACTGGCATCTGCTGCTGCTTCCTTGTTCTTTCAACATTTATTCCAAGCAAGCCACCATCCTATTGGATGATGCTGCCCAACTTTAGGGAGGGTCTCCACTTCAATTTCTATCCCACATGCCAATGATTCCTAGACATACCCAGAAGGCTCTTAATCATTGGCATGCCCAAATCCCATCAAGTTGAATGAATGCTAACAGTAATGAGGGCTACCAAGACGGAGTCAACAAGAACACCAGAACAAATCTTCAACTTGATTGGGATTAAATCAGTAAGCAAACACAAGGTGAGTCTTGGCATAGAAGTAAATACTAAACCCACTCTATCCTTTTTATGATGACAACATGTAGATTGCCCTACTAAATGAGGATAATTCATTAAAACAAACTAGAATATATTCTAAATCTTTTTTTGGTTAAATTTTTTTAAACATCCCATTTTTTTAAAAGATTGTTTTTTAAAAATATCTTTATTCTTTCTAAAGTTGTTTTGAGGATCAAACCCAGAGCCCCACACATGCTAGTTGAGTGCAGTATCACTTGAGCCACATGCCCAACCCCTTGGTTTTATATTTTTAAATAGATTTCATGTGTACCATGCTGTCTCTTTCAAACTATAAAATTCTGTCTGAGGATAGGCCTACTTAGTTATAGAGAGAGTAAATCAAGTACAGTTTTTCTTCAATATTCATAAATGTAGTCTCAGTCATGTGAGTTTTTCCTTGGTAAGATTTCTTTTGTTCCCTTTGCCAAGCATTCTAAATTCTAAAAAGAAGGTTGCACCTAATTGACCACTACGTTCACTGCTAAGTAGACTTTCTTTTATTTTTTAAGTGTTAAATTGGACTTTACCAACATTTAAAAGTTCATCTTTCCAGAAAATGCCACCAAGAAGGGGAATGAGCAAGCAACAGCAGATTGGGAGACAATAGTAATGCATATTTCTGATAAAGGACTTGTATTTGTAATATAAAAAGCACTCTTACAATGCAATGAGAAGACAAATTCACAAAATGTGGAAAATATTTGAACAGCTGCTTCACAAGTTTCCCAAAAGATTCTTGAATGACCAATAACAACAGGAAAATGTTCATCATTAGTTGTTATGGAAATTCAAATTAAAGTCACAATGAGATTCCACTATATGGTCGTTGCAATGTCTAATATTGAAGAGGTATAGCAACTAGAACAATTTATTGACAAATAAATTGTTGATGGGAATGTAAATTGATACAACCCTTTGGAAAACAGTTACTAATCTCTTATAAGGTTAAACGCATGCTTCCTTATGACTCAGTGATTCCATTCCTGAATTGTTCTTTTTTCTTAGAGTCTGTGTTTGTCTGTTTGGTATCCATTACTTACCGGGCCAAACTAATAGCAAAGACACTCACATCTCCCCCATAATCTGAACCACCTCTTCATTGAACTCTCACATACCAAACTAAGATTTCCCTGCCCTAAATCGTCCAGGGCTGGGGTATAGAGACCACCCCTATAATCCAAAGCCCATCAAAATTCAGACAAGTCATCCTAAGCCATTTGCTTTTCCATAAAAGCCCTAATAAGAGCTCTAGCTTAGCTTTCCCCTTACTCCTGCCTCTGCCTCTTTACCAAACCTTAGTGCTTCCCTGTATGGCTCTGTATGGTGTCCTCCTTTTCTTTTTTTTTTTTTTTGGTTGTTCACAACATTATAAAGCTCTTGACATATCATACTTCGAACAATAGTTTCAAGTGAGTTATGAACTCCCATTTTTACCCCGAATACAGATTGCAGAATCACATAGGTTACACATTCACATTTTTACATAATGCCATACTAGTGACTGATGTATTCTGCTACCTTTCCTATCCTCTACTATCCCCCTCCCCCCATCTTCTCTTTCTATCCCATCTACTGTAATTCATTTCTCTCCTTATTTTTCTTCCAATTCCCCTCACAACCTCTTTTATGTAGTTTTTTATAACAATGAGGGTCTCTTTCCATTTCCATGCAATTCCACTTTTCTCTCTCTTTCCCTCCCATCTCGTGCCTCTGTTTAATGTCAATCTTTACTTCCTGCTCTTCCTCCCTACTCTATTCTTAGTTGCTCTCATTATATCAAAGAAGACATTTGGTATTTGATTTTTAGGGATTGGCTAGCTTCACTGAGCATAATCTGCTCTAATGCCATCCATTTCCCTGCAAATTCCATGATTTTGTCATTTTTTAGTGCTGTGTAATACTCCATAGTGTATAAATGCCACATTTTTTAATCCATTCATCCATTGAAGGGCATCTGGGTTGGTTCCACAGTCTAGCTATTGTGAATTGTGCTGCTATGAACATCGATGTGGCAGTATCCCTGTAGTACGCTCTTTTAAGGTCTTCAGGGAATAGACCAAGAAGGGCAATAACTGGGTCAAATGGTGGTTCCATTCCTACCTTTCCCAGGAATCTCCATACTGCTTTCCAAATTGGCCGAACCAATTTGCAGTCCCACCAGCAATGTATAAGTGTACCCTTTTCCCCACATCCTCGCCAGCACTTGTTATTATTTGACTTCATAATGGCTGCCAATCTTACTGGAGTGAGATGGTATCTTAGGGTAGTTTTGATTTGCATTTCTCTGACTGCTAGAGATGGTGAGCATTTTTTCATGTATCTGTTGATTGATTGTATGTCCTCCTCTGAGAAGTGTCTGTTCAGGTCCTTGGCCCATTTGTTGATTGGGTTATTTGTTGTCTTATTGTCTAATTTTTTGAGTTCTTTGTAAACTCTGGATATTAAGGCTCTATCTGAAGTGTGGGGGGTAAAAATTTGTTCCCATGATGTAGGCTCCCGATTTACTTCTCTTATTGTTTCTCTTGCTGTGAAAAAACTTTTTAGTTTAAGTAAGTCCCATTTGTTGATTCTTGCTATTAACTCTTGTGCTATGGGTGTCCTGTTAAGGAATTTGGAGCCTGATCCCACAATATGTAGATCGTAGCCAACTTTTTCTTCTATCATACGCAGAGTCTCTGATTTGATATCAAGGTCCTTGATCCATTTTGAGCTAATTTTTGTGCATGGTGAGAGGAGGGGATTCAGTTTCATTTTGTTGCATATGGATTTCCAGTTTTCCCAACACCATTTGTTGAAAATGCTATCCTTCCTCCATTGCATGCTTTTAGCCCCTTTATCGAATATAAGATAGTTGTAACTTTGTGGATTAGTCTCTGTATCCTCTATTCTGTACCATTGGTCTACCCGCCTGTTTTGGTACCAGTACCATGCTGTTTTTGTTACTATTGCTCTGTAGTATAGTTTGAAATCTGGTATTGCTATACCACCTGATTCACACTTCCTGCTTAGAATTGCTTTTGCTATTCTGGGTCTTTTATTTTTCCATATGAATTTCATGATTGCTTTATCTATTTCTACAAGCAATGCCATTGGAATTTTGATTGGCATTGCATTAAACCTATAGAGGACTTTTGGTAATATCGCCATTTTGATGATGTTAGTTCTGCCTATCCATGAACAGGGTATATCTTTCCATCTTCTAAGATCTTCTTCTACTTCTCTTTTTAGGGATCTGTCGTTTTCATTGTATAAATCTTTCACCTCTTTTGTTAGGTTGATTCCCAAGTATTTTATTTTTTTGAGGATATTGTGAATGGAGTGGTTTTCCTTATTTCCATTTCAGAGGTTTTGTTGCTGATATACAGAAATGCCTTTGATTTGTGCGTGTTGATTTTATATCCTGCCACTTTGCTGAATTCATTTATTAGTTCTAGTAGTTTTTTGTAGACCATTTTGGGTCTTCTAGGTATAGAATCATGTCATCTGCAAATAGTGATAATTTAAGTTCTTCCTTTCCAATTTTTATGCCTTTAATTTCCTTCGTTTGTCTAATTGCTCTGGCTAGTGTTTCGAGAACTATATTGAATAGAAGTGGTGATAGAGGGCATCCCTGTCTTGTTCCTGATTTTAAGGGGAATGTCTTCAATTTTTCTCCATTCAGAATGATGCTAGCCTGGGGCCTAGCGTAAATAGCTTTTACAATATCAAGGTAAGTTCCTGTTATCCCTAGTTTTTCTAATGTTTTGAACATAAAGTGATGCTGTACTTTGTCGAATGCTTTTTCTGCGTCTATCGAGATGATCATATGGTTCTTATCTTTAAGTCTATTGATATGGTGAATTACATTTATTGATTTCCGTATATTGAACCATCCCTGCATCCCAGGGATGAATCCTACTTGATCATGGTGCACAATTTTTTTGATGTGTCTTTGTATCCGATTCGCCAGAATTTTATTGAGGATTTTTGCATCTAGGTTCATCAGAGATATTGGTCTGTAGTTTTCTTTCTTTGCTGTGTCTTCGTCTGGTTTCGGAATCAATGTGATGTTGGCCTCATAGAATGAATTTGGAAGGACTCCCTCTTTTTCTATTTCCTGGAATAACTTGAAAAGTATTGGTATTAATTCTTCTTTAAAGGTTTTGTAAAACTCCGCTGTATACCGATCCGGTCCTGGGCTTTTCTTGGTTGGTAGTCTTTTGATTACTTCTTCAATTTCATCCATTGATATTGGTCTGTTCAAATCGTGTGTGTCCTCCTGACTCAGTCTGGGCAAATCATATGTCTTAAGAAATTTATTGATGTCTTCACTATCTTCTATTTTATTGGAATATAGGTTTTCAAAATAGTTTCTAATTGTCTTCTGTATTTCTGTGGCGTCTGTTGTGATATTGCCTTTTTCATCCCTTATGTTAGTAATTTGAGTTCTCTCTCTTCTTCTCTTCGTTAGCATGGCTAAAGGTTTGTCAATCTTGTTTATTCTTTCAAAGAACCAACTTTTAGTTTTGTTAATTTTTTCGATAGTTTCTTTTGTTTCAATTTCATTGATTTCCGCTCTGATTTTAATTATTTCTTGCTTTCTGCTGCATTTGCTGTTGTTTTGCTCTTCCTTTTCTAGGGCTTTGAGATGAAGTGTGAGCTCATTTATTTGTTGGTTTTTCCTTTTTTTGAGGAATGACCTCCAGGCGATGAATTTCCCTCTTAAAACTGCTTTCATTGTGTCCCATAGATTCCGATAGGTTGTGTCTGCATTTTCATTTATCTCTAAGAATTTTTTGATTTCCTCCTTTATGTCTTCTGTAACCCTTTGATCATTCAGTAACATATTGTTCATTTTCCATGTGATATTGGATTTTCCCTTCCTTCTTTTATCATTAATTTCCAGTTTCAATCCATTATGATCAGATAAAATGCATGGTATAATCTCTACCCCTTTATATTTATTGAGGGTTGCCCTATGGCATAATATATGGTCTATTTTTGAGAAGGATCCATGTGCTGCTGAGAAAAAAGTATATCCATTCGATGATGGTTGGTATATTCTATATATGTCAGTTAAGTCTAGGTTATTGATTGTGGTATTGAGGTCTATAGTTTCTTTATTCAACTTTTGCTTGGAGGATCTGTCCAATGGTGAGAGAGGTGTGTTGAAGTCACCCATAATTATTGTGTTGTGGTCTATTTGATTCTTGAACTTGAGAAGAATTTGTTTTATAAACTTCGAAGCGCCATTATTTGGTGCATAAATATTGATAATTGTTATGTCTTGTTGTTTAATGGTTCCTTTTAACAGTATATAATGTCCTTCCTTATCCCTTTGAATTAACTTAGTCTTGAAGTCAATTTTATTCGATATGAGGATGGCCACCCCTGCTTGCTTGCGAGGAGCGTGTGCGTGGTATATTTTTTCCCAACCTTTCACCTTTAGCCTGTGTATGTCTTTTCCAGTCAGGTGAGTCTCCTGGAGACAGCATATTGTTGGATTTGTTTTTTTGATCCATGTTACCAGCCTATGTCGCTTTATTGAAGTGTTTAAACCATTAATGTTTAGAGTTACTATTGATATATGGTTTGTACTTCCAGCCATATTTGATTATTTATCTCGTTTTTTTTTTTTAATTGCGTTTTTTTCACCATGATTAGTTTTCCCCCCTCCATCTGTCTTTACTGAGGTACTTCCCACTGTTGGCTTTGGTTATTGTTTTCCGTTTCTTCCTCGTGAAGTGTTTTGCTCAAGATGCTTTGCAACGCTGGTTTTCTGGCTGCAAATTCTTTTAGTTTTTGTTTATCGTGAAAGATTTTTATTTCGTTGTCGTATCTGAAGCTTAATTTTGCTGGGTACAGAATTCTTGGTTGGCATCCATTGTCTTTCAGTGTTTGAAATACGTTATTCCAGGATCTTCTCGCTTTCAGCGTCTGAGTTGAGAAGTCCGTTGTTAACCTTATTGGTTTACCCCTGAATGTAATCTTTCTCTTTTCTCTTGTAGCTTTTGATATTTTCTCTTTGTTCTGTATATTGGATATCTTCATAACAATGTGTCTTGGCATTGGTCTACTGTGATTTTGTATGTTCGGTGTCCTGTATGCATCTACAATTTGAATATCTGTTTCCTTTTTTAATTCTGGAAAGTTTTCTTTGATTATTTCATCTAGTAGATTACTCATTCCCCTTGTTTGAATCTCTATCCCATCCTCTATCCCAATGACTCTTAAATTTGGTTTTTTTATATTATCACATATCTCTTGTATGCTTCTCTCATGATTTTTAACCAGCCTATCTGAGATGGCTAGCCTCTTTTCCAGATGATATATTTTGTCTTCATTATCTGATGTTCTAGCTTCTACTTGCTCCACTCTATTAATGATACTCTCATTTGAGTTTTTAATTTGGTTTATAGTTTCCTTCATTTCTAAGATTATGGTTTGATTCTTTTTTATAGTCTCTATCTCCTGATAAAGATGCTTAACTTCTTCCTTTATCTGTTTGTGTAATACATTCTCAATGTGTTCTTTCGCTGCTTGAATTTGCTGTCTTGTATCCTCTTTAAGGTTCCGTTCCATCTGTCTCAGGTGTTCCATGAGTTCTTTATATGACCATTTTTCTGGTGGTTCTATATCCTCCTGAATATTTAGGCTGCCCTGCATTGTTTGCACTCCTTTTCTTCCTTGCTTTTTCATGCTGTTCATATTGTTTCTTGTTCTGTTTGACTGCTGAGTTACTGTTTACTCCTATAAATATATTTGAAGCTTGGGAGGAAAGGTATTAGAAGGGATGGGTAGAAGTCACTAAAGAGAATAAGAGTAAGCAGGTAGAATTCAAGGAAGGGGGAATAAGAAAATTAAAAAGAGATGTAAAGACAGGAGAAAAGAAGGATAGAAAAGAATAGAAGATTAAAAGGGATTTAAAGAAAAATAATAATAGTAGAAATGGAAAATGAGATTTAAAAAATAGAATAAAATAAAATAAGATGGATTAAAAAACATTTAAAAAGACAGTAAAAAAAATTTATAAATGCAGTCTTAGAGTTCGATTAACTGCTCTTCCAGTGGGTGGAGCTATGCCCACCGTGCCAAGTTTCTCCTCTCAGTAGTCGGGAGTCAATCACTGTGCAGCGGTACTTCCTCCTGGATTGGGCGGGTCTCCCTTCCTGCTGTTCGCTGTGTGGGCGGGGCCTTTTGCAGAGCTGGTCAGGGGTCGTTTGCAGCACTGGGTTGGCAGGTTGAGGGTGGTCGTCTGCAGCTCCAAACCGCCAGAGGAGGTTCACAAAGTCGGGCCCTCGGGGCCGGGCAGGCAGTGTCTGCTCCCCCACTCACTGCAAGGGTGTAGGCAGCGGCCGCTGGCGGCGGTTCACAGAGCTGGTCTGCGGGGGCCCAAGCAGCCAAGCAGGCAGCGCCGGCTCCCAAGTTCACTGCACCGTGTGAGCAGCGGCTGGTTGAGGTTCACCAAGCCAGCCCGGGGGAGGGAGGGGGGACAGGCAGACAGCCAGCAACTGCTCCCAAGTTCGATGTTACGTGTGGGTGGTTCACAAAGCCGGGCTGCGGGGACCCAGGCAGGCCGCTCCTGCTCCTAAAATCGCTGCAGCGTGTGGGCGGCGGTCGGCTTGGGTTCACAGGGCCCGCCCGCGGGGATCCAGGCAGGCAGCAATGGTTCCCAAGAACAATGCAGCGTGTGGCCTGCGCCGGCTGGGATTCAGAGAGCCAGCTCGCGGGACCCGGGCAGGTCGCTCCTGCTCCTAAACTCGCTGCCGCTCATGGGCGGCGGTCGGCTTGGGTTCACAGAGCCCGCCCTCGGGGGTCCAGGCGGTTAGTGTCCGCTCCTATGCTCACTGCAATGTGTAGGCAGCGGCCATTCGGCGGCCCCCGGCGGGACTGTGCCCCTGCTCTGGGTTGCCGAGATTCAGTATTTTGTGACAATCTAACACCTCCTATTAAACTTACTAGTTCCAAGAAGATCACCTTTCAGAGGAAATTTGCTTGAAGTTTCCCAGCAGGACGCATGTGGGTGTATTAATGAGTCTCTCTGATCCCCTTACCACGGAGGCATTGTATGTGCTGCCTCTTCGCTGGCAGCCATGTTCTTTCCCTAAGTAGACTTTCTTTAGATTGAAAGAACTTAGATCATTTGGTGACCTTCACATTACATCAGAATGTGGAATTCACATTCTAAGTCTTCACTTCTGTGCATCAGTTAACACAAATCATGTAAATTTCTGTGAGATTTAACTTGCAGAAAATTAATCAGTCTGGCTAAAGAAATGTAGGAACTATTGCTAGGAAGTTCAGGTTGGTTGGAATGTTCTGAGGAGGGAAAACTATAAAGCAGACAGATGCCCTGGATGAAGATCATCCCCATCACACCTTCTTCCTGCCCATTGTTTGCTACACAAAATTTTCCTCGCTTTACAAGCACATTCATGCACCTGAGTTCCCTGAGGTTGTCTTTCCGGGAATGATGTCTGCACCCCAGCTTCTCAGGGTGCCAACCCTTGAGTAAACCTGATTGTTTTTGAACTCTTGATTCCCAAGTACTTACATACCAGGGGTGAATACATGGACTTGGATCCAGTAATAGATTCAGCTTTTAACAATTTGAGTTCACTGGGGACCTGTATTTGCATCCTACTCATGCCATACATGCACTTTTGAATGGCCTGTCCTGTCCTTTGTCCTGAAATACCAAGCAGGAGAGTAAACCTTTTTCCCAAATGAATCTATTTTCTCAACTCAAGCTATGATACTCCAAAAGTGGATTTCTTGTTTTGTATTGAATACCTTAACTGGATTTACTCAGACAACTCAAAACTAAGTCTACCCTCCTTGTGGATTCCCTGTCTTGAATAATGATACCCAGAAATGTTAACAGTAACTCAGAAATCTAGGATGAATGTTCCCTCCGTCCCTCTCTCATTCTTTTTTATTGGCATCCTTTTTCCTATTCTTGTTTTGAACTTCCCTACCTCCTCCACCATAATACTAACTCTAATTCTATCCAGAGACTGAACCCTTCATGCCATATTAGTTATCACTGGTTAAAAAAAACTGAGATATTCTAAATGTCAAGACAAGGGCTAGAGCATAGAGAGAGAGAGAGAGAGAGAGAGAGAGAGAGAGAGAGAGAGAGAGAGAGAAGATATTCAATGAGTTTACTGTTTAGGGTCAGACTAACAGATATGTCCCACATTCCTGATATATGCTGAAATTTTTACTTATAACCCCATCTGGTAGTCAACCAGAGCCACCACATCTAGCTTATGTGTGAATTTTTTGGACTATGAACATTGTCCAATCCAGAAGCAACAAGGGAACTGTCCCATTAGTCCCCAATTTTCCCATTCTGCATTGTAATGCCTCTCTTATCTACAGACAATGTAAGCTAAATGTAAAATGATTTATGCTTTGCTTCCTCACATTTTCATGTTAAGAATACTTTAGGCTCTTAGGCCTGGTATACAGCCACACTCCAGCCTTGTTGCTGATAGTTGTGGAACTTGTCTTGGGACCTGCCCCTTTTCTGGCTAGCATCCAGCATGGCCCAATGTGGACAGTGATTTCAGAGAACCTTCAGTTTAAAGAGGTTTTGTTTAATTTCACCTTCTATGTATGCATTCCCCTTTCTAGGGGGAATGATGTCTGCATTCACTGTCCTCAGTACATGTTTCTCAGGCAAGTTCACTAAGACTCACTCCACAGTTTGGTAAAAGCAGAAATTCTCACTAGGTTCTTAGTGGTTCACATTACTGCCTAACATTCGTGGACTCAGGGTGCCTTGGGTAATCTGAACTTAAGTAGGCCCAGGTTCATGCTGTCCCCACACACTGCTGCTTTCCTTTCACAGGAGAGACACGTAGTTCTATCCCAGAGCTGGGTGTGCTCCTGGATTAAGTAACTGAATACAGACCTAGATTATTAAAAACAACTGTACCCAAAATAAAAGTAGCACCAGGAAGGAGACACTATGTGGAAGGATTAGGAAAAAATGTTTCATTAATGTATTGTGAATGCTACATAGGAAGCTCCTCTTCACCCTGCAGGAACTAGAGAATCAGGATACTTAAAATCCATCCATCTCTTCTAAAGAGCATCTCGAAGCAAAGTCCTTTGAGCTGCAATAAGGATGAAAAACTGACACTAAATGACCAGAGGGAAGGGTGAATTTTCAATCCAGGAGACCTATGGAAAATGCTCTCTTTTTGGCTGGTGAATAAGGTGCACATTGGAGTTCTCTGTTGAGACAAGAGGCAAAAAGGATTGTGAACTTTCTATCTCAATGTTACTGACCCTGGGGAATGTTCTCTTTTACTTGCTGCTCATTGGTCGCCATGGTCTTTTTCTGCACCTGAAATACCAGGCCCAGGGATGATCACTGTTACCTCAGTATTGAGCCTCAAATTCACATTTGAAAGAAGGAGATGGAGATCCTTGTTATGGTTTGAATTTATCCCTTAAAGCTTATTCACAGGAATCTGAATCCCCCCATGCAACAGTATTAAAAGATGGGGCCTGAAAAATGTGATTAGGCCAGCAGGGCTCTGCCTCCATAAATGGCTTCAGTGCCCTTTACAAAAGGGCTTTCAGTAGTGGGCCCTTGCATACATGTTCCTGTGCCTTTCTATTATGGGACAAGGTAGCACAAAGGCCCTTGTCAGTTGCCTGCACCATGTTTTTGACCTCTTAACTCCAGAACCCATAGAAAATGTGTTTATTTTCTTAATAAATTGCCTGGTTTCTGAGATTCTGTTATACTGACAGGGACCAAATTAATACAATTGTTACAATTTGGAGTTTTCCTAATGAAGGGATTATGAAAGAAGGTCAGGATATGCCACCTCAATATATGCTACTTTGGCCTAAGGATTATTTTGAACTAAAGGCATTTGGGTTTCTGAAATCTCTCTTTATACCTAAAAGTAGGGCTTTCCCAAATAACTTGATCATCATTAGTACTCATCCCAGGAACAATTACATCTCCCTCTGATAAGAGAATATGCCACCACACTCAGAAATTCTCTACAAACTATCTTAATTCCCTATTAAGAGGATTGTAAATTCTCCTATTTTACCACTCCTTTGGAGGATTTAGTTCTTTCTGTGATGCATCCATACACACAAAACTTAAAATTCATAAATCGGTTATGCCTTTGGTCCTATTCAGCTGTTTCCAAATTATTTCAGTCCCAAGCAAGGCCATTGAATCTACCAAGGCAGAGGAAAATCTTTTCTTTGTTTTCCTTGAAAACATAAGCATGTATTATTACTATCTCTCTAAGACATTACTGCATATCTTCTGAGCCATGTCCACACCTCCCACAAGGCTCACATGTGCACGCTGCTATGGACCCAAACTTCCTTTCTGCATTTTTGCTTCAAATGTTGGAGAATGTCTATTGTGTGTCACCTTCTTTCAGTCAATAGTATCTTAACAAGTCTTGTTATTGTACTGCGTTTCTTGGTTTCGTAAAGCTTTCCTTAATGACATTTACAGACATATCTTTATCTGTTTACACTTTGTTTCCTCTTTCCAATGACAAACAAAAACAGACACTGTGAAAGGCTGAAAATCACATGCTTTTCTGTGCCCCACAATTGGCCCTGGGCTGTTGAAACCATGGCCTGGCACCGATACGCCTGACATTGCCAGCCTGCCCAGAATGTAGCCTATTTCAGACTGCAAAAGACTTAGGGTCTCCTCATGGGTAATATGCCCTTCCCATAACTAGTATCTGGCCATTCTCACAGGTGCACACCATACTGGAATTAGAGTAAATTTGAAGGCCTGAAGTAGCTCTGATGCACACTCCTTCAGGGGAGTAACTCCTACCAAACTCCTCTTTAGATTCCTAAACTGGAGTTGGTCACCCTTACTACTAGGGGTGCTAATTTTAACATTTTTGCTAAGATACAAGGGTAGGGTGGAGGGAAAGAATTGGGGGTTTAGCTCAGTGATATAGCACTTGCCCAGCATGCCTCAAGTACCTGGGTTCAATCTGCAGTACTTCAAAGTGGGAAGGAAGGAAGGAAGAAAGGAAGGAAGGAAGGAAGGAAGGAAGGAAGGAAGGAAGGAAGGAAGGGGTGAATGAGTGGGAGATAGGACTGATGGGCCGCCAGTTTTTCTTTAAACAGTTCTCTTCCATGGCCTCTTGATCCTGATAAGGTGGCTGTAACTTTTCCTATGGAGACAAGACACTTCTTCCTTCATTCTGCAGATCCACAGCAAAGGAGGCAATTGGAGATGCTTCAAGAACTAGAAAGGGGTTTGGCTAGGGGAGGAAATGGTAAGATAGTGGTAAAAGACTGTAGTAGTCAGCTTGAGAGTAGGTGAGATAAGAGTTCAAATAGGGTCCCCTTACCTCTCTGGGGCACGTGTCCCCTGCTGCAAATAGCCGAGGTTCATCTGGAGAAAGGATGGAATTGATGTGATGATAGCCAGAGGAGTGTGGGAGATCTTAAGGGCTGCTGGAGATGCACAGGGTAGAGTCTGCAGTCTCTGTGGGGAATCCCTTCCAGTAGTGCAGATCTTTGGGGGAAGCATAAAAAGTTGTGGGACAGAGAAATTTCTTTCTGTGCAGTGGCAACTCCATATTTTGTAGGAAAAAAAAGTAATTCAGAGGCTTCAGTCTTACTTGAAAAGTGAGTGGAAAGGGAGGGTTCAAGTGCTTGAAACTTTGCCACCATTGCAACATCTCAAGACAGGCAAGCCTTCAATGACTCATTTAAAAAGTTAATTTGACAGAAGAACACCAACTAAGCAATTAGGGAGGCCTAGTTTGAAGGTTCGGGGGCAGAGTTTTCTATCAAAAAAGGATGTGTTTCTCTGACTTGCCTTAAAAGCACTGAGGTATTAATAAAAAGAGAGGGGTCCTAGACCAAGACAGAGGGGTGGCATGCAAGGAGGGCCCATCACTGCTTTTTGCTAGCAGAGCTGTTGGTGTTCCGGAGGCCTTACTTTTCCCTTAGACCAGGCTGATTGGTGCCCGCCTTGGGTGCTACTCAGCCTGCTCTCACCGCGTGCAGCCCTCTGGGTCAGTTGCTGGAGGCTTTAGTAATTGGGGACCTGGACTTCGCCAGGAAAAAGAAAGGTTTTTTTATGAAGCATGAGTTTGGGGACAGCCAGTGGGAGTGGAAATCTCACTAGCTTCATTGACTCACCGACATTGCTGCTACCTTCTCAGAGCTGTCATAGGTTTACCTGCTGCACCGCTGATGGAGCCAGATGTGATGCCTTTGACCTTGGCAAAGCCATAAGCTGGGTTTGGCTTTTGCAGGGTCCAGTGACGCCAGCAACTGGAATCCTCATTCACTAGTGCTGCACCCAAAAGGAAAGGAGCCTGCTTTTCCCCTTAGCACTGCCATTAGTTGGGGCTTGACTCAGGAGAGAATGTTTCTCTCCACCCTGGGCAGTCCCTTTCTCAGTCCATCCTAGGAGGGTTAGTGCAGCCTTTTCCAGTGGCCTTTCCTGGAGTTCCCATTCACTCTCTGACCCGCAGCCTGACCCCGACAGTTTTCCAGTCATAGTACATATTTGTACCAAGCCTGGGTGGCAGTAAGGCTCCTTTCTTCGCATCACCAGATTCTAGGTAACAGCACCATGGTTAGCATCAAAGTGGAAGTTTGTCACTGGCAGCAAGGCTAGTTGAGGTCCTTTGCGGAATCCCAGAGCACCATTCTCTCTTGCCCATTTTCTCCTGGTCTGGACTCAGCTAGTTGGGCTGTATGTGCATTTTCGGTGGCACCCCCGACTACACAGGTCTGATGGGTTCTAACATGCAGTTTCTGCTGTTGCCCAGAACAGAGTTCCTTAGTGGCAGCCCGGTTGGCAGGGCCGAGGCGCCTCTGCCACTGATCCCTTCAGCTATGTTCCAAGCGCTCTCCTTTCCTTCACTGCCAAAGAACCGAGTCTTGTTTTCACTAAAACAATGGCAGCTGCCCCTCTGTCTCAGGATCTCTGGCCTCCCTGCGTCATGCGTGTATTGGCTTAGCAAGCATCAATTTAGAGGCGCCTGTGATTTCCATTCCTCGTCCGCCCAAGTATCAGAAGTGTCCTGATTGGAGGCGAAGCTAGAAGCCTAATCACGTCCTGGGGTCCCGCCCTGGGTTTCCTGGTCCTTGGAGTCCCCTTTTGTCCATGGCCAGTTAGGACTTAATACCAGAGGGCGATCTCTTCGTCCCAGCAAGTCCGGGATTGGCCATTTCTTAAGCGTTTATTCCAGCCTCCAGTGTTAAGTCCTAAGAACTCGGGTTTAGCAGCACCACCTGCCATTTAAGTGGATGCAAGTTTGGAATCCTGAAAGCAAACTCCATTCCAGCTTTGGGGGTGATGGTTAAGTCGGGTACAATCGTGAGTACAAGAGAATGCCATTTTTCTGAAATGCCACTTAAACGATTGCCACTTTACCACTATCGGCATCTTCTTCTTCCTAACAAGTTTGGTTTTGCAATGGAGAGTTCCGCTTTGACTATGCATGCAGCCGCCTGTGATTTTTTTGTTCACATAGAACTCAGGGAACACCAGCTATTGGGACTTGTACGTGTCGCCAATATTGGTGTCTTTTGAATCTTAGGAAATATAGGTTTAGGCAGAAAAGGTCTCAGTTACATCACACGGGGACATCACAGTTCAAGATCACACCATGCAACAACCCATGGTTTGCAGTTTCCTTGTAGGGCTCTCTCTGTTTTGTTCATTTTGAATAAATTTTTCCTTTGGTAAATTTTGCTGTGCATTTTGTTGTGTTTTCGTATTGGCTTTTAATAATTTTATTACTTGTTTTTACTTCAGTAAATGGTATGCTTTTCCTAGGGATTCCCTCAGTGTTGCCCCAGGGCTTTGTGTTTCCAGACTTGTTCCTCCAGGAGGTGGCATTATGGTTTAGGTGTGGTATGCCCCAAAAGCTCAGGTGTGAGAAAATGCAAGGTTTGGAGGAGAAAAAAAATGAGCTTAATTAGCCTGGATTTAATTGGTGAATGGATCCCTGAAGGGATTGACTGGGTGGTAACTGGAAGCCATTGGGATGTGGCCTGAGGAAGCCATTTCCTTGGGGCATGGATAGGGGTTATAAGTCCCTATCTCTCAGGTGGAGTCCCCACCACCACCACCAGACTACAACAAGAGCTTTTGCCACTGGGAAGTTCTGCCTCACTCAAAGCCCAGAGGAATGAGGCTGGCTTTCCATGGACCAAGACCTCTGAAAACTGTGAGGCCTTAAATAAACTCTTCCTCCTCTATAATTGTGCTGGTTGACTCCTTTTAATCACAGTAGCAAAGCAGCCAGGAAATAGAGCTTGGCCTCAGGGCGGCTGGTGCACAGCCAAGTTCTGGTGCCTGCACTCTCTTAGCCCTACAGGGAGCTGGGTTTCTCACCAGCCCTTGGGAAAGCAGCACCTAGAGGATTTCCAGGTTGAGGCTCCGCTCCAAGCGCCCCCCAAACCTTGTCTCCCTCAGGAGACCTGGTGGTTTCCTGTGCAGGCGCTTTCTTGTTCCTAGCATCGCTATTTTCCCAGGGCTACTTTTCTTCTAGGAGGTGTTCACTGAGAGGGCTGGACCTCGATTTTTCTGCCACAGGTTTTCACCGCCTGTGAGTTTTCAAGGCAGAAGGATAACCGAACCCCAAGAGATCACCCCTAAGTGACTGCAAAGCCACTAAGCACAGGCAGAAGGCCTGGGAAAAGTCTACTACTTGTAGTAAGCAAGGGGCACACTGAGGCTGGTGAGCAGTGTCCCCCAAACAAGAAAGGCAGGGGGAACACTTCTGGGAAGACCTTGTGCCTATTCTTGCTGGTAAGACTTGTGACAAGTAGCAGGTGGGCAGTTTCCTGTGCATGCTCAGTTGAGACACTTAGGAAAGCCAGTTAAAAGATCTGGGCTGTAAGGTCCTAGGACCCTTCCTAGCCTGAAACTGTGTGCAATTGAGTGAACCAATGTGAGTGCTGAAACAATGTAGGTGTGTGCATCATCATGAACTCTAAGCTATAACACCACAACTTGAGCTCCTTTTGCAACTGTTTTATTGAAACACTTTGAAGTCCATTTTATTATGGCATAAACCACAAATCGGATCAGTAAATGGACATTCCTCATTTAAGTAGTCCAGAAAATAAAGGTAATGCCCTAGTGGAGCCAGGAGAATAATCTGGTGAATCAGTCATTTATTCCCAGGTGCTTCTGTGGACATTTGTTAAAGCCTAGATGCCTGTTATGAATATTTTCAAGGTGCTTTTGGATTTCACAAGTGTTAATATTAATGCAATGGGAAGTATATTGGCAATAGAAAAATATCTTTCTTGTTTGGCTGGAATATAAACTAAAGAAATTTTGTTATGGTACACTGATTTCCCTAAGAATTCTATATTTTTTTGCTGGGCACACGATGGCCCAGGAGATTTCATTAGTTGTACTTCTTCAGGGTTAAAGACTTGTCATCACATGTAAAAACACAGGCACATGCTGGCACTTTCTTGAGCATGTTCAGTTGGGATCATGATTCTTCAAACCTGTGTTCACTGGTGGCAGAGGGAACCCCTCCAGGGTGAACAATTCTGCATTATAAAGAATTTGAAGCCAGTGGCCTCCAGATTCCTGATGAAGGGGTGTTTCCAGGCAGCTTGGATTATGGTAGTCAGCTAGGTGTAGCTGAGCCCTCGTCCTGCATTGCTTGGAACTGCCAATTCTAGTCTCAGGAGTCTCACCATTCATTCCTAAGGACCAAAGAACCTGAGGTGTCACCTCAGGCTCCTGGGTCTTGTGTGAATTAGGATCAAATCATGTGTTAATATGTGTCTTCCTCCTCTTTGGAGAGTCTCTTTTGCTTCCCTAAAAACCAGAGAGGATTCAGCCAACAAGGATTAGTAGTAGACCAGTGGTATCCCAAGTTTCTGACTCAGGGACTCCAGGCTGAGAGAGTATAAAGCACACCTGCTCAGGGTCCATCCCACACAATCCTCACCACAACTAAGCATCCACTCTTATGTGCAGACTTCCAGCTTAACAAGGTTCCCCACCAGAACTCTAGCAAAACTTCTTTAAAGTCCCTGTGTTGAGAATGATGAAGCAATAATGGATACTTGGCCAGCTTTAAGTGGCCAATCCACTGCAGCTCCATGGGATGAAAATCGTGAAGACTCTATACTTGTATACGTGTACTTCTGCTGAATAAAACAAAACAGTGTCTTATAACCAATCATTCCTACTCATGTACATGTAAGCTGGGATTTTAAGAACAATAGCCTCAATTTATCCCCAACAGATTTGGCTACCAAATGAGCTTCATAGTCAAATGTATACTCCAAACATTAGGTTTAAATGTTTTTGGATTATTGTATTGCTAATGAACATTCATTGAACTGTACTCCAAATTCTTTTTTGCAAAGGAGCCTATGGGAGCTGGGTGCCATTGTGCATGCCTGTAATCCCAGTGGCTCAGGAGGCTGAGGCAGGAGGATCAAGGATTTAAAGCCAGCCTCAGCAACTTAGCCAGGCAATAAGCAACTCAGTGAGGCCCTGTCTGTAAATAAAATATTAAAAAATGGGGGGGGGGTCACTGGGAATGTGGCTAAGTGCCCCTGAGTTCAATCCCCTGTACCAAACAAAAAGAGACTGCCTATAAAGGCCTGTCATTCTCTTGGTGAAAGCAAAGAATATTACCTAAATTCTTCACCTTCCAGTGAGAGGTCTTATTGATGTCAATACCAAAAATAGTTAAGGAGGAAAGCGAGAAATAATTCTGAGGAAATAATTCCTTTACATTGCTTACTGATAGTCTTTTCTATCTGTACCTTCTGAGAAATAAGGTGCAAAAATGTAAATTAAGGTCTTTAAATAATAACATTTCAGTGTCCCCAACGTATGTCTGTGTCATCACTTCCTAGCCTATGTCTCCTTTGGAAAAACTCACTAAAATATTCCCTGGAATACTGAAAACACAGAGTTATTCTTCAGTGGAGTGCAACACATGGAGAAAAGTAATACTTTGCAATTCACAACAGGGACATTTATGGTTCTTCAATAATGGCATCCACATCAACAGAGGCAACACAAAGAAGTGTGACTGCAAATGGAGAAGAAGATGTGCTGGAGACTGGGGTCTCTCTAATGCCCTGACATGTTGTAGCAGTCACAAAGGAAGGATCATCATCTCTATAATTTCCACTTCCTTTTATCTTTGATATTGTGCTGATCATATATTTTATGTCAGTGTTCTCCTTGCTTCTCAGAATGCAGTGGGTGCTCTCAATTCCATTCCCTATTGACCCTATTGAGAGGTTCTGGCACTTGAGCCAATTAACAGATGTTGGAATTCCAAGCAAGATCCTGTATCAAAAAAGTAAACAGGGCTGGGGACTGGTAGTAGCTCAGTGTCACAGCACCCCTGATTTCAGTGCCCACTACCATGAGGAGAAGAGGGAAACTGCACTCTTATGACCTGATGGCAGGTTGCCCTCTTTTCAGGCTTTATATGGTTTAGGTAGTAGTTGCCCCCCCTCCCCAAAGCTCATGTGTGAAACAATGCAAGAAAGTTTGAAGGTAAAATTACTGGGTTACGCAGATCTTAACCTAATCATTGCATCATTCCTCTGATAGGTATTAACTGGGGGGTAAATATAGGCAGCTAGTGTGTGGATGGAGGAGGTGGGTCCCTGGGAGCTGCCTTTGGTATATGTTTTGTTCTTGTTAAGTGGAGCTACTTTGTGCTCTCCCTCCTACCACTCCACTGCTGCTCTCACTTCTTTCTGGTTCAGTGACCTGAGCTGCTTTTCTCCACCACACATGGTGTTCACCTTGGGCACAGAGCAAGAGAACAAGAGTTGGTCACCTGTAGACTGACATCTCTGAAACTGAGAGCCCCCAAATAAATGTTTTCTTCTCTAATCATTCTTCTCAGATCTTTTTATCAAAACAGTGAAAAAGCTGACAAAACAAAGCCAGAGCCTGGCACAGTGGTGGCTCATGCTCAGGTGCAATAGTGAACCATCTGCCCCCAAACAGCTCAGGAGACTGAGGCAGGAGGATCAAGAGTTCAAAGCCAACCTTAGCAAAGTAGCCAGGCACTAGACAACTCAGTGAGACTCTAACTAAAATACAAAATAGGGCTGGGGATGTGGTTCAGTGGTGTAGTGCCCCTGAGTAAATATCTGGTACAAAAAAAAAAATGGGACCCAGACTACCACATCTACTTCCTGGCTCTGTTGTTGCACAAATGTTACTAAGGAAACTTGAAGCCATGTGCCTGACACTCAACCAGCAGAAGAAGTCGTTTAAATAAAAAGAAAAAAAAGCATTTATGCAGTGCAATTAGGAAACAATACAAACCAAACATATTCGTCCAGGGCCAAAGTATCCAAAAGAAAATTTAAAAAGCAAAACATCCAGGCAACCATTTCCACAAAGTGAAGCTGCAAACTCGGGGCAAGGGCTGTGGGTGGAACTCAGTGTAGCATGCTCCAAGCCCTGGATTTAATACCCATGCACCAAAAACAAAAACAACACTCAGTGCATTCTGGGCTACTATATTGATTATCCATGTATCATACTAAGCCAGCGTTGTTGCTAACTAGGGTTGCTGGATTGGCTAAATTAAAAGAATTTGTGTACACTTGTTCAACTGTGACTGTTGTAAACTGTCATGCGACCAAGAAATCCTTGGTGCGGGTAAGAGAAAGCTGGTAATGCCTAAGTAATCCACCAATCAGGTATTCTGTGCAACTAAGAAGTCTAAGGCACTGCTTGACTAGTACTGGTTTCCTTCCACTAAGTTCTAAACTGAAAACGCAAGGCAACCTTGGGAGGCACTTCAAATCTCAAGCATAGCTAGCTGGATTTGATTTCTTACTCTTACCAAAAAACAAAACAAAAGAAAACAAAACAAAAAAAAAGAAATAGAAAAGAAAATATCTTTCACCGGAACTTACTCAGAAAAAAAAAATTTCAAAGCACAACTAAGAAATCACAGGCAAGGAATAAACAGGAATGTGTTCTGCTTAATTGGTTCACATTCAAGGCTACAGGAGAAGTGGAAAATTCTGAGAGCTAAATCTGAGAGCTAAATTGGATCTCATCAGCCTACCCGAACTTGCCTGGACAAAGAAATCTCAGATATGGACAAATGGAGTCCTGGTACACTTAAGTAATGGTAGCACTCACTTTAAGTGCTAAACTGTGCCTTCCACAGCAACCCCCCCACCCACGCAGGACTTTTGACAGGATCAAAATTACTGAGCATGAAACCCAATGGAATGCCATCCTTAAAAAACAAAAGAAGGGCTGAGAATAGAAATAAAAAGAATTGGGACTAAAAAAAATGACAAAAATATACAAAATACATAAATACTAAAAACAAATCAGTTTGTAAAATCCCATTAGAGCCCAGCATGGTGGCGCATGCCTACTGTAATCCTGGCAACTTGGAAGGCTGGGGCAGGAGGATCACAAGTTCGGGGCCAGCCTTAGCAACTTAGTGAGCCCAGTCTCCCAAGCAACTGAGCCAGATGGTGTCTTAATCAATCAATCAATATTTAAAAACCACGTTGTAAAAACGAAAGGGATATGAAATGAGCAAGCCACGGCATATTTATATTGTAAATTGCTCTAAGTAACAAATCTTAATGAGTATTAAAGATTAAGAAATAAAATCGAGAAACCAATTCATTCTTTGAAGCTACAAAATTCTGAGAGTGATTCTAAAATCATACATGTCATTTCTAAAAGTTGAAAAGGATAAAAGTCTAAAGTTATGGAAGGGAATGTGTAATAGGACGAATACAAATGTTTGAAACAGAAGAAAACGGCAAGTAATAGGCGACCTGAAATGCTACAGAGAATCGTCAGGAGAAAGAGAATTTTTAAAAACTGACAAGGAACAACTAAAGGCAAATCTCAGTGCGTTTTGATTTCCTAGTGAAGCCGTTTTGTAACCCAGAATCTTTTCACAGAGTAAGAATCCAGAGGCTCTTCTCTGACCTAAGGCTGCCTTGCTGCCAGAGAAGGATGGCAGCACTCCCCCCCACCCCACCCACACACACAGGGCGCTGAGAACTCCAGGGAATCCACTAGGAGCCTGAGGAAAGCAGGTGCGGGTTCCACCAGTTGGAGGAGCCAACTGGGAACTGAACCTAAGAAATACAGAGCCAGCTCTGCAGGCGACATCACTGTGGAGGTTGCACAAATCGCCTCCTGCCCATTTGTGTGGTGTCCTGCCTGCATTTGCAGCCGCCGCTGTGAGGGCTCTGGCTCTCTTAGAACCACAAGAGTGCCCTGTTACTGGCACCGGTTTCCTACTGCGCCATGGCATTTCTCCCAGCTGGGCCTGTGGATGGAGGTGCCGCACCCTCTCCCCAAGCTCCCTGCTTCTCTGTGACCGCCCAACTAAAGGACTAAATGCAGCCCAAAGCGGTGTTCTTTGGACAACAGCAACGCCCTTCCCAGGAGCCCAGTGTCTCCTGCGCCACCGCGTCTGGGTTCCCAAGCTGCCAGGCGCAGGTCTCATTGCCAGGAGACCTAGGGGCCAGGCAGTGATTGCTGCCCCTTATAGGTTCAGTTCCCCTTCAGCTCCGTTTATTTCGGTTTGTTATTCAGCTACATTTTCCTATGGCATTTAATCCTTTCGGTTTTCTTTAGGAGACTCCCCCTGTCAGAGAGCAGTGTATACCCAATAGCCACGGCCCCAGGGAATCCCTTCCTCAGGCCACACCCACCGGCCTCCAGTTACCACTCATTCTCATCAGAGATTCAGTCACTCAGTAAATCAAGGCTAATTAAGCCCAATCATTGCTCCTCTAAACTTTGCATTGTCTCACACGTGAACTTTTGCGAAAAATCACATCAACTGTAACACAGGCTCCTGGAGGAACAAGTCAGGAGGCAGAAAGATTTCCAGACTGCAGATGGCCATTGTTGACTGCCCAGTTTCTGGTCAAGTAAGCCAATCTAATCAATTCCATTTTGATAATCATACTTCCTGTTGATTCTGTTCCTCTGGAGACCCCTGACTAATATAACTTACTGGTCATTGTTCCTGCTTCATCTCCCAAACTTTGGTACCCAGTGATTTTCATTGTTATTCACATCTATATATTTTCTACTTTACCTTGTGCTTTTTTCCTTGATCAGAAAATTGTTTGAAATGCTTTTTGCTTTCTACAAATGTGTTAGTTTTTACTTCCCCTTCTTTATTATTGATTTCTAGCTTCATCCCATTGGGTGTATACAAGACACTGATGGCTAGCTTTAAAATTTTTTTAAAAATCTCCATTATGGGCCATGTTGTGAGAATCTGGGTATTGTGCTGACAACCCTGCTAAAACCAGAAGAAAAATATCTATTTATCAGTGACTTCTATGGAGCAAGGCTGCCTCCCAACTATACAAACTAACAGAATTTTGTTGTTGTTGTTAATCTCATTAACTAAACTCTGTGATGGGATTTCCTTTTAGGATTAAAGCCAACACCACCCAGGTTCCCAGTCTGTAGTTAGAAAGTCCCTGGAGGCCAGAGGGGTTTAAGAACACCCAAACTGCTGTCTGCTAAGTCCCACATACTTGGTGGTGCCTAGTGTGAGGCCCACAAAGCCATGGAGCAGAATTCCCTGCCATGTGCCACAGGCTTGGAATTCTGCAGAGCAGGTGCCAGGGCTCCAGAGGCCTCCAACCCTGAGCTCACTATATCCTGGGCCCTTGCCACTGTCCTTCTACATCCACCCACCAGATATCTCCTATGACCACCAAGACTTTCTCTGTGACCTGCATTATACACCCCAAGGGCTTTTTTCCTAGCATAGGTCAAAAAAAAAGGTGACTTTCCCAGAGAACACAACACCTTGTGCCAGGACACAGAGCCTCCTGTCCTGGACCAGGCATCTCTGACCAAGAAGAAGCCCCAGGCACCACCAAAAAAGTCAGGGGTCTCGCAGGTACCCCTCCATTGGTTGCCCGCTGAGACTCCCTTGTCATGTTCTAGGTACACATGTGAGGGATGTCTGGAGCCCAAGAAATCTGGTTGTGGTGACCCTTGTAAGAAGGCTTTCCTACTGCCCCTGCCAGCAGCCAGGAGACTAGCCAAAGCTGTTGGGAGTGGATTCCAGGCCTTCTGCACAGAACTCCCTTAGGCTTCTTGAGTCTGCCAACTTTGAAACCAGGAGCATTGAGAATTCCCGTGCAACTCTTGTTTAGAAAAGTGTTTTGGAAGGGATCATGTTTTCTCAATAAAATTGTGCCAAAATGTGAAATTCTTTGTTGTATAGTCCTCCTGATAAGAATGTTGGGGAAAGTGAAGGCTCAGACTGTTGGGTGGTAAGAGACCATGTCCAGATTTAAGAAGGTCAAGTCTGTATCTAAGAGGGCCCTACCTCATTGTTCTTGCTTTGCGTATTGGCAGGGTGGGTTAGTGGATTTTGCTACATATAGGTAGGTTAGATGGATAACTAGTGTACCAGTGGTTTCACATGCTTTGTCTCCAAGCAGATACACAGCAGTCTTGAGCACCCAGCTTGAACAAAGATCTTCCTGTGCCACCCTGTCCTCTGTTACCTCTAAGTCTATCTCAGGGGTGCTCCTGCCATATTGCAGGATTTAATCTCAGTAATAATTTTAGATTTGTTCTAGTTTTCTTCTTGTTTCAGCCTTGGTAGGCATTGTTAATGTTAGCATCATCTAACTTGTTAGGCTTAAGAGTTGCCAATGATTAAGATGCTTCTGGGTATGTCAATGAGGGTGTGTCTAGAAATCATTGGCATGTGGGATAGCCAACTGAAGTGGAGTTCCTCCCTAATGTGGTCAGCACCATCCAATAGGATGGTGGCTTCGATGGAATAAAAGGGGGAAGAACAAGGTAGCTGCAGCAGATACAATTGCAATTCTTCCAGAACTGGTTCTTGATTGCTGCTGCCATCACTTGAGGATATCGGATTCTTGCTTCTTTATTCCTCCAAAGTAGGCTCTGCCATTGATTGTCCAGGGAGTTTCTGGAAGCCTTCTGTTTCAGTACCTGAGAGCACTGTTGATTTCTCTTGTTTCCTGGGCCTTCAGCCACTATGTTCTCTGGGAAAGTCACCTTTTTTTTTTTTTGACATATTTAACCTATGCAGCTACAGCTTCCTCCAGCTCTACAGCCTGCAGATGCCCATTGGAGACTACCCAGCTTCTGATCAAATAAGCCAATCTAACCAATCCCCTTTTTATAATCATACTTCTTGTTGATTCTGTTTCTCTTGAGAACCCTAATACACCTTCCTGGTCACGATTCCTGCTTCATCCCATACATTCCTGTACAGTGTTTGTCATTGATATTTATATTAATATATTTTCTACTCTCCGTTGTGCTTTTCTTTTTGATCAGAAAATTGTTTGATTAATTTTTTGCTTTCTACAGATTTGTGAATTTTCACTTCCCTTTTTTATTATTGATGTCTAGCTTTCTCCTATTGGTTGTTACAAAGACACTGACAACTATCATTAAAATATTTTTTTAAAAAAATCTCCACTATGGGTCAAGAATATCTTTCATAAGAAACTTGACATAATGTGCTCCAAAGAGCTCCAAATCTTTTTATTATATTAGAGATATGTTTTTCCAGATATGAATTGGATGGAGTCAGGTATGAGATCATAGATCAATGAGATTTTAGCATGAGATCTGAAACTCAAAACTCATTTTCCCATTTTTAAATTGCTTTTTGGAAGTATACTTAGTCACAAGTATTCTACCACTCAGGAAGAGATCAGGCAGGAAAAGGGTTAAACCAAACCATGTTGAGAGAATCTGGGTATTGTTCTGACAACCCCAAGAAAGCCAGAAGAAAAAATGTGACTTAAATGCAGCAAAATGGCTTCCCAATTACAGAGACTAACAGATGATAGGTTTTTACTGTTATTGTTAATCTCATTAATTGAGCTTTGTGATGGGATTTTCTTTTAGGATTAAAGTGAGGTTCCCAGTCTGTGGTTTGGAACTCCCAAGAGGCCATTGGAGTATACAAATGCAAAAGGTGCTCCCTGCTAAGTCCCACATACTTGGTGGTACCTGGTGTGAGGCCCACAATGCCAAGGAGCAGCACTTTCCAATCTATGTGCCACCAGCTTGGAATTCTGCAGACCAGACACCTGGGCCCTGGCCACTTCCCTTCTATAACCACCAAGAGGATAGCTCCTATGACAGCCGAGACTTTGACTGCAATCTGCTTTCCACACTGCAAGGACGTCTTTGCTGTGAATAGTCTGAACAAAGTGACTTTCCCAGAGCACAAGGTACCTTGTTCCAGGACACAGAGCCTCCTGTCCTGTAAAGGGCATCCACAACCCAGACCAAGCCCCCCAGTGCCCCACCATCGACCACCAGCTGGGGCTCCCTTTTCGTGTTCCCAGTGCACCTGTGAGGAATATCTGGAGCCCAAGACCTCTGCTGGTGGTGATCCTTGTAAGAGACCTCTTCCTCCTGCCCCTGCAAGCCACCATGGGACCAGCCAAGGCTTCTAGGAATAAATCCGGGCCCTTCTGCCCAAGATTCTCTGAAGCTGCTTGAGTCTGCAACCTTTGGGGCCCAGCAGCGCTGAGATTTTCCTTGTTTGGAGGAGCATTTTGGAACAGATCCTGTAACAGTAATGCTTGTGAGTCTGCTTCTACAAACAGAGGCTTCAGAGCTATTATGTATGTTTCTTTTATTTTTTTTTATTTTTCTCAATATAATTGTGCTAAAATGTGGAATTCTTGAGTGTAGTGTACTCATTCTGGGGATTGGGCAAAGAGGAGGCTCAGAACACTGGGTGGTGAGACACAATGTCCAGATCTAAGAGGGTCCATCCTCATTACTGTTGCATTGCTTATTGGCATAGTGGGTTGGTGGCATCTTTTGGCTACAGGTTGGGTAGACAGGACACTTGTGAATTGGGTGTTCTACAAGTACTACATCTCCAAGCAGAAACAGAGCAACATTGAGAACTCACGTAAGAATGATCTTATGTGCTACCCTATCACCTGTTTCTCCCAAGGCTATTTCAGGAATACACTGATACCTTGCCACCTCTGCCTGTCTTTCTTTCAAAACCACCTAAAATCTTCTTCTTGGGACTCAGAGTCTGCCCAGGCAGTTAGGATTCAAAGGAGTCAAGAAGCTAGAGTAGAAGATCAAGTCCAGTCAGGGGAGGGCAGGAACTCCCAGTCTGGATCTCAGCTGCCACTACACCCTTGACTGCACTCACTTTGAGGCCTCTCAACAGACCCCAGTAGCTAGACCTCCAAACTCTGGGCCTAGGTATTCACCCATTGGCATAGATCTTCCAGAAGACTTCACCCAGAATATTTTGCCACCAGGGGACTTCCAAGGTACTCTACTAAAGCTGGCCTTCTTGGGTTTTAAAAGTTTCAACTTGAAATCATACTCTGGTTTTTACACCTTATCAGATACATCCTCGATACTTTTAGAAAACAAATACATCCCCAGTAGTTTTTTGTTCTTATTTTGACACATGATCTACTGCAGTTGCAGAAGCTTCTCTTGAATTTGTAATTCTTTTGCCTCAGCCTCATAGGTCACTGACATTACCAGCCTGTACTACCCTGACACATATTGCAAGATTTATCTTTACAATTAATTTAATATTCAGGGAACTGGAGTACTGTTTCCCAGTGATATTTTACAAAATATCAAAAGGGAGCTAAATTTTTGCTCCAGTGAAATAACTGAAAAAGGACAATTATGTAAAGTCATTCTAATGAATATATGGCAAGTGATTCTGCTCTGCTAAATGTGCTAATGTCTTTAGTATATAACTCTGGGAAGAAAGTGGATTCAATAAGTTGTATGATTATACGATCTATTTGATAAGACTCAAAGCTAGGGATACCTTCAATTTGCATCAGAAGCATTACACTCTGTAGTGTATAAGACAATGGAGTATCTTGGGTTTGAATCAACACATGAGATGATATTTCATAGGTTTTTAGGTCCAGATATAGAGGTCTAATCCCTTGGATTGAAATTTATGTTTGTATTTGCACTTGGAATTGGTCTCCTGGGATGAAATTTCACCCTGAGATTTTTCCATATAGTCATAGTTTGGCGTTCTTATGTCATCTATAAGGGCTCCCTCTCTCTATCTTTCTCCTTTCCTTCTTTCCTTCCACCTTTCTTTCATTCTTTTTCAGATACTGCCCACAACTTTGATGGATCCTAAGCTCCAGGATGACTACTGTGACTTCTATGGCCAACGCAGCTCCAGACACTGGCATATTCCTGGACCTCTATGTAGTTTCTTCTTCCTGAATCTTGCCCTCTGCTAAATTATCTTCTAGCAATCTAGAGCTCTATTCAGTGATGTCCTCGCCCCACCAAGGTTTCACCTAATTCTGACTGCTGATGTGTTCTTGCTTTAAAATTACATGAGTGTTTCTCCTAGAGCAGAAAAGTAATGAGGCTTGGAGGTGGTATGAACCTGGAATCTGGAAAGGAGAGTTCATATTACACTGGGTATCCAGAGTTCCTTACTGTTATGGTGCTAAGTGGAACCATAAAGAGATGTTATGAGGTCAATGATTTGAAATCATAATTGAAGATTCAGCAAGACAACAGATGGGGATGAATAATAGGGAAAAAAATGGATATGAATGAGGTGAAGAGGAAACAAAGTACATGAAAACTGGACACTTAATGCTTTTCAACATACTAATTATTGATAATTAGATATAATCAGTTACATTCACCCAAAATTAATTACAAAAATGCTCAAAATTACAGAACTCTTTTCATATTCCCTAGACAAATATATAATACTACAATCTTCTTCAGTAGGAAAGATAAGGCTAGCCTCACTAATGTTAGACGTAAGAAAAGTAAAAGAAACACACATTTATATAACATATTAAAAAGTGTTAAGGGGTTGTAAATGTGGCTCAAGCAGTAGCATGCTTGCCTGGTATGTGCGGGTTGATGGGTTCAATCCTCAGCACCACATAAAATAAAAAATGTTGTGTCCACCGAAAACTAAATATATATATATTAGAAAAACAATTCTCTCTCTCTCTCTCTCTCTCTCTCTCTCTCTCTCTCTCTCTCTCTCTCTCTCTCTCTCTTAGAAAACATGCTAAGAATTTTTATTACAGGTCTAGGGATGTAGGTCAGTGTTAGAGCAATTGCCTAGCATGCCTAAGTCCCTGGATTTGATTCCTACTTTATAAAACAGAAGAAGAAATTTTCATTATAACAATGTTGTTAAAAAGTTAGCAAAAATATGTTCTTCAAAACTGGTTGTTTGGTAGGATACTTGAATATGCAACATAGCAATGTGTGCTAACAATTTTAAACACTTTTTGACACAGGAATTCCATTTTGAAAAATTTATTCCACAGATTCACTCCCAAAACAAGAAACTCTATGAAATAAAAGTGTTTTTTTTCATAGTACAAGATAAAAATGATCCATTTAGTTAGAAAGAAGGCAACACTTAGAAATCAAAAGGGAATAGATTGTATAGAGGTTCTAGGACATACTAAATGTCTTTATAAGTCCAAGAGGGAAAGAATACTAAGGATTTTAAATCTATGTACATGTTTCTAGTGATGAGAACATGACTTCCAATTGACATGGAATCATGAAGATTTAAAGTCTCTAAACCAACATAATGATGCTACACAATTTTACAGATTTTATCTAGGACCTTCAATCTTTCGCTTTCATTTCTTTCTGTGTCTTCCTGGAAATTATTCTAATGAAATAAAATTTAAGTAATGACTTTTTAGCAAAATATTTGTAGAGTCACAAAAACTACAAAAATATACTGAGATTTTAGTCTGCAAAATGAATGCAAATGATATCAAAAGTTATTCAATTAAGAAGCTTATTAAATTATGAAATGGATACAAAAGATACTGAAGATTATTAAAAGACAAACTTTTAAATCATACAAAGATGAATTAAGGTTAGTTAAAGATTAGTTACATAAAGGTGTCATAGTACAATTAAGTGGGGGTCTAGTCAGGAGATACCTTCTCTTCCTGGTACATTTTCTAACTCAGACCAAAGCACTTGGCCTCTCCCTATGCTACTTGTCAAAGGCTAAGCCTTCCTCAGGCTGTGGAATTGAAACAGAACCTGTGGTCCTCTGCCTTTTGCAGGAACCCACCCTGACTCTTGGCCCCAGGCACACTTGTAGCTTCAGGGACTCATTCCTGCACTGAAAACCCAATCATTACAGTAAATTAAAAATTATATCCCTTCACTACGGTTTTAAGACAATATGTTAATATTATGTATCAGATGTTATATTAGGTATGAGAGTTAATTGTTTTCTTTCAGTTTTACAAGAAATGAAAACAATTTTGTAGGCCCCTAAATTATTATAAGGCCTTAGATACTTTGTCTAGGGGGTAGGTAAGACCTGCCTTGTATCCTAGGGATTTGTGTTAGCAGCAGCTGGGCTCTGTATCTAGAGGGGCCAAATTATAAACCCACTTCAAAGCAGAATTTACTTGGTCCTGCATGTTTAAGATGAAACTTTGTGAAGAAGTCTATGCTTTTGTGTGTGTTCATAGACTCCCAATGATAAAAACTACTCCTCCTTGGATCTTTGTGAAAAAAATTGTGACAGTAAAACCCACACTGTGGCTTCTTTCTCTCAAACAGCGATTTCTTCATGAATCATTTTCAATTCAAGGTCATGAGACTCTTGATTGTATTTTAGGAAATCAATACCTTATAGAAAATAAAAACAATCTCCTAGGAGAGTCTTAAAATTTTTTAAAAAGGGCTGCGTTGTGACTCAGTGATAGAGCACTGCC
Organism: Ictidomys tridecemlineatus; assembly: GCF_052094955.1. Classification (NCBI taxonomy): domain Eukaryota; kingdom Metazoa; phylum Chordata; class Mammalia; order Rodentia; family Sciuridae; genus Ictidomys; species Ictidomys tridecemlineatus. The sequence goes on from NW_027520942.1 coordinate 1,325,910, forward strand.
CTAGCATATGCGAGCCCTGGGTTAGATCCTCAGGAGCACATAAAAATAAATAAATAAATATATATATAGTTATTAGGTCCAACTATAACTAAATAATAAATATTATTTTTTAAAGCATAATTCCTTTCAATGTAAGATTTTTAAATAGAGTTAGTGATTGTGAAAATCAACCAGCTTTTTGTACTACCTCTATGCAATTGACCATTATCAATCCCTAATATGTCTGTAATTCTACTACTCCAACATTTATACTACTCAGAAGGTTGAGGCAAGAGGATCACAAGTTCCAGTCTAGACTCAGTAATTTAATGAGGCCACAAGCAACTTAGTGTGACTCTCTCTTAAAAGATAAAAACAGCAGAGGATGAAACCCAGTGTTAAGCTATCCCAGATTCATTCCCAAGTACCAAGTAAAAGAAAAAAAAAACTATTTAATATCAGTTTTTCTTTTCTATTAATTTATTCTGCTAGCATTATTTTTCATCATGTGCTATGCTATGTATTTCTTCCCATGATTATCAATACTGATAGTATAAGTTGTATAAAGACTTTTAGAGAGTTCTAATTTTGTTTTATGCAAATTTAACCAAAGGAAAGTACAGCTAATTGTTTGGCTCGGCTGTGTATGTGTGTGTGTGTGTGTGTGTGTGTGTGTGTGTGTGTGTGTAAAAACAATGAAACTTCCTCAAAAATGAAAAGATGTCCTTTTTTGTACATGTACTTTTTAACATATAAAATCTCCCAATGTCTGGAAACTTTTGGCAGTAGCATATGTAGTCATGTCTCATTGTTTTTTTTTTTTTTTTTTCTTTCTTCCCCTCGATGGTGTGGGTGATTGAAAAAAGGGATTCACACATGGTCAACAAGGCCTCTAACCCTCACCTCCATCTCAATTTTTTTTTTTTGAGACAGGAACTTGCTTATTTACTGTGGATGACCTTGAACTTGTTTCCCCACTCCCTCAGACTCTAAGTCCTTGGAACTACAGGATTGAGCCACTACACCTAGCTGCCTGCCTTTCTTTATCCTGGAGCCTAATACTCCAGTTGTTCTCAAGTTTTAAAAAAATCAACAAGGAGAGAGAGAGGATGAAAAGTTGATTTAGATTTTAAGTCTTTAAAGTGAGGGTGATCACATGGCATGTTTCTCTATATCTGAACCACAAAAACACTCTAACTCCTCTTTGATCCTCTACTCCTATTTCATAAAATGGACAATTAAACTGAGGAGAAACACAAACCAAACAGGTCTAATCCCACTCTTCAGGAAGACCTAGCACCTAAACCCCTCTAAATCCAAATCCCCTTAATCTAAATCCTACTGCATTTCAGGGAACAGGAAAATTTAAAAGTTCATGTCCATCCTAATGAAGGCATTTACTTCCCTTAAAGCTCAGCCCAGTGTATAATAATTTATTCTTATTTTTTTTACAGGATATTGCTCTGTTATTCAGGGTGGCTTCAAAGTCCTTGTCTCAAGCAAGATTCCTGAGTCTGAGCTTTCTATGTAGCTTGGACTCCTAGTACACATCATGATGATAGTTGGCAAAAGCAACCTGAGCAAACTGATATTTGCCATGTGACCCCACTGTTGTGAAGGGCAAAAGGTGCAACTTATGCAGTCCTGGTGGAGAAACAAATAATGTCCATATGCTTCTGCCATTTTCAATGCTCTGTTCACTCATATCACTCAGTATAATTTTACTCTATAGGTTCTTAATCAAGGAACTGACAATCCTTAATGTTAGGCACTGCAATAAACATAATCAATTCACAGTAAAAAATTCTAGATTAATTCTAAGCACTGAAAACACACTTAATCATGACAGGCTCATGAAAGACACTCCCTCTGCATGCTAAGCTGAAGTGTCAAATCAAACATTTCAAGCCTTAGGCTCTAAGTCCAACAGATGCACACTTACTCTGACTGTGGAGGTCAGATCAGGAACCAAGGCAGGCTTCTCCTAGGGTGGAGCTAATGTCTGGCTGAGGAGGCAGTCATAGAGAAAAGTTTTTCTCACTAGAGTTAAGAGGCTGCTGTAGAGTCAAGAGCTGTGAGAATAATGCTGTGAGGATCAGGCAGATGAGAAGAGTTGGGATGTCAGTCTAGGTCCTCATCAAGCTCTCAGGCTTGTGTGCATCAGTGTCAGCTGGCAGAATATCTGTTTATTTGACCCATCATTTATACTAAATTTTGGGGCTTCTTATCGTCGTTTCAATTTCTATCAACTGCCACCAGGTTTCTCAGTGACATCATTTGCTCTGGGGTTAAACATCTGGTGTGGTTATTGTCACCCTGATTTTCTTGCTTTTTGCTCTCATCAGGGTGAGGGCAACATGGAAGAGACTCGACTCTGAGCTTGTCAGAGTAGGGAGAAGTGACTATTTTGTTTTTGAGGGCCATACTAGAGGGCTCTGTAGGTAGGCATGCCTGGTGAGACTGCAGGTTTCAAATTGGAGGGTTAAAATGGAGTTGCTTAGGCTAAGGCCTAAGGCCATCCTTATACCCACCACTAGACAGAGACCACCAGGGCAGGAATCTGTGACTGTCTGGACATGTCTGACCTAGAGCTGATGTCTTGGATTCCCTGGTTGTCAACTCAGAAGGCCCAAAACTAGAGATTTCATTTTGTCTCCTTTCCTAGTTAATGTAATTGGAGACCTTTTAAAAGACACTTATTGATGCTGGTTCTCTCCAGAGCTCAAGAAGGTCACATTCAGTTATGAAGAAACACCAGCAATCATCCACACAACTACACATTCTGCTAGCACACTACCCTCATATCTCCAGAGATGCCCTTGGGTTTAGCCCATAGCTCTGAGCTGGGTAATTGTCTCCTTCTTGCCCCAGATCCACCTATACATCTTCTCACTCCGACTCACTCTCTTAAAATCAATAGACAAATAGTGAATAAAGGAATAAATTTAATCATCATAAAAATTCAATCAGATTAGAAACTATGAGAATTCTCAGTCCATCTAAAATAAGAGTTTTTTTATCAAATTAATTACACAAAGAAGGAAGATTTAAAGTTCAAGATCAGTCTCAGCAATTTAGAGACATCTTTCTTATTTTGTTTGTTTGTTGTTTTGTTTTTCTTTTTTTTTTGTGCATGTGTTTGTGTTCATGTGTGTGCATTTACTTCTTCTGGTTTAGGAAAACAATTTTTTTTCAGTAAGGGTCATCTCAGTGGGATAGGGGAGTTCATTTACAGGTTAATCTGGCCATGAGCTCTGTAAGTGTGGCAGTATATCTTGGTTCTTTGCTCATTTGGATACATTAAATGACCAAAAAAACCTACATCTAAATCCTCAAGTTCAACATTACTCTCTCGAGACTGCGGCGGAGGAGATAACTTCATTGAAACCTGCGGCTACAGGTGTGTAATTCGCTAGCCTTCCCTCTCCACACATCGGGGAAACCTTAAGGGCCAATCTCAGCTCTCCTGTAAGGACCCCTCCCAGCTCTCCCGTGAGCATGGTAGCCAGACCGAGGAAATTAGAGGTGGCGCGGGACCCTTGGCGCGGGACTACCGCTCCCACCAGTGCTGACAGCTGAGGTCTCTTGCACCAGCTACCAGGGGTGTGGCTACCAGAAGGGCAGTAAAATTCGCTGAGGATTCTCAGCCCCAAGCTCTACAAACTTAGGGTCTGAGGGAATGGCAAACTGGAACAGTGTGCCCAGTCATTCATGACAACAGGGCTCCCAGGAGCAGCAGACCAGTATTGTGGTGAGCGGCACCCATGAGAGGGGCCTGGCTAGAGGAAAAGTGGGGAAGTGACTAGACACAAGAGGACGCCCTAGGCACCCAGGATTAGAGACTCGCCCAGTCTGGGAGGAGGAGCTGCTGCACAGTGATTGGTTTCCGCGTATTGATAGGGGAAACTTGGCCTGGTGGTCACAGCGCCACCTACTGGAAGAGAAGTTAATCAAACTATAAGACTGCATTTATTAGTTTTTTTTGTTGTTGTTGATGTTGTTTTTTGTTGATGTTGTTGTTGTTGTTGTTGCTGTTGTTTAATTTTGATTTGGGGTTTTCTTTCATTTTCATTTTTCTTTCTTGTTTTTTTAATTTTTTTTTTACAATTTTTTTTAAATTCTTTTTTCTTCCAATTTTAATTTTTTATTATTTAAATTTTTTTTTCTTTTTTTATTTCCTATTTTTTTCTTCTTTTGTCTTTTCATTTCTTTTCAATTATCTTATCCCCCCTTCCTTGAATTCTACCTGCTTACTCTCATTCTCTTTAGTGACTTTTTCCCTTCCCTTCTAATACCTTTCCTCCCAAGCATCAAATAAATTTATAGGAGTAAACAGTAACTCAGCAGTCAAACAGAACAAGAAGTAACATGAGCAGCTTCAAAAAGCAAGGAAGAAAAGGAGTACAAACAATGCAGGACAGCCTAAATATTCAGGAGGACTTAGAGTCATCAGAAAAATGGTCATATAAAGAACTCAAGGAACACCTTAGACAGATGGAATGGAACCTTAGAGAGGATACGAGACAGCAAATTCAAGCAGCGAAAGAACTCATTGAGAATGTATTACACAAACAGATAAAAGAAGAAGTTAAGCACCTTTATCAGGAGATAGAGATTATAAAAAAGAATCAAACCATAATCTTAGAAATGAAGGAAACTATAAACCAAATTAAAAACTCAATTGAGAGTATCACTAACAGAGTGGAGCAAGTAGAAGCCAGAACGTCAGATAATGAAGACAAATTATTTCATCTTGAAAAGAGTCTAGCCAACTCAGAAAGGCTGGTAAAAAATCACGAGAAAAACATCCAAGAGTTATGGGATAACATAAAAAAGCCAAACTTACGAGTCATTGGGCTAGAAGAAGGTACAGAGATTCAAACCAAGGGAATGAGTAACCTGCTGAATGAAATAATTACAGAAAACTTTCCAGAAATAAAAAAGGAAACAGATATACAAATTGAAGATGCATACAGGACACCGAGCACACAAAATCACAGTAGACCAACGCCAAGACACATTGTTATGAAGATATCCAATATACAGAACAAAGAGAAAATATTAAAAGCTACAAGAGAAAGGAGACAGATTACATTCAGGGGTAAACCAATAAGGTTAACAACGGATTTTTCATCACAGACACTGAAAGCAAGAAGGTCATGGAACAATGTATTTCAAACACTGAAAGACAATGGATGCCAACCAAGAATTCTGTATCCAGCAAAATTAAGCTTCAGGTATGACAACGAAATAAAAATCTTTCATGATAAACAAAAGTTAAAAGAATTTGCAGCCAGAAAACCAGCATTGCAAAGCATTTTGAGCAAAACATTACACGAGGAAGAAATGAAAAACAATAACCAAAACCACCAGAGGGAAGTGCCTCGGTAAAGACAGAGGGCGAGGGGAAAAATAATCATGGAGAAACAAACTAAATTTTTTTTTAAAAAAAAAGGATAAATAATCAAACATGGATGGAAGTACAAACCATATATCAATAGTAACTCTGAATGTTAATGGCTTAAACTCTCCAATACAGCGACATAGGCTGATATCATGGATTAAAAAAACAAATCCAACAATATGCTGCCTCCAGGAGACACATCTGATTGGAAAAGACATACACAGGCTGAAGGTGAAAGGATGGGAAAAAATATACCACGCACACGGTCCTCGTAAGCAAGCAGGGGTGTCCATCCTCATCTCGAATAAAATCGACTTCAAGACTAAGTTAATCAAAAGGGATAAAGAAGCACATTATATACTGTTAAAAGGAACCATTCACCAACAAGACACAACAATTATCAATATTTATGCACCTAATAATGGCGCTGCGACATTCATAAAACAAATTCTCCTCAAGTTCAAGAATCAAATAGACCACAACACAATAATTATGGGTGACTTCAACACACCTCTCTCACCATTGGACAGATCCTCCAAACAAAAGTTGAATAATGAAACTATAGACCTCAATACCACAATCAATAACCTAGACTTAACTGACATATATAGAATATATCAACCATCATCAAATGGATATACTTTTTTCTCAGCAGCACATGGATCCTTCTCAAAAATAGACCATATATTATGCCACAGGGAAACCCTCAGTAAATATAAAGGGGTGGAGATAATACCATGCATTTTATCTGATCATAATGGAATGAAACTGGAAATCAATGATAAAAGAAGGAAGGAAAAATCCTACATCACATGGAAAATGAACAATATGTTACTGAATGATCAAAGGGTTACAGAAGACATAAAGGAGGAAATCAAAAAATTCTTAGAGATAAATGAAAATACAGACACAACATATCGGAATCTATGGGACACAATGAAAGCAGTTTTAAGAGGAAAATTCATCGCCTGGTGGTCATTCCTCAAAAAAAGAAAAAACCAACAAATAAATGAGCTCACACTTCATCTCAAAGCCCTAGAAAAGGAAGAGCAAAACAACAGCAAATGTAGCAGAAGGCAAGAAATAATTAAAATCAGAGCGGAAATTAATGAAATTGAAACAAAAGAAACTATTGAAAAATTTAACAAAACTAAAAGTTGGTTCTTTGAAAAAATAAATAAGATTGACAGACCTTTAGCCATGCTAACAAAGAGAAGAAGAGAGAGAACTCAAATTACTAAAATACGGGATGAAAACGGCAATATCACAACAGATGCTACAGAAATACAGAAGACAATTAGAAATTATTTTGAAAATCTATATTCCAATAAAATAGAAGATAGTGAAGACATCGATAAATTTCTCAAGTCATATGATTTGCCCAGACTGAGTCAGGAGGATACACGCAATTTGAACAGACCAATATAAATTGAGGAAATAGAAGAAGCCATCAAAAGACTACCAACTAAGAAAAGCCCAGGACCGGATGGGTATACAGCGGAGTTTTACAAAACCTTTAAAGAAGAATTAATACCAATACTTTTCAAGTTATTTCAGGAAATAGAAAAAGAGGAAGCTCTTCCAAATTCATTCTATGAGGCCAACATCACCCTGATTCCGAAACCAGACAAAGACACCTCAAAGAAAGAAAACTACAGACCAATATCTCTAATGAACCTAGATGCAAAAATCCTCAATAAAATTCTGGCGAATCGAATACAAAAACACGTCAAAAAAATTGTGCACCATGATCAAGTAGGATTCATCCCTGGTATGCAAGGCTGGTTCAATATACGGAAATCAATAAATGTTATTCACCACATCAATAGACTTAAAGATAAGAACCATATGATCATCTCAATAGACGCAGAGAAAGCATTCGACAAAGTACAGCATCCCTTTATGTTCAAAACACTTGAAAAACTAGGGATAACAGGAACATACCTTGATATTGTAAAAGCTATCTATGCTAAGCCTCAGGCTAGCATCATTCTGAATGGACAAAAGTTGAAGGCATTCCCTCTAAAATCTGGAACAAGACAGGGATGCCCTCTATCACCACTTCTATTCAATATAGTTCTCGAAACACTGGCCAGAGCAATTAGACAGACGAAAGAAATTAAAGGCATAAAAATAGGAAAAGAAGAACTTAAATTATCACTATTTGCAGATGACATGATTCTATACTTAGAAGACCCAAAAGGGTCTACAAAGAAACTACTAGAACTAATAAATGAATTCAGCAAAGTGGCAGGATATAAAATCAACACGCATAAATCAAAGGCATTTCTGTATATCAGCGACAAAACTTCTGAAACGGAAATGAGGAAAAACACTCCATTCACAATATCCTCCAAAAAAATAAAATACTTGGGAATCAACCTAACAAAAGAGGTGAAAGATTTATACAATGAAAACTACAGAACCCTAAAAAGAGAAGTAGAAGAAGATCTTAGAAAATGGAAAAATATACCCTGTTCATGGATAGGCAGAACTAACATTATCAAAATGGCGATATTACCAAAAGTTCTCTATAGGTTTAATGCAATGCCAATCAAAATCCCAATGGCATTTCTTGAAGAAATAGATAAAGCAATCATAAAATTCATATGGAAAAATAAAAGACCCAGAATAGCAAAAGCAATTTTAAGCAGGAAGTGTGAATCAGGCGGTATAGCGATACCAGATTTCAAACTATATGACAAAAACAGCATGGTACTGGTACCAAAACCGGCGAGTGGACCAATGGTATAGAATAGAGGACACAGAGACTAATCCACAAAGTTACAACTATCTTATATTTGATAAAGGGGCTAAAAGCATGCAATGGAGGAAGGATAGCATCTTCAACAAATGGTGTTGGGAAAACTGGAAATCCATATGCAAAAAAATGAAACTGAATCCCTTCCTCTCGCCATGCACAAAAGTTAACTCTAAATGGATCAAGGAGCTTGATATCAAATCAGAGACTCTGCATCTGATAGAAGAAAAAGTTGGCTCCGATCTACATATTGTGAGGTCGGGCTCCAAATTCCTTAATAGGACACCCATAGCACAAGAGTTAATAACAAGAATCAACAAATGGGACTTACTTAAACTAAAAAGTTTTTTCTCAGCAAGAGAAACAATAAGAGAGGTAAATAGGGAGCCTACATCCTGGGAACAAATTTTTACTCCTCACACTTCAGATAGAGCCCTAATATCCAGAGTATACAAAGAACTCAAAAAATTAGACAATAAGATAACAAATAACCCAATCAACAAATGGGCCAAGGATCTGAACAGACACTTCTCAGAGGAGGATATACAATCAATCAACAAGTACATGAAAAAATGCTCATCATCTCTAGAAGTCAGAGAAATGCAAATCAAAACCACCCTAAGATACCATCTCACTCCAGTAAGATTGGCAGCCACTATGAAGTCAAACAACAACAAGTGCTGGCGAGGATGTGGAGAAAAGGGTACTCTTGTACATTGCTGGTGGGACTGCAAATTGGTGCGGCCAATTTGGAAAGCAGTTTGGAGATTCCTGGGAAAGCTGGGAATGGAACCACCATTTGACCCTGCTATTGCCCTTCTCGGACTATTCCCTGAAGACCTTAAAAGAGCATGCTACAGGGATGCTGCCACATCAATGTTCATAGCAGCACAATTCACAATAGCTAGACTGTGGAACCAACCCAGATGCCCTTCAATGGATGAATGGATAAAAAAAATGTGGCATCTATACACAATGGAGTACTATGCAGCAATAAAAAATGACAAAATCATAGAATATGCAGGGAAATGGATGGCACTAGAGCAGATTATGCTTAGTGAAGCTAGTCAATCCCTAAAAAACAAATACCAAATGTCTTCTTTGATATAATGAGAGCAACTATGAACAGAGCAAGGAGGAAGAGCAGGAAGAAAAGACTAACATTTAACAGAGTCATGAGATGGGAGGGAAAGGGAGAGAAAAGGGAAATTGCATGGAAATGAAGGGAGACCCTCATTGCTATACAAAATTACATATAAGAGGTTGTGAGGGGAATGGGAAAATAAACAAGGAGAGTAATGAATTACAGTAGATGGGGTAGAGAGAGAAGATGGGAGGGGAGGGGAGGGGAGGGGGGATAGTAGGGGATAGGAAAGTTAGCAGAATACAACAATTACTAATTGGGCATTATGTAAAATTGTGGATGTATAACCAACGTGATTCTGCAATCTGCATTTGGGGTAAAATTGGGAGTTCATAACCCACTTCAATCTAATGTATGAAATATGATATGTCAAGAGCTTTGTAATGTTGTGAACAACCAATAAAAAAAAAAAAACATTACTCTCTCCATATTTAAGAATGTCTGCCAATATTGAGCACTTTTTTTTAAATCTATAGACCCTAATTAAGCCCCACTCTTTGGTCTAGACACTCCAATCAACTCTACCATTTTAACAGTGGAATTGCAAACATTTTTTGTTTGTTTTTGTTTTTTTGGTTACTGATGACTGAACACAGGGGTATTTAATACTGAGTTAATCCCCAGGTCATTTTAAATTTTCTATTATGAGACAAGGTCTCACTAAGTTGCATAAAGCCTCACAAAGTTGCTGAGGATGATCTTGAACTTGGGAATCTCCTGTCTCAGTCTCTAGAGCTGCTGGGATTACAGGCATAAACCACTATGCCAAACCACATTGTTTCTTTACAGTGACATTTTTCAGACACTTGGTGGCCCTTTGGATATGCATACCCTTGATTGTTGGCAGTTTCTTTGTGTTTTCAAAGTGAGCACAAAGATTTGAACCTCTTGACTTGTAAGATTTTGTAGGGTTATGTGCATGAAGACAATAGTGACCTTTTTCACAGATCACCTTGGACAAGTTATAGGAAGAGGAGTGATTCATTTTTCAGGTGATTATATTTTCACTTGATGTAAAAAGCTTCAGGGGACATATCTAATTTTATTAAGAAGCAATTTTAACATTTTTAAAAATATATTTATTAATTTTTTTTTTTTGCGGTAGCATTGGGAAGTGAACCCAGGGCCTCATACAGGCAAGGCAAGAACTCTACTACTAATATACAATCAAAGCTCTTCTTTGTGAGTTACTAAGATCTTTTTATGTACATTTCATCTACAGCTTTGAACTCTAACATAGTAGTCTCTGATGTGCCTCAGCACACCCTACTTTTTCATTCACCTGCAATGGATATACATATTGCTGCTATCCCCTGTCACCACACATAATTGTCCCTATGCACCTGTGGGAGAATTTATGTAGGGCAGGTGCCCATAAACATAACTGTTCCCTCAAAAGAATATTACTGGAATTTTGCTGAGCACTGCCAGATTGTTATTTAGGGTGAACACTGCATTTACTTTCCAACAATAGTGTTGTGTATTTCTGCATGCACATATTCCCCACAAACACTTGGAGTGACCCAGTATTCTGACATTTGCTGGGGCTTTGGGATTGATGGCCTCCAGATCCCTTTTTTTCTAATTTTTTAAATTCTCTCTTTATGAGTCTGTTGCTGTGTGTTTTTGAGAGATATTCTCTGATGTTCAGTCTTAAATATGTCTTTGCTTTTTGAACAGATTATGAGCTATCTTCATCACTCATGCTTAAACTGAGGGTATTCAATTTCTGTTCCTAAAGGCAAAAGGAACACAACTGTGCCTACCTTTCAGTCTGTTACAATTTATTTTTAACAACTGCAAAAAAATGGACTTAGGTTTCATTCATAAAATATACATTTTCTCCATAAAAAGTATTAAAATCTATCTGCTTTCAGGATGTTCTTATCAGGTTAGTTTTACATTTTGATTTGAGCAATAATATGAGTAAAGAAAATGCCTTTCAAATTTTTATTTTGATATTTTACAGTTTTCCTTTCATATAAGCTTTTCAATCAAAAACTAAATTGTCTAAACAGACATTTTTACATTTTCTCTATATATATTAATTACATTAATACAGGGATCCAGAAACCAGAGGCAGAAGTTCTAGTTCTGCCTTCTAAGACCTCCTCTTTCTGGTGGGTATTAAATCATATCTGAGTGATATTAGTCTGAAAGGAACCAGTTTCTGGGAGAGGCTGTGCTGGGCAGGGGTAGCTGTGTGAATGCATTAGAAACTGGACATTTCCAGGCCCTTCCTTAAGTAGGTGCAGAATAAAAATACTATTTAAGGAGACACACTTCCCAACTAAGAAACTCCCACCACACATTCTTTTCTATACTTGGATAGATTATTTTGAGGCCAACAGCTGGGGCTCCTTTGCATTGCTCCCCCTGGATACCTTCCATACCTTTGCCCACCGAAGCAAGAGGAGCCCTTCTCTAAGGCTCTGATATCAAGTCCACAGCACAGCTCAAAATCAGAGCTTTGTCCCCCACCCCTTGCAGCACCCCTCCATCCTCTCTTCTCTCTTCATTCGCCTACGGTTGAGCAAGTGAACCAAATATTCAGGAGGACCTGTAAAAAAATCAATTGCCTATTAGAAAGTAAAAATAGAGATATGTGTAAGAGAGAAATTTTATATATGTCTGAGGAGAATAAATAGAATCTCTCAGATTGAACATTCAGTACTCCTAGGACTCAGTGGTCATGGGCCAGGGTTAAAGATCAGCATGTTTCTGGGCAGCCTGTCTCCAGGACTACATGAATGTGACCAAGAGAAGCTGCCAGCGTAGGTGACTTCTTGTTGCTTTGCAGCATGGAACTCTCCTGAAGCTGAATTTGAGTTCTTGTGTGTCATGGGCATAGGGTTCCAGGGAGGCAGGTAGGAGGAACTAGGCATGTTTCTTAGTATCTGGGCTGCAGGCAACTGACTACATCAAGGGCAGGCCCAATGTAGTGGCCCCCATGGCCTAGATATCAGTTCCCAGTAGAAATGTAGGCTGTGCCACCAGAGTTCTTCCTAGCTTAGGATAGAAGGGGAGTAGCCATGGCCTAGAATCTTCTGAGCTCAGTGTCAAAAGCAACTGGGATCTCAGTGTCATCTCTGCAGGATCCACAGCCTGCTTCACACAGGAGTAAATGGTCCATGGTGATTTTGGCCTCTAGATCAGGAGAAACAGTGTTAGGGCTGAGAGAAGTGGCAAAGGATTTGAGTGGCTGCTAAGCATTCAGATGCTTATATATGGCTCTCTTGCACAGTCTTAATGTAGAGTTCATTATGTTGGGTGATGATGGTACTCTTGGAGGAAAGTTGCTTCAGAAGGCTGGATCTGATAAACTTCAGTAGAAAAGCAATCATTTTCACTCGACTATCCTTTATATCTAAGAAGAACAAATCAAAAAAGTAAAACAAAAAAAGAAAGCAATCATCTTGAATGCACTTATAATAAATCAAAATGGTAACAGTTATTAATTAGATTAAGGTTAAAATATTTTACAAAGGCTTACTTATTATGAAATGCCAGTCTCTCTGTTTCCTTTACATATGTGATATCCTATGTCACATAGCATTTCTTCAGGGCATGCACCTTCTTCTTCTACAAAGGCTTAATTCATTATTCCAAATCAAACCACAGGCTATGCTGTAGCTGAGAATGAAATTTTGGACATTTTGGGGAGGAATGTTTGAAAGAAGATGGAGATCAATTCTCCAGTCTTCACTAGAATTTTCAGCTGCCTGTTGTGTATCTGTACAGATGAATTTCTACATCAAAAGGACTAAGCAGAAGAGAGAGGTGGTGGGAGGGAAGGAAACAGAGGGAAGGAAAGTTATAGCTTAAATATCAAATAACTAAATTCAGTTCAGATTTGAATTCTTGTCTCAACTTATAACAGATTTAAGTGTCATTTAAATTTTCCAAGCCACAGGTGGTGGTGATTGATTAAGCTCAGAGTGAGAACCAAATTGTTAATTTCAAAAAGCAGATTGTAGATATTAAGAAATCATAGAGGTCAGTCAGGCACAGTTGTCTCATACACCTGTAATCTTAGCTACTAGAGAAGCTAACATGGAAAGAGTGAAAGTTTGAGGCCTGGCTGAGTAACTGAAGGAGATTCTGTCTCAGAATGATAACAAAGGCTGGGGATGTATCTCTGTTCTAAAGTGATTCAGCTTCAATTCCCAGTACTGAAGAAGATAAATGAAAATGTAAACAAAGTGACAGTTCCTGAGACATAATACGACTAATAACTCTCTTAAAATTATATTTATTCTTACGTGATTGGTACTATTATGCTAAAAACATAACCCCAACGAAGGACAAATGCATGACTGTGGCCCTTTAAACATCTCCCTAATGTAAGAGGATTTTTCACATTCTTGTACCAGATCCACTTTATATTTATTTTCTTTTTGAGAAAGGGTCTTACTAAATTTCTCAGGTTGTCCTAGAACTTGAAATTCTTCCATCTCAGTCTCCTGAGTGGATGGGATTACATGCATGGTGCACTGTTGCCTGGCTATGGGATTCACTTTAAAATTGTTAGAAGTACATATATTTACCATCTTAAAGGACTACAGTCTATGGTGATTAATTATCCTTTTACTTTCAATGTCATAAACTCTGCATTAGTATTAACTTACGCATATACAGAGTGCTTACCTTTTGCCAGGTGTTATGAAAATATCTATAAGTATGTCATATTCCTTCTCAAATGTGGAATATTTTAAAAAAACATTACTTTAATGTAGAATAAAAATTATTAGGGACTGGGAAAGCGACAAGAGAAGTAGAAGAAGAGTGGATGGATGTGACCATTACACACCATATGTATATATGGAAATATTACATTAATCCCTTCCCAATACGTACAGTTTAATATGTGCCAATATGTAAATCAATTTTAAAGGCATTACATATGCAAAGATGAATAAAATCCATTATTCCCTCTCCTTTAGGAGCAGGCACAGAATTCTGCAACCCTTGAGCACCACCTAGAAAGAGAACAGGGTTAGGGAATAATTCCCCAGCTTGAAAAGCCTTCAGGAGACCAGATCCCAATCTAGTTTACTGGGGCTGATGAGCAGAATTCTTAAAAGCACAGAAATGACTTCCACATGGATAGGATTGGAGACTTCTGTCTAAGCACCTGTCTGGTATTAGCAGCCCCAAGCTGCTGCAGATGAGGTTCTTGTCCCAGTAGATTAGGAGATACAGAAGAACAGAAGGGAAGAAGAACCTGATAAATGCCATATGTGCCCCCAGAGGCTTTCCCACATCCTGTTCCTTCTTTCTTGGTCTCTGAAACCCATTTCTGTTTCTGATCCACTGTCCTGTGCTGCTGTCCCCACTCAGGAGCCCTACAGATTCACACCATCCTGGGTTGGGTTGGAAAGGCACAGGGTGGAGTGGTGCCTAGATCTTGAGCCTGGAATATGCCTTCGCACAGGAACAGTTTCCTTTCTGTGCCTTTTCTTTCTAGACATTTAAGAAGTTTTGCAAATTCAATCAACATTATTTGTTCTATTATATATATATATATATATATATATATATATATATATATATATAAAATATTTGTCTTAATGACATTCTATCCCCTCTTCAAATAAAGAAAAAAATAAGTCATCATTTCATTAATTTATTCAGTTAGTTGTTAAGTAGGAGAGCAAAACCCTCAGTGAATGGGGCAACAGAAGATCCTTTTTTGTCCATTTGCCTCTAGGTTCAGACCGGACTTTTGCCTTTCTATTCCCTGTTACCAGCACTAGCTTCTTCTTTGGGCCCTGGCTACAATCCTATCTCTATCTTTCAGAATCCCTTAGGTGAGTTTACACCACACCTATCATTGAAAGTACATAATTTGTTATGGAAAATTGAGATTTAATCATTAATCTTGTTTTATTTTTTAGAGTGAAAAACTAGAGGGCCATTATGAAAGGCAGAGGTTGGAAAATGACAAAAGAGCCCCTCTCAAGAATGAAGAAACTTACTTCCATGCTGAGGATCCAAGGTGGCTGCATCCTTGCTCTATGTGTATGCCCTGTCCAGTCACCTGTCATTTGCCACTGTGGAGCTCTGGACTGTTCTGATGCTGAATGCCCTTAACTGCCCATGCCCCACCAGAAAATAGCTTGGAGATGTCATTGCCCACTTTTCATAGAAATGGAGGCTAGAAATTGACAATGGGGAAATGTAACAGGGGTTCATTTGATGCTTTCACTATATCCCTTGGGGCTTTGAAACTTACAATTTTTTTTTGTACAACCTTTTTCTCCCTGATCTTCTTCCTAATCTTTTTTCTATCCTTTTTTTCCCTGATCTTCACCTTCCTGATCTCTTCTTCCTAATCTCATTTTCTCTGAATCACCTCTATAAAAGCTCCCTGATCCTGCTGATGGGCATAATCACAGCCTTTGGGACAGGAGACCCCTATGTTTCTCCTTTGCTAGCAAAGCAATAAACCTTCTTTTCCCTTTTTATCAATTAAGAAAGAAACTTAATTTTGATTTTTCAATTGAATGCATTTGGATAAATGGACTCTACTATTTTCCTGCCATTAGATGTGAGAAGACAAAGACTCTTGATCTCCCATTCCTATTTACTGTTCTAGGTTTATTAAAAGGTGTTTTAAAAAATAGAGAAATATATCTAAAGCCAAAGATAAAGTAGGAGATAGTGACAAATCATAAAGGGTATCTTTTAATCACTAAAGGCAACTGAAATTAAAATCATGTTGCTGAGATATAAGTTTTCATTGCCTAAAATAAAACTTTATTTCCCAGTGCCATCAAAACCCCCAAGTATATCCAAATATTTTAATGGGCAGATGTTGGAGCACCAGGGTACCAATGACAAGTGTTTCTAACTGATCCAAAGCAGAAATCGAGAGCTCAGAGTTTTGTTTATACTTCCCTGCATAATGGCACATAGAAATCACAGCTCTTCATACCTCATGAAGCAAAGATCTTCTCTTCCTTTTTCTATAATGGCGGGTGGTGTGCTGCAGCTGAAAACATCAGGATCTGGTTTGTGAAAAGAAAATAGAAAAGGCTTTGCCCTGTAGGCCCAGGTCATGTTGGCTGTGGTTTTTAATCTATTAGTACTGTGTGGTGTGGTTCCTTTCTGGGGGCTTCACCCTAGGGCTGGTTAGAACTGCACTTCCACCTACTGAATCAGAATCTCTTTTTAAAGTATGGGCTGGTGATTCCTTTTTGCATTAGAGTTTGAGGTGCACTTTGCAAATTGGGTCCTGGGAGTTTGGAAACTGTATGAGGAAAAATAAATATATGGAGAGTTCAACAGCTCAGATTGCTGAATCCAAAAGGATGACAATAGACAAACAGTTATACTTGTATGTGCCCCTCCTTCCCCAGGCACCTCTGGGCAGGGAGAGGGGCAGCAGTGGAGGTGGCCTGGACATTTAGCTCTTAGTAAGTAGGGGACACCTTTTTTCATTGTTGCTGCCAGTTTCATAGGGCAGAGGGGCCGAAGGCAGATGTGGGGCTGAGAGAAATGTTCAGGGCTATGGAGGGTGTGAGAGGGAGATGCTAGAGTAGTGGGAGGCTTATCTCAGCTCTGTTTGTCTGCAGATGTGCTAGGCTTTGGCTAGGGCTCAAAGCTGGCTCTGACACCTTCTAACTCTTGGGCACAGACAGTGTGTTTTGTTCTCTTTTTTCTATATTTTTTAGACTTTTTCTGAGGGTCTCTTGACATCTCTTTATCTTTAGACCTTCTTCTTTGTTGGGGCCCCATCCTAGGTCTGGATAATGGTCTGGAAACTGGAATTGTAACATATCTTGGAGTAGCACAGCCTGGCTAAATCTGCATATGTATATTCCTGCCTTTTGTTCCTATAAATTGCAACACTAGTGTAGGATGAGAGAAGGAAGACTAGCTGCCTTCTCAGTTTGGGTCAAACTATAATTAAATTCATTTTTTCTTTTTATATTGTTTTTTCTTATTTCAGATGCAAAAGCCAAATCCACTCCATCTGAACACCAGCAAGGCTTCTGCCCTGGGGTTCCAGGAACTGGGAGGTTTAGACAGGAGAATCACAAATTCAGGACCAATATGAAGTGAGATTCCATCTCAAAAGCAAAAACAAAATGATGATGACTGAAGACAAAATCACGAAATTTAAGAAAAATAAACTCTACTCAGTTATAATTTAGCAACTTGCCATCAAAGACAATACAAACTCCCAGTGTAAGAATTGTTCTGGAAAATCCACTTTTACAAGACTGGGATTCTCATCCTGGCTGGACACTAGAAACATTCAAAAGAACTGATGGTATCTGGGCCCTGACCCACCAAAAATTGGTCTGAGGAGGCCAATATATAATTAGGGTTGAAAACACCTGCCGTATACTCCATCTGTTGATTGCAGTAGTATTTCTAGGGGCAAAAATTTGTCCTGGACAGTTTTGCAAAGCACTGCATGTGCAACTTGTCCTTCTAGGGCTGCTTTTCTTCCTTTCTTCCTTTCTTTCTTCTTTCTTATTTTTTGTTTTTGCCGTACTGGTGTTCAAATCCAGGGCCTCGTGCATGCTAGGATCCCTCCACCACTGAGCCACATCTCCAGTGCCCAGGGCTGCTTCTGACCAGCTTGTCACTGAGAGATGACAGGAAGTTCATTTGCTTACCTTCATTCCTCCTTCCACTTCTACTTTCAACACCACCTGCTGAAACTCTCCATTGTATTGTCAGTTCTTTTTTCTTTTCTTTTTTTTTAAAGAGAGAGAGAGAGAGAGAGAGAGAGAGAGAGAGAGATAATTTTTTAAATATTTATTTTTCAGTGTTCAATGGACACAATATCTTTATTTTATTTTTTATGTGGTGCTGAGGATCGAACCCAGTGACCTGTGCATGCCAGGTGAGCATGATACTGCTTGAGCCACATCCCCAGCCCCCCTTTTTTAAAATTAATATTTTTTTAGTTTTACATGGGCACAGTATCTTTATTTTGTTTATTTACTTTTATGTGGTGCTGAGGATCAAACCCAGTGTTTTTAAAATTTTCTTCCTTTTATGGCTCTATATCCTTGTGAGTTGGGGAAAAACAGCACCTTCTATTTTATGGAACTGTCTTTTTATTTTTGCATAAAAAACAACCTTCCTTTCTTTGTTGACAATCAGAATTATCTTTGATCATATATAATCAATTTCTCAGTTTACCAGGGATACATGTAGTGAAGTAAACCTCAGAGATGAATGTTTAGAATTATGTTATGACGCTAAAAGCAGTTGATAAGAGACACTTGGAAGAAATTCACGACAATGTGATCATCTTGTATAAATGATTCTTTCCTCCCCTATTTCATGTAAGAATATCATTAGATGTAGTTAGAAATCTGTTAAATAGACTACCTTGTCAAACCCAAGACTGAGAACTGTTTCTTAGTCATTTTTACAGAACTTTGTACATAAACTGCCTTGCATTTGAGAAGGGTTCATCAAATATTTAATTGAATTACTCATATTAATCAAACTGTAGATGAAGAGACACCCAAACCCTAAATTAACTATAAACCCTAAATGGCATCCAGGTTCTTAGAGCTATCCAAAAATAGAGTAACATGAGTGTATTATCAAAAGGTAAATTTAACTTCCACAAAGTCTGCCCTTAGGGTGAGCACCATACATGACATCCTAGGGGACTTTCTCCAGGAGACTTCCCCATTCCTGCATCATTGGTCAAAGTAGAAGGAAAGCAAGTTTGGATAAGTTTAGTATGTTATGTACCACAGACCTGAATGAGAGACCCATCTAAGAAAACTTTACCTAAATAGACCTGGGGAAGAAAAACAATGGCTTTCCTAAATTGAGAACTTCTTAGGAAACAGGTGCTATATTGAGTTCTTTATAAATAGCAAGCCTCACTATTACTCACCACTTGGAGATGAAGACAGTTGAGAAAACTGAGGTGTAGAACATTACGTAACTTCTCCAATATCTCCCAGCTCAGGAGTGGCAGTGCTGAAATTTGAACTCAGGCTGTCTGGCTCCAGACTCATTATCTCTCCACTATGCTACCTCTCCAAATGTATTATTAAACTTTCTTTCTCTTATGTAATAAATTAAGACTTTTCCTATTTTTTTCCACTGCCACCTAGAACTCATTTGTCTTGTATTCCATTCCTAGCTCATTGGACAAACTTATTCATAAAACCCATTCTTAAAAACTACACTCTGTTCACAAGACTCCTAAAGAACAAGAAATAAATAAAGAATCAATAAATAGATAGATTCAAACTGAAGTGTGGTTGAATACAGGAAAACCCCTGGACAATGGTTCTTTCCAAGAGTGCATGGGGCTCAATGTTCATAGCAGCTCAATTCACGATAGCTAAGACATGGAACCAACCTAGATGCCCTTTCACAGAAGAATGAGTTGAGCTTTGTACCGGGTGAGACATAAGGATTTAATTTTATTTTGCTACATATGAATTTCCAGTTTTCCCAGAACCATTTGTTGAAGAGACTATCTTTTCTCCACAAATGTTTTTGGTGACTGTGTCTAGTATGAAATAACTGTGCTCATGAGGGTTTGTTTCTGTGTCTCCTATTCTGTACCATTGGCCAACATGTCTGTTATGGTGCCAATACCATGCTGTTTTTGTTACTATGGATTTGTAGTATAGTTTAAGGTCTAATATTGTGATGCCTCCTGCTTCACTCTTCTTGCTAAGAATTGCTTTGGCTCTTCTGGATCCGATATTTTTCCAAATAAATTTCATGATTGCTTTTTCTACTTCTATAAAGAATTTCATTGGGATTTTAATAGGAATTTCATTAAATCTGTATAACACTTTTGGTAGTATGGTCATTTTGACTATATTAGTTCTGCCTATCCAAGAATGGGAGATCTTTCCTTCTTCTAAGGTCTTCTTCAATTTCTTTCTTTAGAGTTATATAGTTTTCACTGTAGAGGTCTTTCACCTATTTTGTTGGATTGATTCCCAAATATTTTTTTGTGAGTCTATTTCAAATGGGGTAGTTTTCCTAATTTCTCCTTGAGTGGATTCATCACTGATGTATTATGGGTGTTAATTTTTTATCCTCTTACTTTGCTGAATTCATTTATGAGTTCTACAGATTTTCTGGTGGAATTTTTTGTGTCTTCTAAATTTAGAATCATGTCATTGGCAAATAGGGATAGTGAGTTCTTCTTTTCCTATTTATATCTCTTTAATTTCTTTCATCTAATTGCTCTCGCTAGTTTCCTGGACTATGTTGAAGAGAAGTGATAAAAAAGGCATTCTTGTATTGTTATAGTTTTATTTTTAAATATTTTTAAAAAGTTGTAGTTGGACACAATATCTTTATTTTATTTATTTATTTTTATGTGGTGTTGAGTATTGAACCCAGTACCTCACATGTGCAAGATGAGTGCTCTACCACCAAGTCACAATCCCAGCCCCTTGTTCTGGTTTTTCAGAGGAAATTTTTCAATTTTTCTCCATTTAGAATGATGCAGGTCTTGGGTTTAGCATATACAGCTTTTACAAAGTTGAAGTATGTTCCTACTATCCCTAGTTTTTCTAGTGTTTTGAACATGAAGAAGTGCTGTATTTTGTCAAATGCTTTGTCTGCATCTATTGAAATGATCATATGATTCTTGTCTTTAAGTCTGTTGATGTGATGAATTACATCTATTGATATCTGTATGTTGAACCAACCTTGAATCCCTGTGGTGAACCCCACTTGATTGTGATGCACTATCTTTTTACTGTTTTTGTATGCAATTTGCCAGAATTTTACTGAGAATTTTTGCATCTATATCCATCAGGGATATTGGACAGAAGTTTTTTTTTCTTCCATGTGCCTTTGTCTGGTTTTGGTATAGGGTGATATTAGCCTCATTTAAAATGAGTTTGTAGTGGTTCTTCTTTTTCTATTTAATGGAATAACTTGAGGAGTATTGGTATTAATTCTTTTTTGAAGATCTTGTAGAACTCAGTTGAGAATCCATCTGGTCCTGGGATTTTCTTGGTTGGTAGGCTTTTGATGGCATATTCTATTTCATTGCTTGAAACTGATCTGTTTAAATTGGGTATGTCCTCCTGATTCAATTTGAATATGTCATATGTCTCCAGAAATTTGTTGATGTCTTTAAAATTTCTTTTTTTATTTTCTATTTCTATTAGACCCTGAACCTACTAAAAGAAAAAGTAGGTCTAACTCTTCACCTTGTTGACTTAGAAACTGACTTTCTTAACAAGACTCCTAAAGTGTTAAGAAATAAAATCACGAATTAATAAATGTGATGGATTCAAACTAAAAAGCTTTCTCTCGGCAAAGGAAACAATCAGTAACATGAAGAGAAAGCCCACAGAATTAAAGAAAATCTTTACCACATGCACCTCAGATAGAACATAAATCACCAGGATATATAAAGAATTCAAAAAGCTTAACATAAAAAAAACCCCCACACACAAACAACCTAATCAACAAATGGGCTAAAGAATAGAACCAGATGATTCACAGAAGAAAAAATACAATCGATCAAAAAATATAAAAAAAAGTGTTCACTATCAGTAGCAGTTAGAGAAATGCAAATCAAAACTAAGATTTCATCTCACTCCAGTCAGAATGACAATTATTAAGGATAAAAGCAATAATAAATAATGGTGAAGATGTAGGGGAAAAGGTACACTCATACATTGCTGGTGGGAATGCAAATTGGTGGAACCATAATGCAAGGCAGTATGGAGATTTCTCAGAAAACTTGAAATGGAACCACCATTTAACCCATCTATCCTATTCCTCATTATATTCTAAAGTACTTAAAATCAGTGTGCTACAATAATACAGCCACATCAATGTTTATAACAGCTCAATTCACAATAGCCAAACTGAGGAACCAACCTAGATGTCCTTCAACAGATGAATGGATAAAGAAAATGTGGTATATATACACAGTAGAATATTACTAAGACTTAGAGAAGAATGAAGTATGGCATTTGCCAGTAAATGGGTGGCTCTGTAGACTATCATGCTAAGGGAAATAAGCCAGTTTAAAAAAAAAAAAACAAAGGCCAAATGTTTTCTCTGATATGTGGATGCTAATTCACAATAAGGGGGTGGGGGCTAGGGAAGAACAGATGTAATTGAGGTTAGACAGGATAGTGAAGGGAGAAGAGGGAATATGGGAGTAGAAATGGTAGTAGAATGAATTAGACATTATTGCCCTGTGTGCATATACAATTTCACGACTAGTATGATTCTATATTGTGTAAAACCCGAAGAGGGAGGAGTTCTCCCTTAATGTATGATGTGTCAAAATGTGTTTTACTGTGAAGTATAGCTAATTAAAACAAATAAAGTAAAAACAGATGAATGAGTGAAGATAATGTGGTATATATACACAATGTAATATTACTCAGCCACAAAGAATGAAATTATGGCATTTGACAGTAAATGGATGGCTCTGTAGAATGCTAAAGGAAATAAACCAATTCCAAAAACAAAAGGCCAAATGTTGTCTCTGGTATGTGGATGCTGACTCACAATAAGTGTGAGAATGAGGGAAGGGCTGGAGGTTTATTGCATTGGACAGTGAAGAATGGGGAAAGAGAGGAGGGATGGTAATGGAAAAGATAGTAGAATGAATTAGACATACCTTTCATATGTTCATATATGAACACATGACTAGTGTAACTCTACATTATGTACAATAATAGAATGAGATGTTATACTCCACATTTGTATAATATGTCAAAATACATTCTACTGTCATGTATAACTAAAAAGAACAAATAAAGAATAAAAAGATCAAAAAAATTTTTTAAAGTGCATGTGGAAACACATGACTGACTTAATTCCAATGCAAATTCCTTGAGGCAGAGACCATCTCTACTTTGTACTTTGGTATCTGCAGTTGGCAAGTGGGTGGCACACAGTAGTATCGATATTTTGTGAAGAATAAACAAGATGCCATGGCACATGCATGTAATCCCAATGGCTCAGGAGGCTGAGGCAGGAGGAATGTGAATTCAAAGCCAGCCTCAACAATTTAGCTGGGCTCTAAGTAACTCAGTGAGAAAGGGCTAGGGAGGTGATGCAATTGTTAAACACCCCTGAATTCAATTCCTGGTACCAAAAAAAAGAATTAAACAAATGAATAAATTAGGAAGTGTTTATATCAGCCATTTCTCATGTTTGCCAACTTTAATGAAGAGTGATTTTTCTTCACCATTTGGTTATTCCAAATGTAAACTTATAGAAGAAAAATTTCCCTCATTTCAAAGGATGGTGGTTACTCTAACAGCCCTTAATCAGAAGCCTGTCTTAGTGATTGCAACTGAACTTATTCACATATTTTTCAACCTTATTGGAACATAGAGTGTTTATAGAGTGACAGGAGGCACTGTTTAATCTGAAGATTATGTTGAGTCACCTGAGTTATGCTGCAGGGAGATTGATGGTACCGGAAAATTGAATACAGCACATTTCAAAGTTAGTGTAGAAATTGTGATAGGTTGGTATCAATAAATAATTAGAGGATGACATTTCATTTCATGGGTTTGTGTCAGCAACAAATTATAAAATGTCAACACTTTCTTATTTGGTATTGTAAAACACCAGATGTCAGATTAATAGTTATATAAAGATTTTATTCATTTTCCAAAAACAAATCTTAGACTTGAGTCATAAATAATAGACAATACATTTATTTTGTACAACTCAGTCCTTTTTAATAACAAAGAAATTGATGATTTCTTTGATAATTTCAGAATTCAAATTCCACTGTAAGTAGCTGAATCGGATACATTCTGTGATATATTTGTTAGAAATATTTGCATTTCACATACAGCAATGCACAGCGCCTAATCATTTGAGCACTCATATCTGACCCCAAGATCTAGATAATGTCAGAAACACATGGTAATCAGAGACCCAATACTTCTTATTTAATATATTATATGACTATAGAATTTAATTCAAATATGACTGGATGATCTCTACCCTTTTATTAACTTTTTTGTGTAATTTTTAAAATGTTCTCAATTTTTTTTCACCCTTGGTTTATTTTATTTGGATTTAGCCTGACACGGTTTAATGGGACTCTTGATAATTGGGTATCATAGGTAAAAATAATCCAGGTGGTCTAGGACATATTCTAGAGTTACCTGTGCTCTAAATGCACAGGTGAATGGACAGAAGGGGTCCTTCTTAGCATGAGCTGTCACATTCCTTCTTTCTTTCCTCTTCCTAACACCTTTCTTTTTTTTTTCCAACAGAGGGATATGGTGACCCAGTGGAGTAAGGGCTTACTGATAAGAAAAATGAAAACTAGCAGAGTTTGAGGGCTGGGGTTATGCTCAGTGGCAGAGGGCTTCCCTCGCACATGTGAAACAGGGTTCAGTCCTCAGAACCACACAGGAAATAAATAAATGCAATAAATATACTGTGTCCATGTATAACTAAAATATATTTTTAAAAGCTATCAGAGTTTGATTTCAGTAGTTAATGAGTAAAGGTATAGCTTTTACAATGTGCTTTTAGTTTATCTATGTAAAAGGCTATATAGATTAACTGAACATCATTTTCAAAAAGAGAAAAAAGGAAAAAAGGGCTAGTTTAAAACCATCCTAATGACTCCATGTGACAAACTTACCTTCATTTTTGTCTTACTGTGATTGATTTAGACTTCATCATTATTTCTTTTCAATGAAACTTGAAGCTTCAAGACTTCTAAAGACAATAAATTCTATTCAGAAAATAAGTATCTTGGGATGTGCTTGGTCATTTTAAAAATTCTAAAATATCCTTATATACATGTTCTTTGTCCAAAGAATGAAGTAGGGTTAAAGATGCAACTCAGTGGAAGAGTGTTTCCTAGCATGTGCCAGACCATAGTTCAATCCTCAGTATGGCAACAAATAAAATAAGGTAGATTTGATAGATAAATACAGCTTTATAAAAATAATTCTATGGGCCTGAGGATATAGGTCAGTTGGTAGACTGCCTGCTTCACTTGCACAAGGCCCTGCGTTCAATCCCCAGAACCACCAAAAGAAAAAAAAAGTAAAACTTGCTATGAATGTAAACATCATTAATTAAAACAAAAAGCAGGGCTTGGCTGGGGTTTTGTCTCAGCTATACAGCACTTGCTTAGAAGGTGTGAGGCACTGGGTTTGATTCTTAACACCACATGTAAGATAAAATAAAGTTTCATTACCAACTAAAAAAATACATTAAGTTATTTATAAAAAGAAATTTGCTTACAAAATTATATTCTACATAATTTTTAAAAGGATACAATAAACATCCTTGGTAAGCATCTACCAGGTAACTCTTCCAGACAACTGCAGACCTGGCCCTGTAACAATCTGTAAGTTAATAATTCAATCAGTTGCCATTATTCAGTCAATAAATACTCAGCAAATGTGTATGTGCACAGAGCTTTGATATGTTGTAAGAGAGACGAATATGAGTGATAATTTAAAAATTTTTATACTTATAGATGGACAGCATAAATTTATTTTATTTATTTATTTTTATGTTGTGCTGAGGATCGAACCCAGTGCCTCACACAGGTGAGGCAAGTTCTCTGCCACTGAGCTCCAGCCCCAGCCTGAGTAATAAATTTTTGACTGTCAAGGAACTTAATCTTAATAGTAGCTGAGACCCAACATAAACAACCAAAATTACCCTAAAGGCAAAATGACACAGGAAAAGCACAAAACACATGCAATGGGAGACAGAGGAAGAAGAAAATGACAGTTGACAAGACACAATCACAAAATAAGAGGACCAGAATGAGACGACAACCCATTCACCCTTGGCACTGGGATTTCAGCACCACACTCAAACCAAGGGGAGGAGCTCAGAGCACCTCAGCTAAGTGCTAAGTTCTGTCTTCCACTTAAATCACCTGCCACCTTCATCCTCAAGCTCTTGAAGAGTTTTTGGGGTAAATTAATTGAGACAAGCCATACACTTGCTAATTTCAGGTATCTTGAGTTTATAAGGAAATATTTTTATGTATTGTAATTTAATTGATGCATTTTATTTCTCATCATTTCAGCCAATATGCCTAATAGTATGTCCAGTGTACTTTAAGGAGCTGGC
This sequence comes from Ictidomys tridecemlineatus, assembly GCF_052094955.1. Classification (NCBI taxonomy): domain Eukaryota; kingdom Metazoa; phylum Chordata; class Mammalia; order Rodentia; family Sciuridae; genus Ictidomys; species Ictidomys tridecemlineatus. Next base: position 1,352,262 of record NW_027520942.1, read on the forward strand.
CAAGGACAAGCAGACAGTTGTGATGTATGGAAGACTAGCATTGGAGCAATACAGGCTGGCCACCAATTTGGGGGAAACAGAAAAATAAACGTTTTACTTCTAGGGACTCCATCTCAGTTAAGTTGTTTTGGTATCCAAGGGACGAAGAGAAAGAAGCAGCAATAATGACATACAGTAGCTATGGCTGTTGATAAACCATGAATCTCATCCAGAGTACATGCAGACATGCAGCAGGGACCAGTGTTACTAGCACACTCTTTGTTCTCTCCCCTATTTACCCAAGTGTTTTCAATGAGATAAATCTTTATCTGCTCAATTTCAGACACTGCTGCAAAATTCCTCTACCCTTGGAGCACAATTGCGTGTTCAAAAGGAAGATGCAGCTGGGTGTGGTGTAATCCCAGCGGCTCAGGGGTCTGAGGCAGGAGGATTGCAAGTTCAAAGCCAGCCTCAGCAAAAGTGAGGTGCTAAGCAATTCAGTGAGACCTTGTTTCTAAATAAAATACACTAGGGCTGGAAATAGGCCAAATGCCCCTGAGTTCAGTCTCTGGTCCCCCCTCCAAAAGGAAAATGCAAATGGAATTGACAATTACCAAAATCATTAAAGCCAATGGGTCAAGATGACTAATGTTCTCTTACATAGAAGCAGCAGCAGGGATTAGGAAATCAGTATATCAAGAAATCAACTGTTTTAAAAGAAAAGAGAATCTTCTTTTGTCTCATTTCATGCTTGCATTATTGCTCATTCTATTTTCCTTAAGAGGCTCAAGAACTCTCTTATCATTTTTCCAATGGTGTGTGCATTCTGTGGCAGAATATCAAGACTAAAATCACTTTTTTTCTTTTCTTAATTTATTTTTTGTTGTTGATAGACCTTTGTTTTATTTATTTATATGTGGTGCTGAAAACTGAACTCAGTGCCTCACACATGCCAGAAAAGTTGACTACCACTGATCCCCAGCCCCAGCCCCTGAGATCCTTTTATTATATATGTAATACTAAGTAGAATGTCAACTGTATCAATTTATTAAAGGGGAAGTTTTCTGTTTTAAGGTACAAAATTAAATTCAACAAAACATACACAAAGCGCCAGATAAGCATTGGGAATTCAGGACCCTTCAGAGTTTTCCCCACTTCTAAAGCACTAACAATTTATTCTCCTTAGAAAGCAGGCTGATCTCTTCCCCAAGCTAGTAAGAAAGTGGTATATTTCATCTGTAGGTAACTCAATTGCAACAAAGATAGCTCACTCATTTCTATTGTAGCTTAACTTGCCACTAACATAGACAGAGACATACCATTCTTGACAAGTGTTGCTTCCTTGGAAGGCTCTTAGACAATTGAATTGTTTCCTCCATGAATTACATTATAATTTCATCAATGAGTTCAATGATCATTTTTGAAATGACAACAATTGAAGATTTTAATTTTTTAATTTTATCTATCTATTTATTTGTTTATTTGCAATACTGAGAATTGAACCTAGGCCCTTGCGCTTGCTTGCTAGGCAACCACTGTATCACTGAGCTATACTCAGCCCTATTTTTAAAATTTTTAACTTTTAAAATTCTCTTGCATTCCTCAGAAAAATTGGAATGGGAACTAGCATTTGGCCCTGTTATCCCACTCCATGCTATATACCCAAAGGACAAAAAATCAGCATTATACAATGACACAGCCACATCAATGTCAATAGCAGCTCAGTTTATAACAGTTAGGCTATGGAACCAACCTATCCTTCAACAGATGAATGGATAAAGGAAATGTAGTATACATACACAATGGAATATTATCAAAAGAATGGAATTATGGTAAATGGATGGCTCTGTAGACTATCATGCTAGGTAAAATAAAGCCAGTTCTAAAAAACCCAAAGTCAAATATTCTCTCTGATCTGCAGATCTAACAATGGGAGCAGCTATGGAAGTTCAGTGGATTATACAAGGAGAATGAAAGGAAGAGAGGATAAGAATAGAAAAGACAATAGAATTAATTGGACATGACTTTCCTAGGTGCATAAATGAATACATGACCAGTGATACTCCATATCATGTATAACCCACAAAAATGGGATTGTGATTAGTATAAGATGTACCCCATGTTAGTAAAATACTTCAAAATACATCTACCATCATGTATATCTAAAAGAATAAGTTTTAAAAAGAGGAGACAAAATTAAAAAGTAAAATGCTATTGCATTAAGTTGCATACTTATTTACAGGTGATTATATATGTGTATGCAATTTTCTGGTTACTAAGAAGTACATAAAAAAAGCTGGGCACCATGGCATCTGCCTGTAATCTCAGAAAGTTGAGAGGCTGAGGCAAGAGGATTATAAGTTTGAGGCCAGCCTTAGCACCTTGATAAGCCCCTGTTTCAAAACAAAACATTTTTAAAAAGGGGCTAAGAAGGAAGCTTAGTGGTAAAGCACTCCTGGGTTCAATTCCCAATACTGGGTTGGGGGCACAGAAATAAAAGAAATACTGAAAACAAAAAAAAAATGTAAATAATATTTTTTCCCTTCAATTGCCCAAAATCTAATTATAGAAAGCCAGACATTCATACTTTAAGCAGTTGATAAACAAGGCAGAAGAAATGATTGGGTGTAGACAATTTACCACACTCACTTAATGGCTTAAAACAGCATGAATATATTCTCTTAAAGCTCAGGAGGTTAGGGCTAGGGTTGTCACTCAAAGGTAGAGCACTCACCTTGCATGTCCAAGGCCCTGGGTTCAATCCTCAGCACCACAAAAAAATAAATAAATAAAATAAAAAGGTATTGTGTCCAACTGCAACTAAAAAATAAATATTTAAAAAAAGTTAAGGAGGTTAGACTGTGAGCTGTCAGGCCTGGTTGATATGCTGTGTGCAACACCAGTTCCCCTGTTCCACCCAGAATGCCCAGATGAGGCCAAGTGGGTCTGAAAGCCATCAAGAAAAGCTCATCCAAGGTCCTGTCTAGCTCCTAGGAACCATGTCAGACATGATCTGGGTGGGGACCAAAGCCTTCTCTCCCTGGTTGGCAAGAGGAAGTGCAGGGAGAACGTGCCCAAGGGGTCTTTGAAGATATTCTGGGACTGGCTGTACTTGCACTGCTACAAGCCCTGCCGCTCAATTAAGAAGCTGAGCTTTCTGGACAGACCAACCTCTCAGTGCTGCACATATATGTCTGGCTCATCAACCTCTGGCGGTGGCGTCCCCAGACACGCTTTGGCAGGATATCAAAGTCCCCAATCAGTTTAACATTTCCTGTCATGGTGCTAAGCCCTGGAAAGTGGCCCTGCCAGGTGGCAATATCTGCTTACTGTAACAGTGCTGACAGTATCACTACTAGGCCCATCAGTGTGCTCTTTGTCTGTGTGCTCCATGCTGCTCCACACAGGCCAGTGGGGAAAGCCAGCAGCCTTCCTCCAACAGAGAGAACCTCTCTCCTGCTGACCTCTAGTAGTACACCTGACCAGGGATGAGGCTGGGAACCCCACAGGTGGACTCATCAACACACCACAGTTGATAAACTAGGTAGAAGAAATAATTGAGTGCAGACAATACCCTCACAGGTAGGAATTAGAGTCATTTGAAAGAACTAAGGCTTCATCAGGAGCAGCAGGACATGGCACCCTAGATCCTACACATTCCCATTGTAAAGGTAAAAATTCTAAGCTGATTTCAAGCTGCAAGAGCTTGAGTTAAAGTGTAAGAGACTAGGGCATTGTAAAGCTTCTAGGTTACAAGGCCTGGGCTAAAAAGTAAAAGACAATTGTTACAATTATAAAAGTCTATTGTTACAATTCCTCTGCTATCTCCAGAACCTATAATCTCTGTAAAGTTGTTAGGACAATGCTGGAACTGCCCAGTAAATATCTCCATTGATTCCCTGGTTGTTTAATAGCTAAGAGCTCTAGGTAGCAAGGCACGTAAGCATCTAGGCCCCAGAACCAATCAGTTAAATGTGTACCCCGCTTAGACATGACCAATCACCTCTGCCCTGATTGTTCCCGCCAATGTATGTACTAATCATGTTTTAGAATTGTTGTTCAATTTTCCCGCGCCTCATGATGATTTGTTCTGATGCATGCAAAGCCCACCGCCCTCTCCAAAAAGTGTACTTAAGCTCCACCTGACCTCCGCTCTGGGCTCTGAGCCACTCTCCCTTCTTGGGTGGGCACAGAGTCCCAACACGCTGGAATGGATCCCTAATAAATTTCCCCCCTGTGATTGCATGAAGTGAGTCTCTTGTGTGGTCTCTCCTCCGACGCTTCGCTGCACCCCAACACCATCTCTTTAGTTTTTGAGAAACCCAAGAAGGCATCAGCCAACATGGGTGCTCAAGGCTCAATCCAGCTGTTCTGGGTTCCTGGTTCACTTCCCTTCTATACAGAGGGTCTTCTATAGATCACTGCCAAGCATCAGGACCATATTCTCTGTCCAGAGGTCTTTAGCAGGATGGTGTCAGCTGGCATCACCGCATTGTGACAAGGACTGCTCTGCTAACTCTGCCAAGTCTCCAGTCCTCCTCAGTGAAGAGACAAAAGATCCAAAAAAAGAAAAGGCCTCAGGCTGGTGTTGTGGCTCAGGGTAGAACACTTGTCTAGCATGTGTGAGGCACTGGGTTCAATTTTAGACACCACATATAAATAAACAAAATAAAGGTCCCCACCAAAAAAAACATCAATCTTTTAAAAAAGAAAAGAAAAGAATCGCTAACTCTAATCAGAGGCAAACAGAAAAAGGGAATACAGAGAAATTTGGGGAGTACAATATTCAATCCCCTGTATTCATCAATACCTTCCTAATCAATGAGGTGGTATCATGGAGGGAAGGCAGGGCCACTCTGCCTTCCCAGACCATCTCTCAGCACATTAAGGGATGGCCAGCCACAAGCCCTCAGGCAACAACAGGAAGCCCAGGTCAAAATGCCTCAAAGAAGGCTCACAAGAACCCCTTCCCTTCCCTCAAACAGAGGCCTGCCTCAGGGGCATAACACAAGGGCTACAAGGGGAGATGCCAGCTTCTGTAATCCATAGCCCAAAGTCCCTGACACACAGCAAGTGATGAGGAGTTTCCAACCATTCAGAATAGCTCCACACAGAAACTTCTGTGGGTCCTGAGGGATGTGGGCTGCTGATAAGTAGAGATGGCTGAGAAGCTGATTCTCTTTCTCAGGACAAGTACAACAAAAGGTTTCCTTATAAATGGCCAGAATGCATATTTGAAAAGACAGGGCTATTGATCAGGAAATAATGCTCTGGTGGAAGTAGCACTCTTTTCAATGAGTAATTAAGATGGCATCACTTGATAGCTACTCCAGGGATCATCCCTCTTTCTGCTCAGTGTCATTAATCTGGTGTCCTGGCAACAGGCTGGCCTTGGGTTCTCCCTCTGGACCTTTCTTGTGCTAATGTGGCAATCTCCTGCCTCTGCACAGGTGTGTACATCCTTGCAGTTCTTGTTCCCTTAGCAGAACCAGCAGCAGCAGCACTGCGGAACTTACTAGAATCTCAGAATTTCACACCCCACCACAGCATCAGAATCTGACCTTAGCAGCATCCTCAGATGTTTCAGAGTCACAGTCAAGTTCAGAAAGCACTGCCAGATAAAGACTTCCCTTTAAGAACACCAGCAACAGCTTCATGCAGAGGTTTCTCTTCTGAAGAGCCACTTTTTTTTTTCTTTTAGTGAGCCTTGCTGGCCTGTCAAGATTTCAACAAAGAGTATGAGAGAGACACTGTTTATACTGTAAGGAGAAAGCCTGGGAATGTAGCCTGGGACTCTGGACTGTGAATCTGGCATCATGTTCCAGCTGTATAAAGCAGAGGAGGCTGTTCCAGAATCTGTACCAAACAAATGACAAAGCAAGCTCCATTCCAGCCAGGCTACAAGATGATCCATCACAGCAATGAATTTCTTGTCTAAACACTGATCTAAGAATGTTCATAAAAAAGTGTTGCTATCCTAGAGAATCAAGTTTGAAGGATTTTCCTCCATTCCTAGAAGGCATAGGAAAGGCCACAAGGCAGGTCTCTACAATCATAATGAAATGAGAAAGAAGCCAATTCCCTGGATACTTTCATTCCTCCTAGTGGGAGTAGATCTAATCCTCAACAGTGTAATAGGGAGAAGTTCATCACAATGTAAGTGAGTCTCCTGACACCGCTTATCCAATTGAACCTTAAAGTCCTGTTCATCCAGAACTCCAAAGTCTATAGACAGTATGTAACTTCCATCTGATGTTTACACTTTTGGTCAGTAACCATATCACCTCTGTCCAAAAGCTGACCCATTGTCTGAGCCAACAATTATTGGGACACCAAATGTGGGAATAATTTTCCAGAGAAGCATCCTAGTATCTCCCTAGCCTTTTCAGTGCAGGTGGGAAAGGCTTCCACCCAGTCAGAGTATGAACACACAAAAACCAAAAGTTATTTATAGCCCCCTGAGCATGTAGTTCAGTGAAGTTTACTTCCAAGTCTTCAAAAGATGCTCCTCCTATAGTTTGGATTTCTGTTGGGAGCTCTGGCCCCTGACAAGGATTGTTGTGAGCACAAACCTCACATTGTTTGCAGATCATCCAGGTGTTGCTTGTGAGCCAGGGGACATAGAAATGTCAACTCAGAACTGTCTCAAGTGCTGTATGTGAAGCCACGTTTAAAGATAGGTATGTAGTGTAGTTAGTAAATCGGGTCTAATATCCAGTAAAATTAAAAAAAAATTAAGGCAATGTTGAGAATGGAGCCCAGGGAAGCAGAGCAGCAGTTGGGGAAATTGAAATGTTAACATTCCCAAGGCCCAGAGCCCACTCTAAAAAAATGTTAAAGAAGCAGCTCCCAGCCAACTGGGAAGTGCTAATCAAAGGCAGCCCCAGGCCCTTCCTGCTCAGATTACTCCTCTGGCCTATCTATGCCTTACCTTTAGTCTGCTCACCTACATTCTATCACTTCAAGACAACAGAACAAAGGACAGAAATGTGGGAAAGATGAAAGAAGACTTAGCTATAATCCCTTTCACAGATTCTGCCTCTTGGGTACCCTTCTTCCTCCAGGTAGAAGTCTTTTCTGCTGTCCTTAATAAAGTTTCTACTTTCCACTCTAAACTTGCCTGGGTGTGCTTCTCTGGTGTTATACTTCAGCATTGCGGAAGCAAGAACTCATCAGCAGTAATGTAGGTCCAACATGTTTTCCTGCGAAACTGTCTGATAAAGGCTGGGGCTAGAATCCCCGGGATGGCTATTCCAGCCATCAGAAAATCTCCACCATCCACCTAGGAGAAAAGTTTCTTTTTTAGTCTTAAATCGCTTACTTTCATGTTGGGAGTATGTTGGCTCCTATTCTGTTAGCTAGTCAGCCAGACAGGAGGGCAGCATTTAAACCTGGGACTGGATTTTCTTCCCGTTTCTTGCAGATAGGTAACCTGGCCTCTCTGTCAACTCTCTGGGTTTAGAGTTCTTAGGACCTTGACGTGGATACGTGGATTTTCACATATCATGCCCTGATATTTGACCATTTTTTCATTAGCCAACCAATAGTGTCCTTTATATTCTAACAATGCCAAAATTGAATGAGGAACTCTGACAACCAGCTCTTGTCCCATGGCCAGTTTATCAGCTTCCAATACCAGAAGAGCTGTGGCTACAAGGGCCGGTAAACCAGGTGGCCAGTCCTCTGCTACAGAGTCCAGCTGTTTAGACAAATAGGCCACTGGAAGGTTCCATGTCCCAGCATCTAAGTCAAAACTCCCATAGCCACTCCAGACCTATCATGGACATACAGAAAGATAAGATTTGTGAGGTCAGAGAGCCCTAATCCAGGTGCACCTGTGAGTGCTTGTTTAATGTCTTCAAAGGCCTTTTGCTTAGTTGGCCCCCATATTAGAGGATCCCATTCTCCACTCTTTGTGGCTTCATAGAGGGGTTTTGTCTTAACTGAAAGATGGGGATCCATATATGGCTGAACTCAGTAGCCCCCAAGAATTCTCTAGTCTGATGGCAGGTTGAAGGGACTGGAATTGAGCAGATCTCCTGTTTCTTTTGAGGCCCAGTGGTTGTTCTGTTCTGTTGCTGAGTCAGATGGTGACTAAGGTATTTAACTTTTTCTTGATAGATGTGGACTTTTACGTTAGAGTCCAGTGCTGTCACAAAAATGGTGTACTCAAGCACCTGGGAGGAACTGTCATTTAGGGAAGGGAGGCATATATAGAGCCTCTGGCACTTTAAGATGCAGGATTTTTTTTGTTGTTGTTGTTATCTTCCAGCGCAGAATCTTGGCTGCTAGGATTCTCCAACTCATAAATCTAATGTAAATCTTAACAGAGACTGATGATCTGGCACATCATTTGTGTAAAAGCCACTTATGTCAATCTCGTCATGGGCTGTCTGCCAAGGATGGAGGGCAGTGGTGTGGTCCCGTGCGGGTCCCAGTGTGGCAGCCACATTGTGCGCACCTAGGTGTTGCTCCTTGACTGTGTGGCTTTCTCCTCCTGCCAGATGAAAGCCTGCTCTAATTGTCCACAGTAGCTGGCCCGCTTGTGTTTTTGTTCAGTGTGCCTGGGTGCATGGGGCTCTGTGGCCCTTCCTGCTGGTGGCTCCCAGCAAGTGGCTTGGAGCCAGGGTGGCATGTCCTTTTGGAGTGAGAACCCTAAGGCCCACTATAGGCTGTTAACATGAACATATTCATGGTTCATTTGGAGGCTTGCAGCAGCTGAGCCCTCCTGAGGTTCTGGGTCCCGAGCATCAGATGCAGTTGTGTGTCTATGGGACCCCTGCCATATTCGTCAATCATCAACTTCCAAGCAAGTGGGAAGAAACTGAAAGGAGGGCCTGGGGCCAAAGGCTGGAGGAAAATATTCACTCCTTCTCTGTTCAAGGCTTAGCATTTGAGCATGGCAGTGGGTGCTTGCCTGCTGGGGCCACTGGAGGCTTCCCATTTTTCTGGCCACGCTTTTTTTCCTTATAAACATTTGGACCATTGGCTTTGTTCTAGTGAGAACCCCCCTTTGAGTGATCTCTGGGTTTGTAGTGAGGGCCACTGTAAGAAGATCCATCCTCCTCTTCATCTTTTTGGTCTGCCTGTCTTTGAGTCTCTGGATCTCGATTGATGAAAACTGTAGTGGCCACCTTAATCAGCTCACTGGCACACTTCTCAGTAAAGCCCTCTAGGATGGTAATTTTTGGCAAATGGCTCTCTGAGCCTGTCCCACTAAGGCTGCATTGATCACCTGTTGCTTGCACCTGTGCATTTCTTTACTGAAAAACTTGCATTGTGGCTGTTACACTTGTATGTGCCCCTCCTCCCACGGACACCTCTGGGCAGACAGAGGGTCGGCAGCGGAGGTGGCCTGGACATTTAGCTCTGAGTCAGTTGGGCACATCTCTTTTGATAATTGCTGCCAGAGAAATGTTCAGGGCTATGGAGGGTGCAACAGGGAGATGCTGGAGCAGCGGGAGGCTTATCTCAGCTCTGATTATCTGTAGATGTGCTGGGATTAGGCTGGGGCTCAGGGCTGGCTCTGATTCCTTCTAACTCTTGGGCACAGACAGTGTGTTTTGTTCTCTTTTTACTTTTCTTTTAGAGTTTCTATGAGGGCTTCTTGACATCTCTTCATTTTTAGATATTCTTCTTTTTTGAGGCCCCGTCCTAGGTCTGGATAAGGGGCTGCATCAGATCAGTCATGGCCCAAGCTTTCTCCATGTAGGAGGGAGTATGATTTTTCCAGCTTATGAGCTCAGTGGTGGTGAAAGGCTGGCACACAAAACTGCCTTGTCTCCCTCAGACATTTCCCTTCTGGTCAACATGGGTATGTCCTTTAGTCCCTTGCAGGGGCATCTGGAGACTTCTCATCTGAGTTGTGGCTATGGTCTTAGGACAGATCTTCTACCTTCATCTTTGAAGGTGAAAGAGTCTTTGGTCCTAGGAAGCCTTTAGCTCTGAGGACATCACAGAGGAAGGAATAGCCAGTATTGGGGGCCATCATGTGTTGCCTCTGAGGACAAGGGGGCTGAAAGGAGAGTCTGTTGTCCCAGTGGTCTTGGCAAAGTTGGGTAGAGTGGCACATAGGGATCGGGTCGTCTTCTGGCTCACAGGAAAAACTGTTTGCCTTCCCCTTTCCTAGTCATATTTTCTGTTTAGCTCCTTTCCGCTGGGTATTAGAGATGCTCCTGGTGAACATCAGCTTGGACTGTCCATCTAGACAGGCTCTCAATGAAGGGGGCTGTTTCTGAACTATCTCTTGCAAGCAATCAATATAAGCAAATTGGTTCAGGGGTTCCAGGACCTCAGAAATGACTGACATTTCTGAGGTCCTGACCTGAGGTTCAGGACCTCAGAAATGACTCTCTCTTCTAAAGATCCATCTGGATGGGGCTGGGGATGTGGCTCAAGCGGTAGCGCGCTCGCCTAGCATGCGTGCGGCCCGGGTTCGATCCCCAGCAGCACCGCATACCAACAGTGATGTTGTGTCCGCCGAGAATTAAGAAAAAATAAATAAATGTTAAAATTCTCTTTCTCTCTCTCTGTGCCCCCCTCTCTCTCACTCTCTCTTTAAAAAAAAAAAAAAAAAAAAAAAAAAAAAAAAAAAAAAAAAAAAAAAAATAAAGATCCATCTGGTGGCCAGTTCACATCTTGGGTGGGCCATTCTAATTCACAGAGTACACAATATTTGTGGAGTGAGTTTCACTCCACAGTTACCAGGAAAACCTTCTAAAGGTTCCTAACACATTTCAGAAGGCTCAGTTTCCTTAGTGTGCCTCCCATGTTCCACCCAGCATCGGTGGAACACACTTAGAACAAAATACACTTAGGAGAAAAGTTGCTTTGTCCATCTCCTGCCGCTCCTCTCATGGGGACTTAGGGCCCTCTTAGCCTTGCAAGTCAGTATCAACGGCTGAACTGGAGCTTTCACCTGGATGTTGGTTGGTGAAATTCTGCCACAGACTGTATGAGGTGCCACGGAACCGCGGATAAGGTCTCTGCACTTGGTTTGGCTTTTGGGTTGGGTCTGAACCCTTCCCTTTTTCTCATTGACAAATTTTCACACACTTTCCCTCAGACATGGCCAGGACAGAATTTCTATACCACCCAAATTCCAATAATTCCCAACCAAACAAAAAGGGAGTCACGGTTTCTCCTCTACTCGCTGTCTCTGAACAGAGACTACTCTGGTGACTCCCCGGGTTCATTTCAGCTTCAACTACTTTGTACAGTTCTCCAGACCATACAGAGGTTGATCTGTTGTAGGGACAAATGAGGCAAGGCACCGAAGATGGCAGGAAACAGTTTTATTTGGCTGTAGCCAGGTTCAGAGGGTACAGCCTTTGCTGTAATCAATCAATTCCCTGAATCCCGAGTTCAGGGAGTTTCAGAGTTTTATACCCAGCATGTAAGGGGAGGGTCTCAGAAGTTCACAGTCTGCAGAAGTTCACATAAAAGCAGCTTTTTCTTTCACTGTTTTGGGCAAGTCAACTCTTCAAGGACAACACCTGAGAAGAGGAGAGCTTCTTTTCCCCTTTTTTCCTCTCCCTGCCAGTTGTTACCAAAGAACCCAATTGTAACTTATCTTAAAAATATAGACATCTCTGTGAAGCCCAGCTCAAGGCCAGAGGCCTTGTTTGCACATTTCTTCAAAGTACTATATTGAATATATTTGTGAAAAACTAGTAAGGGGTGTCCAGCTCCTGGAGTGCTGCTATCTTCTCTGCCAGTGGACAAGTAAAACAGGGCAACAAGAATATAGGAAGTTTATCTACATTGAACTTTTTGCAGAGACTCTTTTGCTGACAGTCCTAAAATCAGCCATGGTAAAGATTTCTGGAGAAGCCCAGTTAAGACCTTCCTGTGGAGAGAGGGAGTGCCACTTCAAAGCTTCAGGGTCTGAGCTGTGGTCTTATTAGAAAACCTGTGGGTGTTCTGGCTATTCTAGGAACATCCCGTCTCCCCCTAGATTGTGACCTGTGCTTCAACTCCTGTTGGACTGGTTGGCACCTTTGGAAATTTGTATACTATGCTGAGCACTCTCTTCAGTTCCTAGGTGTCTTGTTGCTAAATTTAGCAGCCTGCTCTTTCTTTCCTTTGTCTTTTTTGGATTGTGAAGGAGAATTAGAATTCTTTGGTTGCCCACTCAACCCCTCCCTACCTCTCCTGACTCTGATTGGTCTGTGGTTCTCTGAACTGTCCAGCTCTGCCCACTGTCTGTTAAGGTATCTGCTTCTATTGCCCCTTGCTGTTTGGATTTTTCTGTGGGTGACCCTCAATTGACCTAAGATCTGCAGCTTTAATCTCCTCCTTGTTGGCCCCTTATAGTTCTTTTTTGCTTTTTGGTATTAGGGATCAAATATGCCTCACACTCCTAGGCAAGCACCCTACCACTGAGCTATGCCCCTAGGACCTTAGTAGAGCTTCTTAATGTTTGTGCCTCTGTATCATTTAGAAAATGAAATAATTTTATTTTACTATATTGTGAAAACAAAGAGTTTACTTTAAAATTCAAGTGATGTAGAAAGATCTCATTAGGAAGTACTCGAGAAAATAATATCTAATGTGATTCTAGTATTAATATTTTCATAGTTAATTTGAGGATATCACCCTGGATTTGTGTTTACCATGCATATATAACACATAAACTTACTTGAATTAACTCACATTTTGTTCCCTGGTATTTTAAAATTTGATTCTTATTTATTTATTTATTTATTGGCACCAGGAATTGAACCCAGGGGCACTTAACCACTGAGACACATCCCCAGCCAATTTTTACTTTTTTAATTAGAAACAGTGTCTCACCAAGTTGCTAAGGGCCTCATAAGTTGCTGAGACTGGCACTGAATTCTCAGTCCTCCTGCCTCTGCTACCCTAGTGGTTGACCTCCAAACATGAGCCTCTGCTCTTGGCCTGTGGGTGACCTTCTAAGAAGGGCTTTAAAGTCCAGTGTGGAGACAGATGCTGAATCTAGCACAAACTGCTGGCCTTTCATTCCCTTGTGAACACAAGGGTGGTGGTACCTGCATCATGTACTTCTTCAGTGGAGTGAAGGGATTATAATTTTCAAATTTTAGCATCAGATTGATCTCTTTTTAGATGCAAAGGGATGGAAAATATCGTTAGGCCTCAGGGTCTGAGCTGTCTTATTAGAAAACCTGTGGGTGTTCTGGCTGTTCTGGGAACAGTCTCTCTCCCCCTAGATTGTGATCTGTGCTTCAACTCCTGTTGGACTTGGGGGCACCTCTGGTACTTTACATTATTTGCATAGAATACTATGCTGAGCACTCCCTTTAGGTCCTCAAGATCTTGTTGCTAAATTTAGCAGCCTGCTCTTTCTTTCCTTTGTCTTTTTTGGCTTGTGAAGGAGAATCAAAATTCTTTGGTTGCCCACTCAACCCCTCCCTAACTCTCCTGACTCTGATTGGTCTGTGGTTCTCTGAACTGTCCAGCTCTGCCCACTGTCTGTTAAGGTATCTGCTTCTATTGCCCCTTGCTGTTTGGATTTTTCTGTGGGTGACCCTCAACTGACCTAAGGTCTGCAGCTTTAATCTCCTCCTTGTTGGCCCCTTATAGTTCTTTTTTGCTTTTTGGTATTGGGGATCAAATATGACTCATAAACCTAGGCAAGCACCCTACCACTGAGCTATGCCCCTAGGACCTTAGTAGAGCTTCTTAATGTTTGTGCCTCTGTATCATTTAGAAAATGAAATATTTTTATTTTACTAAATTGTGAAAACAGAGTTTATTTTAAATTCAAGTGATGTAGAAATGTCTCATTAGGAAGTAGTCATGGAAATCATAGTCTAATGTGACTTTAGTATTAATATTTTCAAGTTAATTTGAGGTTATCACCCTGAATTTTTGTTTACTATGCACATATAACACATAAATTTACCTGAATGAACTCACATTTTGTTCCCTGGTATTTTAAAATTTTGATTCTTATTTATTCATTTATTGGCACTAATAAATAAATTGGAATTGAACCCAGGGGCACTTAACTACTGAGCCACATCCCCAGCCCATTTTAAAATTTTTATTTAGAGACAGGGTCTTGCAAAGTTGCTTAGGACTTCACTATGTTGCTGAGGCTAGCTTTGAATTTACACTCCTGCAGCCTCAGCTCCAGAGCCATTGGGATTACATGCCTTTGCCTTTGCCATTGCACCTGGCTTGTTTCCTGCTGCCTTATGTGACAGTTTGTCTTAAGGTTTTTCATATCAGTAAATGGAAACATGAATAACTTAAAAAAAGAGTGGAGCATTTTCTTTCTTTTGTATTTATTTATTTACTTTATTTATGTTTAGTTTTGATGGACATAGTACCTTTATTTTATTTATTCATTTCTATGTGGTGCTGAGGATGGAACCCAGTTTCTCATATCATGACGGGAGCGGGAGAGCTCCTTCACTGAGAAGGAATCCCTGGAGCATTTTCAATATTCACAAAAGTTGAGAGATTGTGCTTTTGCCACTTTTCACCTCTTCAATAGTTCTCCATGCATGGCCAGCAAAACCATTGCATTGAATGTTCTATTGTGTATCTCTCAATGCTAAGTTTTCACAAATAGTTAAGACTATCAACAGTAGTTCATTAGTATTGTGTTTGGTGGTGTTCGGATTTCCTTAGTTGTCTCTCAACATGAAAAGTTTGTTTGCCTCATGGTCTAATAGTTTCCCAAAGGCTGAGTGATATTTTGTTTGGATGCACTCTAATTTACTCCACCCTATTGAGGGAGTGGTGATTCCAGAAGTGTGCCATTAGTGTGCTGAAAATTATCTCCTAGGGGGAGGACCCTTCCACCTTTTGACCCCGGGGGTGGAGTCCACACCCCAGGATATAGCTGTGGCTATGTAAAGAAAGTTCCAAAGTGATTCTCCCTTTTGTGAGGAGCCCGCAAGAAAGTGTCTTAAGCAATTTGGAAGCAGTCTTCAATCTCCAACTTCTACCCCTGCAAAACGGTAAGAAATAAATGGTTGTTTGCAAGGTAGAGATGCCATGGGGTCTTGTTTTAGAAGCCTGAATGAGGCAAAGCTCTGATATTTCCTCATAGTAGTCTGCTGCTGTTTGTTTAAACTAGTTTTGCTAATGGGGATTGAGCCTAGGACTACTTTATCGCTGAGCTACATCTCCAAAATATATATTTTAGTTGTCATGAATCTTATTTTACTTTTTTATATGTGGTGCTGAGAATTGAACTCCACATCTCACACATGGTAGGCAAGCGCTCTACCACTGAGCCACAATCCCTGCCCCCTCAGTCCATTTTTGTTATTTATTTTACTTTTTATTTTGAGTCAATAGGGTCTCACTTACTTGCTTGAGATTGGCCTAAAATTGGTATCCTCTAGGCTTGTGCTCCGGAATACTTGGGATCTACTCAGGTACTAGTTCGCCCACATTATTTGCCCTTATTTAAGCGAGTTTGTGGAATATATTTGTTGAATTGGCCCTAACTCTTCAAAATGAGTTTGTGGAAGTGAAATCGCTGGGTCAGTACTCAAGGTCCAGCAACAGGGTTGTGAGTCTTTGCATTTCTGTGGGTTCGGTAGGTAGACTTCCTTTGCATTTTGTTCAGCACCTGTGTGGTAGAACATTTTTGTCTTTTTATATTTTGGGGGGTCCTGGGGTTTGAACCCCAGGGAGATTAATTACTGAATCACTTTCCCAGGTGTTTTTTTATATTTTATTTAGAGACAGGGTCTGGCTAAGTTGCTTAGGGCCTTGCTAAATTGCTGAGACTGGCTTTGAATTTGTACTCCTGCCTCAACATCCTGAGCTCTGCTGAGATTATGGAGTGTATGCCACCTTGCCCAGCCAGTCTTTTCTTATAATTGATTTTGGTTCTTTTTTTTTTTTTTTTTTGCCAGTACTAGGAATTAGACCCAGAGGTGTTCTACCACTGAGCTTTATCCCTAGCCTTTTTAAATTTTTTAGAGGCAGGCTAGCTTGGAACTTTTCAACCTACTGCCTCACCTCTAAAAGTAGAGTTATTTCATATTTGTTGTTGTTGTTTGTTTTTTTTCTGGAAGAGGGTCTTCCTATGTTGTCCTAAAGTTCGGGGTTCAAGTTGTCCTCCTGCCTCAGCTTTCTGAGCAGCTGAGGCTACAGGCTGGTACTTTCTGGGTCCAGGTTTAGGCGTTTGTTTATTATTTTCCTTATTTTCATGCAAAATAGAGGTTTGACTCCAGTTGGGTGAAGTTTTCATCATTTCAGGAAAGTTTTGCAGTTTTATAATTGTAGAGCTTGCATGAGAGTTTATTCCTGAATGTTTTATTATATATATATTTGAGAGAGAGAGAGAGAGAGAGAGAGAGAGAGAGAGAGAGAGAGAGAGAGAGAGAGAATTTTGTAATATTTATTTTTTACTTCTCGTTGGACACAACATCTTTGTTTGTATGTGGTACTGAGGATCTAACCCGTGCTGCATGCATGCCAGGTAAGCATGCTACCGCTTGAGCCACATCCCCAGCCCAATGTTACATATTTTTAACAATTGCTGATTTCTGTGCTGAGGGTATAGGGTGAATGTTGATCCTGTGTGGAATTCCTGGGGTTTAATGTCTAGTGTTCACCTGCAGCAGCTCTCCAGCCACCCCCAACCCTTCAACCCCTTATTTGTTCCTAATGAGTTTTCCTATTGTATTCTAACTGGTTATTCTTTTTAATAAAGATATTTGTTTTCTAGCGTTTTTATGAGTTAATGAATGATAATATACATGCTCTATTTTTGGCAGAACTGGAGATTAAATTGAGAGATGCATAGATGGATCAGCTCCCCCCCCCCTTTTGGGGATTTAGAGGTTAATCACAGATATATTTCTGCTATGGAGATACATCTCAAACCCTTTTACATTTTTTGAGTTTTTCCTTTTTTTTTTAAGTTGTAGTTGGACCCACTGCCTGTCTAATATTTTTATGTGGTGCTGAGGATGGAACTCGGCATCTCGCACCTGCTAGGCCACAACCCCAGCCCCACTTTTTACTTTTTAAGACAATGTCTCCCTCAGTGGCTGAAGCTGGCTTCAAACTGGGATTCCTCTTTCCTCAGTTTGAAGAGTTGTTGGGATTAAAAGAGTGTACCACTGTAACCAGCTGGATATTAATTCCCTTGTGTGTGTGTGAGTGCATCCTGTTGTGTGTGCGTGCATCTTGTGTGTGTCCTGTGTGTGTGTGAGTGTGTGTGAATGAGTGTGTGAGTGTTTGATACTGAGGATTCAAACCATGGGAGTTTCAACATTAAGCTACAGCTATGCATTTTTTGTTGTTGTTTTTCCCTAGGGATTGAATCCAGGGCTCTTAAGCACTGAGCCGCATCTTCAGCCTTTTTAAAATATTTTACTTAGAGACAGGGTCTCACTGAGTTGCTTAGTGCCTTGCTAAATTGCTGAGGCTGGCTTTGAACTCACAATCTTTCTGCCTCGCCTCTGGAGCCGCTGGGATTACAGGTGTGCACCACCTTGCCTGGTTTAGCCATAACAATTTTCATTGCTTATTTTGGCAGAAGGTCTGAGTTCCCAGGCTGCTCTCTAACTTTTATTCCTCCTGCTTTAGTGCCTTAGTTTCCCTCTTAGAGACTGAGAGGAAATTATAGATGGTCACCTCTATGCCTGGCTCTCACATTTTCTAATGAAGACTTTTCCTTTAAAGTGTTTATGATAATCAATGGTAATCTTATAGTAAGTGTATTGGTGATTGGTGCTGGTAGTAATGTTTCCACAGAAGTGTCACTATTGTACATACATCTTTTGTTTGTTTGCTTTGAGGCTTATCCTGTTGTTTGTGAACTGCTTTATAGTTCTATTATTATTTATTTTGTCTCCAGGAACTAGAAATGGGACCTAGGGGTGATCTACCACTGAGCTTTATCCCTGGCCCTTTTTATTTTTTATTTAGAAGCAGGCTACCCTGCAACTTTTCATCCTACTGCCTTACCTCTGAAGTAAAGTTATTTCATATTTATTGTTGTTGTTTGTTTTCTTTTTCTGGAAGAGGGTCTTCCTATGTTGTCCAGTTTAGCCTTAAAGTTCAGGGCTTAAGTTGACCTCATGTCCCAGCTTTCTGAGCAGCTGGGACTACAGGCTGGTACCTTTTGAGTCCAGTTTAGGCATTTGTCTTTGTTTTCCTTATGATTTTTATCCAAATAGAGGTTTGACTCCATTTGGGTGAAGTTTTTTATCATTTCAGTAAAGTTTTGCAGTTTTATAACTGTAGAGCTTGCATGAGACTTTATTCCTAGTTGTTACATATTTTTAACAATTGCTGATTTCTGTGCTGAGAGTATAGGGTGAATATTGAGCATGTGTGGAGGCCCAGCATTCATCATCCTCCAATCCTTCAACCCCTCATTCATTCCTAATGAGTTTTCCCTCATTGTGTTCTAACTGATTATTTTTGTTTACAAAGATATTTGTTTTCTAGCATTCTTATGACTTAATGAATGATAATATACATCCTCTATTTTTGGCAGAACTGGGATTAAATTGAGAGATGCACTGATGGGCCAGCTTTTTTTTTTCTGTTAGGGATATAGGAGTTGATCACAGATATTTTTCTGCTATGGAGATACATCTCAAGGTCTTATTATGTTTTTTAAGTTTTTTCTTTTTCTTTTTTTCAGTTGTAATTGGACCCACTGCCTTTAATTTAATTTTATTTTTATGTGGTGCTGAGGATGGAATTCAGTGCCTTGCCACAAACCAGCCCCTTTTGTAGTTTTTAAGACAATGTCTTCGTCAGTTGCTGAAGCTGGCCTCAAACTGGGATTCCTGTTTCCTCAGTTTGCAGAGTTGTTTGGATTAAAGGAGTGTATCTCTGTAAGCAGGTGGACACAAATTCCCTTGTGTGTGCTTGTGTGTCTGTGTGTGTGTATGTGTGTTTGTGTGTGTGTGTGTGTGTGTATTGTGTGTTTTTGATACTAGGGATTCAAACCAGAGAAATTCCACCATTAAGGTAAAGCTATGCATTTTTGTTTGTTTGTTTGTTTATTTTTATTTTTCCTTAGGAATTGAATCCAGGGCACTTAAGCACTGAGCCGCATTTTCAGCCTTTTTAAAATATTTTATTTAGAGACAGGGTCTCACTAAGTTGTTTAGTGCCTTGCTATGTTGCTGAGGCTAGATTAGAACTCACATTCATTCTGCCTCACCCCTGGAGCCCTTGGGGTAACAGGTGTGCACCACCTTGCCTGGTTTAGCCATGACAATTTTTATTGCTTATTTTGGCAAAAGATCTGAATTCCTAGGCCGCTCTCTAACTTCAGCAACTGAGGGGAAATTATAGATGGTCACCTCTATGCCTGGCTCTCACATTTTATAATGAAGAGTTTTCCTTTTAAAGTGTTTATGATAATCAGTGGTAATCTTATGTATAGTAAGCGTATTGGTGATTGGTGCTGGTAGTAATGTTTCCATAAGAGTGTTGCTATTGTACATATGTTTTTTGTTTGTTTGTTTTGAGGCCTATCCGGTTGTTTGTGAACTGCTTTATGGTTCGTTTATTTATTTATTTATTTATTTATTTAGGTGCTGGAATTGGACCCAGGGGTGGTCTACAACCAAGCTTCATCCCTGGTCTTTTTTTTTTTTTTTTTTTTTTTAGAGCAGGCTAGTTTGCAACTTTTCATCCTACTGCCTCACCTCTGGAGTAGAGTTATTTCATATTTGTTGTTGTTTGTTTTCTTTTTCTGGAAGAGGGTTTTCCTATATTTTCCAGTGCAGTGTTAAAGTTGAGGGGCTCAAGGTGTCCTCCTGTCTCAGCTTTCTGAGAAGCTGGGAGTACAGGCTGGTACATTTTGGGTCCAGTTTTAGGTGTTTGTCTTTTGTTTTCCTCATTTCAGAAAAGTTTTGCAGTTTTATAATTGTAGAGCTTGCATGAGAGTTTATTCCTAGGTGTTACATAGTTTTAACAATTGCTGATTTCTGTGCTAAGGATGTAGGGTGAATGTTGAGCATGTTTGGAGGTCTGGGGTTTAATGCCTAGCGTTCACCTTCATCATCACGTCAACCTCCCCCCAACTCTTCAAACCCTCATTTATTCCTAATGAGTTTTCCCCCATTGCGTTCTAATTGGTTATTTTTGTTTATAAAGATATTTGTTTTCTAGCATTCTTATGCCTTTATTTAAAGGATCATAATATTACAGGCTCTATTTTTTGCGGAACTGGGGATTAAATTCAGAGCTGCTCTCATCAGCCAACTCTTTTTTTAAGTTGGTAGTTTAGGGATTCAATCCAGATTTTCTCTGCCATTGTGCTAAATCCCAAGTCCTTTTTACTTTTTATTTTAAGACAGAGGCTTCCTCATTTACCAAGGCTGGCTTCAAATTTGGTTCCTCCTTCCTTATTTTGCAGAGTTGCTGGGATTAATTAAAGGAGTGTACCTCTTTAACAGCTGGACATTCATTGTGTTGTATTTGTGTGTGTGTGTTTGATACTGGGGATTGAACCCAGGGGAGTTTAACCACTGAGCCACATCCTCAGCCAGTTTTTTTTATTTTTATTTAGAGAGAGGGTTTTGCTGAGTTGCTTTAGGCTTCACTAAATTGCTGACGCTGATTTTGAATTTGTGCTCCTCCTGCCTCAGCCTCCCAAGCTCATGTGTGCCACTATGCCAGCCTGTCCAGTTCTTTGTGAACTGTCTTATGGTTTTTTTATTATTATTATTATTTTCTGGAACTAGGAAATTGACCCAGGGGTGATATACCACTGAGCTTTATCACTGGCCCTTTTCATTTTTTATTTAGAAGCAGGCTAGCCTGAAACTTTTCCTCTTTGGCCTCAGCTCCGGAGTAGAGTTATTTCATATTTGTTGCTTGTTTTCTTTCTTCCTTCCTTCCTTCCTTCCAGAGGGTCTTCCTATGTTGTGCAGGCTAGCGATAAAGTTTGGGGCTCAAGTTGTCCTCCTGTCTCAGCTTTCTGAGCAGGTGGGACTTCGGGCTGGTTCCTTCTGGGTCCATGTTTAGGCTTTTGTGTTTCTTATGATTTTCATCCAAACAGAATTTTGACTCCAGTTGGGTGATTTTTTTTTTCTAATTTCAGAAAAGTTTTGCAGTTTTATAATTGTAGAGTTTGCATGTGAGTTTATTCCTAGGGGTTATATATTTATAACAATTGCTGATTTATGTGCTGAGGTATAGGGTGAATGTTGAGCATGTGTGGAGGCCCTGGGTTAAGTGTCTAGTGTTCCCATGCAGGGAGGCACAAACCACCAACATGTCTATTCCTTATGAGTCTTCCCCCATTGTGTTCTAACTGGGTATTCTTGTTTGTAATGATATTTGTTTTCTAGTATTTTTATAACTCAAACAAGGTCTTTTAATATTTTTTTAGATTATAAATGGACACAATACCTCTGTCTTGTTTTTGTATATTTTTATGTGGTGCTGAAGATCAAACCCAGTGCCTCACATATGCTAGGCAAGCACTCTTCCAATGAGTTACAACCCCAGCCCACTTAAGCAATTTAATAAATAATAATATATGTACTCTGTTTTTGGCGGGAGTGAGGGTTGAATTCAGAGCTGCACTCATGGGCCAACATTCCTTTTTTTCTCGTAGGGATTTAGGGGTAGAACACAGATATTCTCTGTAACTAAGCTACATTCAAGTCCTTTTTGCTTTCTATTTATTTTATTTTTAATTTTTTAAAAAAATTATAAGTGAACACAATAACTTTTGTTAGAGTCTGTAAACAAGTCAAAATAACACCTGGCATTTTTCCAGGGGAATGTTAGAGTTCCTAAACAAGTCTGGATGGTGCCTGGCAAAATGCCAGAGGGAGTGGTTTGAGAAGTAACAAAAGCGAGCCATTAAGTGTGGAGATTCCTTATTGTTGACTGATGTATCTAGCTTATACTAATTAAGATAAGCTGTGCAAAATGGATAAATACCTCTGTTATCCTACAATAAACGGCTTCCAGTCCTGCTGTATGGACTTACACAAGTTGTTCGTCACCCTCCGGTTATTTTGCCGCAGCAAGACTGCAGCAAACTTTATTTTATTTATGTGATGCTGAGGATCGAACCTAGTGCCTCACACATGCCAGGTGAGTGCTCTGCCTCTGAGCCTCAGCCCCAGCCCTTTTTTGCTTTCTATTTTAAGACAGTGTCTCCCTCAGTTGCTAAGACTGGTTTCAAACTTTGATTCCTCCTTCCTCACTTTAGAGAGTTGCTAGAAATGTGTGTACTTCATAAACAAGTTGGATATTCATTCTCTTGTGGGGTGTGTGTGTGTGTGTGTGTGTGTGTGTGTGTGTGTGTGTGTATGTATGTGTGTGTGTGTGTTTGATACTGGGGATTGAATCCAGGGGAGTTTTACTACTGAGCTACAGCCATTGAGATTTTTTGTTTTGTTATGTACAGGGCATTTAACCCCTGGGCACTTAAGCACTGAATCACATCCCCAACCCTTTTTAAATATTTTTTTTTACAGATGGTCTCACTGATTTGCTTACTGACTAGTTAAATGGGTGAAACTGGCTTTGAATTGTTAATCCTCCTGCCTCAGCTTCTGGAGCCACTGGCACTTAGGTTTGTACTACCTCACCTGGCTTAGCGATAGCAGGTTTTATTGCTTATTCTGGCAATAGGCCTAAATTGCCCAGACTGCTCACTAACTTTTTGTCTTTCTTCCTTATTCTCCCAGTGTCTGAGAGGGAATTACAGATGGTTACCACTGTGCCTAGCTTTCATGTTTTTTTGTTTGTTTTTAGTATATATTTATTTGTGAATGGACATTTTTAAAAATTTATTTATTTATATGTGATGCTGAGAATCCAACCCAGTACCTCACCTGCCAGGCAAGCTCACTACCACTGAGCCACAACCCCAGCCTTTTCCTGTTTTTAATTAAGACTTTTCAAGTGTTTAGGATAATCAGTGGTGATCTCTGTATAATAAGATGTATTGGTGATCCTTGCTGGTAGCAATGTTTTCACAGGAGTGTTTCTATTGTATGTATATCTTTGTTTGTTTGATTGGTTTTGGTCCTGGAGATTGAACCCAGAGGAACTGCATCACATCCCCAGCCAGTTTCTTATATTTTATTTAGAGACAGGACTTTGGTGAGTTGCTTAGGGTCTCAGTGAGTTGCTTAAGGCTTTTGTGAGTTGCTGAGGCTGGGTTTGAACTTGCTTTCCTCTTGCCTCAGCATTCCATGTTGCTGGGATTACAAGGGGCAGGGGTTTTCCATTTTTTTTAATGATTTTATAGCTTGCTAAATAACTTTGGTTTTTGTCTCTGTTTTAAGGGTTTAGTAAGCAATTGAAGCTTTTATTTAAGCAAGGTATTAAAGCATTTGATAGAGACTGTGGCAGTAGGACTATAAAGAATGTGGAAATTTCATCATCAGCCCATGAGTATGTTAATTTTTCTTGTGAGATATGTACCTTCACAACACTCAGTTGTTTGAGTTTTCATAAAAGGCAGTGTGTATTCTTGAGATCTTAAACATGAAAAGATACTTGTATAATGCATACATAAGCCTTGTTCTGAGATGTAGACAGGTCCTAGTTGAACCATCTGTGTGATATGAAATTGTTTGTCTTTAATTTACTAGGTGTAGATAGTGGATATCTTCATACCTTAATTTTCTAGACTGGGGGTATATGGGTGCTGTACTAAGGAACTATAGCCCCAGTTATTTTAAATTTGCTTTTGAGACAGGGTTTTACTAAGTTTCCTAGCTGGCCTCAAACTTGTGATCCTGCTGCCTCAAATTCCCACCTCACTGGGATTGCCTGCACATACCACCCTTCCTGGCTTCCAACCTATTGTTTTATGTATACCATGTATTTAAAATTGGTAACTTAGTTGGGTGTCGTGGTGCATGCCCATAAACTCAGCAGCTCAAGGGCCTAAAGCAGTAGGATCATGACTTCAAAGCCATCCTCTGCAACTTATCAATGTCCTAAACAACTGGTGAAACCCCATCTCTAAATAAAACACAAAGTAGGGCTGGGGATGTGGCTCAGTGATTGAGTTCCTCTAGGTTAAACTCCTGTTATCTAAATATATAAGTAATTAAAATTTTCTAGCTTTTTAGGATAGAGAATAGTTTCAAAATTTCAAAATGAAAAGACTAAGAATAGTAATTTACTCATTTACCTTTATATACTTACTGGTCAAAAACAACAAAAAAAAACAATTATGCCATCATCTTAAGGTACTGAGTAGTGCATATATCACAAGTTATAGTGAAAACAGCTTTATGCTACTCAACTAATTTGACAGAAGTGTTTGTGAGCATGGCACAGAATTCTTATAGTTTGTGCCAGTTTTATGAATTATTCCCAGGTCATCAAAGTTGAAAATTCAGTGGAATATTAAGCATGAAGAAGAATGCTATGCAATTTCTATTCTCTATGCTTTCATTGAAATTAAAATTTGAACCTTGTTATATCATTTACCTCTATGGATTATGAAATCCTGCTGGCAGCCAGTTGCTGTATATGACATAAATGAGGAGATGATTTGCTGAATCAGAGTTTATTGAAATAGAATGAGAATTGTTGTGTAGGTTTAGATGCTCAGAGGGGAGAGAACAATGTGAAAAATCTTCATAGAATACAGCAGATAGATGAAGTACTTTAACCACATATGAATTGTTTCCAAAATTCTTAAAGCCCACTTGTTCAATTCATATGGAAACAGGCTTTGTGAAAAGTAAAGTGTCCTTGAAGCTGAGATTTTCCTGTACAGGAGCAGTTCTTGGAGAAGCCAGCTTGACCACCTTGGTGGACAGTCAGGATAACAGGTAAGGTCTCTAATTGCTAGTTGATAGCAGGTGGTATTGGTGGATGAGGCTTCTGAGATTAATTCGCAGCTGATGAGCCTTGTCACTTCTTGGCTCTAGGCTTTCAGAGAAATATCATGGTCTTTCACATGACAGAGGTGGCCCTACCTTAACCTAAGCTCTCAGGGTGTATGACAAAACTCTGAAGTTGAGATATTTTCTGAAGCTCAGCAGTTTAGATCAGTGGCTGACACATGGGGAGTCTGATGGGACATATAAGGTCTGGCAACACATCATGCTCTAGCAAGGAGGGAAAACTCTCCCAAACATTAAACTTTTAGAAGTATTTAGAAATATTTCATAGTTACATAACATATGGCCTAGCACCAAAAGCAAGCCACCCTCTGCCCTGGTTCCAGGCTCAACCCATGAACAGGTGGACAGAAGATGCCATTATTCCAAGCCTTTGTAATTATGGAGTCTGAAAAGGCTACCCAGGAGCTTTAAGGAGTAAGAGGGTGGAGAAAATGATTTCTTAGAAGAAGAACCTGACTGGCCTGGTGGCCCATGCCTATAATTCTAATGACTGGGAAGGCTTAAGCAGCAGGTTTGCAAGTAGGAAGCCAGCCTCAGCAACTTACAAAATGCTGTTTCAAAATCAAAATGGCCACAAGTGTTGCTCCATGATAGAGTGACCCTGGGTTCCATCCCCAGCACTGCCCTCACCACCCCCCTCCAACCAATAAAAGTGTGGTTGCTCTTCCTACAGGACTGTGGTATCCAGAAAGAGACAAAGCATTCACTCTGGCTTCCCACATATCACAGCAAGTCATTACAAGTTTGGCCTCCTTCCTCATACCTCTTTAAATATATTTTCCAACAACTTTATCTTACTCCCAAAGTTTGTGATATTGATTAAAATTAACATTCATTATGACATCTTGTTTCCAAAATTAATGTTTTTTTGACCCATGCAGGGCATGTGGTCCCTGCAGTCACCACATGTGCCCCTTACTGAAGTTTGGCTCTGCATATTTTTTTTAGTATTTAGTTTTTAGGTGTAGATGGATACAACAAAATGCCTTATTTTTTTTTTCATGTGGTGCTGAGATTAAACCTGGGTTCTGCTCCTGCTAGGCAGGTGCGCTACTACTGAGCCACAATCCCATCCCTGATCTGCATACTTTTTATGTTGTTTGTTCCTGAGGATTTAAATATTTTATGTCTGTTGTGAAAGGGAGACTTTTTTTTTTTTTTTTTTGGTGGTGGTGCTGGGAAATGAACCTAAAGCAGTGTGCATGCAAGGTAAGCCTTCTATCAACTGAGCTGTATCCCAGCCCTGAAAGAGACTTTTATATGAGGTTATTGCTGATTCAATGATTTTTCTAATGATTTTCATGAGAATGAGCAATGATGGATTTTAATTTTCTTTCTTTCTTTCTTTCTTTCTTTCTTTCTTTTTCTTTCTTTCTCTCTCTTTCTTTCTTTCTTTCTTTCTTTCTTTCTTTCTTTCTTTCTTTCTTTCTTTCTTTCTTTCTTTCTTTCTCATTTTCTACTTTGTGTAATTGGTGCAGGTATCATCAGGTAGTAGAAATGTTCTTCAGTACTCTTGTCTGGTCCCTGAAAGCTTGTGTCCTTTAGCTCCGCCATGAGGCTGGTTATAAAATTCAGTTGTACCTTTGTTAAACTCTTAAGTGGGTGTTGACCTTACAAGATATGTTTCTGAGGCTGTGAGGTCGATATTAGATTCAGGTTAGATTCAGGTTCTTAATGTTTACATTTTTGGTCTTGTCTCTAGCTGACAATGTGGCCTCTTTTATTTATTTATTTATTTTTTAGTTACTGAGGATTGAACCCAGTGGTGCTTAACTACCAAGTCACCTACCCAACACTTTTTTAGTATTTTACATAGATACAGGGGTCTCATTAAATTGCTTAGGGCTTCGATAAGTTGCTGAGGCTGGCATTGAACTCACAATCCTCCTGCCTTAGCTTCCTGAGCTGCTGGAATTACAGGTAGGAGCCACCACTCCCAGCCTGATGCATTATTTTCAGGATTTTGTGTCACTGTTAGACTTGTTAAAACCTCTGCCATTGTTGTTTCTGTTTGACCAATCCACCCAACCCAATCATGGCATTTTTCTGTGTACTTGAACTTTACTTCATTTAGGAAATGGTTTTTTTGTGCATCAAATTTGGCCTGCCACTTGTTTTTCTAAGTAAGGTTTCACTGGAACACAGTCATGGCTGCTTTCTTGGCACAGGAGCAGAGTTGAGCAGTGGAGCATACTGGATGACCTACAAGGCAGAATTATTTACTGGTTGGCCCTCCAAGGAGGCATTTTCTAGTATGTGCATTCCTGTATCTTTCACCTCCCCTAGACAAGGCTTGTGGCCTGTGTTAGTCAGGTTTTTATCACTAACTACAAAGTACATGATGAGAACTAGTTTCAGGGGTTCAGTACATGGTGAACGTACTCCATTGCTCTGGGCCCAAAATGAGGCAGAATGTCATGGTGGAAGGGCATGATGGAGGAGTGCTGCCCCATTGATGTTGGCCAGGAGACAGAAAGAGGGGAAGGGGAAGAGGCCATAGAGAATATGGACCCATTCCAGATAGGTACCCAGTGACCCACTTCCTTCAATCACACCCCACCTGTGTATGATTACCACCCAATTACTCTATTCAAAATAAGATGAACTGATTTAGGTCACAGCTCTAAGTTTAATCATTTTACTTTTGAATAGTTCTGCATTAACAGTTTTCACTTTATGTCCAAATCATAACATGATCTTTTTCAATTAGACTGCAGAGACCTTGCTTCAGTATTTTCCTTATCAGGAAAAATGCTGCCCTTAACAGGGTATATGTTCTAGTGGGGGAGAGATTGGCAATAGGAAAGAAATTAGTAGATGCAGTAAGTTACAAAGTTGAGGAGGATTAAGAGGAAGTAGTCGATAGTACATTGGATATTGAGATTCTTCCCATCCATGAGCTCTTGCATTTTTCCTTCAGCTTTGACACTTCAAGTGAAACTGGACTTTTCACACCTCCTTCCTGCATCTCCCCAGCTGCAGCCAGTGCCTTTCCTGGTCTCTAAAAACTGCGAGTACTGAGGTGAAGAAGCTGCTGGACAAAGTCCTAGGGTCAGAGCTGCTGAAAATGCACACAGGGCTGTGTGGATGGGTGCAAAGTGGGTCTGGAAGAGGGAATTAGAAGGGAAGTGGTGTTAGGTGTCCTGGCCCACTGAGCTGCAACCAGGTGGACCCTCTTTGTTGTTTCAGGCCCCTTGGTGGGTTTCTTGGTAGTCTATCTTGCTTTGGAGTTTGAACTTGACCTGTGGGCATTGACCGCATGATATTGATATGGGAGTTATAAATATTTTGGTAATTTGTGTGTTTTCAAAAATGATAGAAATATTGGACCCATGTGAGGAGTGTAATGGAAATTCAGTAGAAGTTATTTGTAATGTCTGGCACATGGTTAAGTACCAGCAACATTTGCGAAATGAAGTAAAATAGTTGTATTCCATATAGTTATAGTGCTCAGGAACTTTGGTTTTTATGCTTAAGTGTTAGTAATAGTTGAGTGTTATCTTCTATAAGATGGAAGGGAATGATCAACTTTAGTTTCCATTGACTATTAACTCAAATGATTGAATATAGGTTTTCCAAGAAAAATGAAGATAAGATGTACTTAAGGAATACATTTGTTATTGGTTCATGTTTTTAGCCACTTGGTGGACATTTTCTTACCGGGAGAAACATTTATATTTTCAGTATAAACATTTCATAGAAAAATAAGCCAAGTGCCTTTATTTTAAAATTAATGGTAATTTCAGTTATGTATTTAAAAAATTAAAATACTTTTGTATTGATACTTGTCATCAAGTTCCTATAGGTTGACGCCTCCAGGATATTAATTGTGAGGAACAGAGTCTCAGGCAAGTAGTACATTTCTGGTGTTGTAACTAATAATTTTATTAAGTCAATATTTGTGGTTATATGATTGAGGTTTTATATATTTGATAAATATTTTTAAGAATAACTTCAGGGCTGAGGTTGTGGCTCAGCGGCAGAGTGCTTGCCTAGCATGTGTGAGGCACTGGGTTTGATTCTCAGCACCACATATCAATAATTAAAATAAAGGTCCATTGACAAGTAAAAAAATTTCTAAAAAAGATATAAAGATACTATGTCAGTTTTTCATGGCTGTAATCAAAATAACCTAAACAAGAACAACTTGGAGAAAGAACAGTTTATTTTGGTTCATGGTTTCAGTGGATTCGGTCATGGTCAATTAGCACTATTGATCTGGCACCCAAATGAGGCAGAATATCATGGCAGAGAGTATGGTAGAGAAAGCTGCTCAGCTCTTGGCAGTGGGGAACCAGGGTAGAAGAGGAAGGGGCCAAGGACAAATACTATCCTCAAGGCCAAACCCATAATGACTTACTTCCTCCATTCATGCCCCATATGCCTATACTTTTCACCACCTCACTGTGGTCCCTTCAAATTATTAAGCCAACTAATAGATCAACCCACTGGTAATGTCAGAACTCTCATGAACATTCACCTCTGGAACATGGTGGCATTGCCTTAACCATGGGCTTTCCAGATTAAAAACAGTAACAGATTATATTATTGGTTCTATTTTAGCATAATGTAGTTGTTATAAATGAGTTTCATGATATAATTTGTTGTATGACTTTGTATTGTCCAAGTATCTAGAGTATCAGAAGAAACCCAGACTCAATAAAGAGCAGACATGAGGGAGGTTATTACAGGCAGGGTTACAGCAGGGGAATTCATCCTATGAAGTCAACACAGGATTGACATGTTCACCATAGAGAAATACATATCTGAGATGAGAAAGAGCAAATTCACTTGAATTTGTTCTGGTTTGGTGGCCCCATATTGTTGGTGGAATTAGAAGACTAAGGCTCTAGGACTTGTTTT
Organism: Ictidomys tridecemlineatus; assembly: GCF_052094955.1. NCBI lineage: Eukaryota > Metazoa > Chordata > Mammalia > Rodentia > Sciuridae > Ictidomys > Ictidomys tridecemlineatus. The sequence goes on from NW_027520942.1 coordinate 1,381,925, forward strand.
GTTCTCGTGATTAAAAACCAGGGCCTGGTACAAGCTAGGCAAGCAATCACTGATTGACACTCCTAGCTTTAGGCAGCAGGCTGTAAAATTTTAGGCAGCTTTTCTACCTTAGCCTCTCTTTGGAGCACAATAGACAATTTTAATTATAAGGCACATAAGTAAGAGTAATTTATATAAAGAAACAAAATGATGCTTGTTCACAGGCATCCACTTAAGGTGTTGCTCTATGATGGAATGTTTTCTGACAAATGCATCCTGAGGTAATTTTGTCCATTTGCAAACATCAGAGTATGTACTCACATAAAGTAAGATGGCTACATCACTAGGCTATCTAGTCTGATGGGACCAACTTATAAACTGATCTTCATTGACTGAAATGTTATGTCATATGTGACTGTAACTGGGACCACAGAGGTAAAACTTTTGTCAACAGTTCAGTATTTTTTATGGGTTTGCATTATTCTCACACAAACAAACTGAGGTTTGAGGAGAAGACTTGCTCCTGGAAGTCTCGCATGTCGGACTTCCAGGAAGGGCCAGTTTGACCCTTTCCTGGCCAGTACCTGATGTGTGAGAATCATGTGACTGAAATGATGAGGAAGAAGCCCTTTCCATCTTGAGGGGCTATACTGGTGGCTAAGCCGGATCTTTTTGCTTCAGATGGTAAGTATCCTTCCTTTTTATACTGGTGGGGTGGGGTCGGGGTAGGGGTTGCCTAGAACTTTTGGTTTGCTGAGATTGGATTGTCATGGAACTGCTGGGCTCCTGTCACACCTGGGGCTGAACACTGGACACACCAGCAGAGCTTGAAACATCACAGGTAATCAGGCTTCTCAGCTCTACCATGAAAGTGTGAGAAATAGGGTTATGAGGAAAGGACATATGTGCACAGTAGGTATGTGTGCAGGAAATAAGATCCAGCTGAACAGTGCCAGTGTGAGCACTGGATATGGGGATGTGGCTGGGCAATGCAAGAGTTGTGGCCTTTTTCCGGAGAAGGTGCAGATAGATACTACATAAGCCCCCCCTCCCCCCATGCCCAGCATCTCTTCCTTTTGGTGTTACTGGCTTCTTACACTTGTTGCCTAGATTTCTTGTTTTGGACCCGTTTAAATTCCTTTTTCATATTCCCTGCACGAGTCCTGTGCCATTATCCCATTTCTACATGTTTACTGCCTGGTCTTAAAAACTTGGCCTCACAAAATTACCATGTCATTGTGTACAACTTCGATGGCCATAGATTACCATCCTTGTCTAGGTGACAAGATCCTTTCCTTAGATACATAGTCCTGGGACAATGCCTGGGTCCCTTAGTTGGGACCATTAAGACATCCTCTTTCTCAGACCTGTGACCATGCTCCAGGACCCCAGACAGCCTGAGGTGGACCTGGGCCTTGAGACTTCCTCCCCCCTGCGCCACCTACTCCACTCTCTCCACTCCCTTCCTCCCATCCCCTGGGCCTGATGGGGGCCCTGGTAAGTGGCTTTCCAGACGTGGGCCTGGCTCCTTGCTGTAGCCCCAGACCACTCATCTACAGGACCCTGGCCCTGTCCCCATCTGTGGATCTCGGCCCATTGCTGGCGTCTCTTTTTGGGCCTCCCCTATGTTGCCCTGGTGCTGTGGGATCGCTGCACTGCCTGGACCCTTTGGTCAACCTGATTGTCCCAATCCTGGGCTTTTCCATGGGTCCCGGGTCACATCGAACCCAGACACCAAGCTTCATGCTGGCTGTGGCAGCCTTTCCACACCCAGGGCCATTCTTGGCCCTTCTGGGGTCCAGATCCCATCCCAGATTTTAGGTGCTACTGCCCTGGATTGCAGAGGAGTGCAAAAGGCTGGCCTCAGCCACTGAAGACTGCCTATGGGAAACACAGCCCTACCCCTCTCCTGGGCCCCCTTGGCTGCCTGAAAACTCAAACCTGAAAGTGGACCTGGGCTATACACTGACCTTCCCTCACCAGCCCTCTTGCCTTGCCTGCTGCCCTTAACAAAAGCCAGCACTCCCTAAAAATGGAGATTTAAGCTCCAGTCCCAGGGCCTGGCTCCTAGGCCTGGCCCCTGAGCACTTGTTCATAGGGCATCCTGTCATGTTGCATGGCATCCTGTGCCTTAGGGTGGCCTCACTCCATGTCCTTCAGTCAAACCAAAAGCCTCTTTCTTGGGATCCTACATGTTATCCCCTAGGTGCCCTTGGGCAACCCACCTTCACACAACTCCACTCTTTTCTCTTCCTGGCCCCGCCATATCCTCCCCTACACTCTTTGACCTTGCAATCTCTCCCTGCTCCTTGGACTCCTTTACCTGACTCCCTAGCCCTGGCTCCTCCAATGGGACCTGGGACCCTTCCCAGCCAGCCACCCAGCTTCATGCTGACCCTGGCAACCTTTCCACACCCAAGACCCTCCTTTGGCCCTGCTTTTGTCCAGGTCTGTGCCTGGAGAATCTACCACCCTGGATTGCAGAGGAGTGCAATGGGCTGGCCTCTGCGAACTGGAGGCTCCCTAGGGGAAACACAGCCCTGCCCCTCACCTGGGCCCCCTTGGCTGCCCAGAGCCTGACACCTGGCAGTGGACGTTGGACCTGCGCTGACCTTGGCCTGCGCGATCCCCTCCCTTCCCTCCCCTGCCCTCTCGCCTTGCCTGTGCCCCTAACCCAAGCCAGCCCTCCCTAACCATGAAGCTTTAAGCTCCAGTCCTGGGGCCTGGCTCCTGGTCCGGGCCCCTGAGCGAAGGTTCCTCCTCCTGTCCCGTGGCATGCCTTGGCGTAGGGTGTCCTCTCCCCGGGTCGTCGGGTCAAACAGGGGGCCCCGTGCTTGGGCCCCCTATGGCACGCGCTCCCCTCGTGGCCCCTGGCACCCCCTCACTCCACCCCAATCTTTCCTAATTCTCCTCCACCTCCTCTTCCTCCTCCTCCTCTTCCTGACGCCCCTTCATCCCATTCCCTCTCTCACCATGCCCTTTCTGCCTGCTCCTTGATCTAGGTGGCTTGGCTTCCTTGTCGGGGGTCCTCCAGTGGATCGCGGGACACCTCCCAGCCAGCCACCCAGCTTCATGCTGGCCCTGGCAGCCTTTCACACCCAGGGCCCTCATTGGCCCTGCTTGGGTTTAGGTACCTGCCTGGAGGATCTACTCCCCTGGAATGGAGTGCAATGGGCTGGCTTCTGCGCCCTGGAGGCTCCCTAGGGGAAACACAGGCCTGCCCCTCGCCTGGGCCCCCTTGGCTGCCCACAGCCTGACACCTGGCAGTGGACGTGGGCGCTGCGCTGACCTTGCCCTGCGCGATCCCCTCCCTTCCCTCCCCTGCCCTCTCGCCTTGCCTGCTGCCCCTAACCCAAGCCAACCCTCCCTAACTATGGAGCTTTAAGCTCCCCTCCTGCGGCCTGGCTTCTGGGCCTGGCGCCTGAGCATGGGTTCGTCCTCCTGTCGCGTGGCGTGACATGACTTCCGGTGGCGTCGCTCCGGGATGTCGGGTCAAACCGTGGGCACCTTGCTTGGGCCCCCTACCGCATGCGCTCCCCTCGCTGCGCCTCGCGCCCCCAACCCCATTCCACTCTTTCCTCCTCTTCCTCCTCCTCCTCCTCCTCCTCCACAGGTTCCTCCTCCTCGCGATGCCATACCTCCCCTTCCCTCTCTCCCCTTGCGCTCTCTGCCTGCTCCTTGGCCTAGGTGGCGTGGCTCTCTAGTCCGGTCTCCTCCAGTGGGTCCCGGGACCCCTCCTAGCCAGCCACCCAGCTTCATGCTGGCCCTGGCAGCCTTTCCACACCCAGGGCCCTCGTTTGGCCCTGCTTGGGTCCAGGTCCCTGCCTGGAGGATCTACTCCCCTGGAATGGAGTGCAATGGGCTGCCCTCTGGGCCCTGGAGGCTCCCTAGGGGAAACACAGGCCTGCCCCTCGCCTGGGCCCCCTTGGCTGCCCGCAGCCTGACACCTGGCAGGGGACGTGGGCGCTGCGCTGACCTTGGCCTGCGCGATCCCCTCCCTTCCCTCCCCTGCCCTCTCGCCTTGCCTGCTGCCCCCAACCCAAGCCAGCCCTCCGTAACCATGGAGCTTTAAGCTCCAGTCCTGGGGCCTGGCTCCTGGGCCGGGCCCCTGAGCGCGGGTTCGTCCTCGTGTCGCGTGGCTTGCCGTGCCGTGGCGTCGGGTAGCGTCACTCTGGGTCGTCGGGTCAAACCAGGGGCCCCTTGCTTGGGCCCCCTACCGCGCGCGCTCCCCTCGGTGCCCCTCGCGCCCCCTCACCCCATTCCACTCTCTCCTCCTCCTCCTCCTCCTCCTCTTCCTCCTCCTCCTCCTCCTCCTCCACAGGTTCCTCCTCCTCGCGATGCCATATCTCCCCTTTCCTCTCTCCCCTTGTGCTCTCTGCCTGCTTTTTGGCCTAGGTGGCGTGGCTCCCTGGTCCGGTCTCCTCCAGTGGGTCCCGGGACCCCTCCCAGCCAGCCACCCACCCAGCTTCATGCTGGCCCTGGCAGCCTTTCCAGACCCAGGGCCCTCATTTGGCCCTGCTTGGGTCCAGGTCCCTGCCTGGAGGATCTACTCCCCTGGAATGGAGTGCAATGGGCTGGCCTCTGCGCCCTGGCGGCTCCCTAGGGGAAACACAGGCCTGCCCCTCTCCTGGGCCCCCTTGGCTGCCCGCAGCCTGACACCTGGCAGTGGACGTGGGCGCTGCGCTGACCTTGGCCTGCGAGATCCCCTCCCTTCCCTCCCCTGCCCTCTCGCCTTGCCTGCTGCCCCTAACCCAAGCCAGCCCTCCCTAACCATGGAGCTTTAAGCTCCAGTCCTGGGGCCTGGCTCCTGGGCCAGGCCGCTGAGCGCGGGTTCGTCCTCGTGTCGCGTGGCGTGCCGTGCCGTGGCGTCGGGTGGCGTCGCTCCGGGTCCTCAGGTCAAACCCGGGGCCCCTTGCTTGGGCCCCCTACCGCGCGCGCTCCCCTCGGTGCCCCTCGCGCCCCCCCACCCCATTCCACTCTCTCCTCCTCCTCCTCCTCCTCCTCCTCCTCCTCCTCCTCCTCCTCCTCCACAGGTTCCTCCTCCTCGCAACGCCATACCTCCCTTTCCCTCTCTCCCCTTGTGTTCTCTGCCTGCTCCTTGGCCTAGGTGCATGGCTCCCTGGTCCGGTCTCCTCCAGTGGGTCCCGGGACCCCTCCCAGCCAGCCACCCAGCTTCATGCTGGCCCTGGCAGCCTTTCCACACCCAGGGCCCTCGTTTGGCCCTGCTTGGGTCCAGGTCCCTGCCTGGAGGATCTACTCCCCTGGAATGGAGTGCAATGGGCTGGCCTCTGCGCCCTGGAGGCTCCCTAGGGGAAACACAGGCCTGCCCCTCGCCTGGGCCCCCTTGGATGCCCGCAGCCTGACACCTGGCAGTGGACGTGGGCGATGCGCTGACCTTGGCCTGCGCGATCCCCTCCCTTCCCTCCCCTGCCCTCTTGCCTTGCCTGCTGCCCCCAACCCAAGCCAGCCCTCCGTAACCATGGAGCTTTAAGCTCCAGTCCTGGGGCCTGGCTCCTGGGCCGGGCCCCTGAGCGCGGGTTCGTCCTCGTGTCGCGTGGCGTGCCGTGCCATAGCGTCGGGTAGCGTCACTCTGGGTCGTCGGGTCAAACCAGGGGCCCCTTGCTTGGGCCCCCTACCGCGCGCACTCCCCTCGGTGCCCCTCGCGCCCCCCCACCCCATTTTACTCTCTCCTCCTCCTCCTCCTCCTCCTCCTCCTCCACAGGTTCCTCCTCCTCGCGACGCCATACCTCCCCTTCCCTCTCTCCCCTTGTGCTCTCTGCCTGCTCCTTGGCCTAGGTGGCATGGCTCCCTGGTCCGGTCTCCTCCAGTGGGTCCCGTGACCCCTCCCAGCCAGCCACCCAGCTTCATGCTGGCCCTGGCAGCCTTTCCACACCCAGGGCCCTCGTTTGGCCCTGCTTGGGTCCAGGTCCCTGCCTGGAGGATCTACTCCCCTGGAATGGAGTGCAATGGGCTGGCCTCTGCGCCCTGGAGGCTCCCTAGGGGAAACACAGGCCTGCCCCTCGCCTGGGCCCCCTTGGCTGCCCGTAGCCTGACACCTGGCAGTGGACGTGGGCGCTGCGCTGACCTTGGCCTGCGCGATCCCCTCCCTTCCCTCCCCTGCCCTCTCGCCTTGCCTGCTGCCCCTAACCCAAGCCAGCCCTCCCTAACCATGGAGCTTTAAGCTCCAGTCCTGGGGCCTGGCTCCTGGGCCGGGCCCCTGAGCGCGGGTTCGTCCTCGTGTCGCGTGGCGTGCCGTCCCGTGGCGTCGGGTGGTGTCGCTCCGGGTCGTCGGGTCACACCGGGGGCCCCTTGCTTGGGCCCCCTACCGCGCGCGCTCCCCTCGGTGCCCCTCGCGCCCCCCCACCCCATTCCACTCTCTCCTCCTCCTCCTCCTCCTCCTCCTCCTCCTCCACATGTTCCTCCTTCTCGCGACGCCATACCTCCCCTTCATCTCTCTCCACTTGTGCTCTCTGTGTGCTCCTTGGCCTAGGTGGCATGACTCCCTGGTCCGGTCTCCTCCAGTGGGTCCCGGGACCCCTCCCAGCCAGCCACCCAGCTTCATGCTGGACCTGGCAGCCTTTCCACACCCATGGCCCTCGTTTGGCCCTGCTTGGGTTTAGGTCCTTGCCTGGAGGATCTACTCCCCTGGAATGGAGTGCAATGGGCTGGCCTCTGCGCCCTGGAGGCTCCCTAGTGGAAACACAGGCCTGCCCTTTGCCTGTTTTTTATTTCCTAGGCTTTCTTTGATTTCCTCTTTTTCCCCTTATTTTTCTCCTTCCTGTGGACATGACAAGGCCATAGAATGCTTCTTGGGATGTCCAAAAGGTGGATAATAGGTCGGCTGAAGGAGAAGGGCAGGATGGAGTAGTAGAAAAACACCCTAACAACCTTAGTGTAGGAATTTTTTTTTGACTGGTTACTTTTACAGCAGTTTGGAGCTGGGGCAAATTTTTGATAAGATTGCTCAGGGACAGTCTCTCACTTTTCAGACTCACTCAAAATTGGACTTCTAGATATTCCTTACTTGATTTACCTATCTATACTCATGCCTGTCTAATTCTAGTATCCACACCCTTAGAAAATCATTCTTTAGCTCCCAGAGTGCTCCTCAAACTCTATTGCCAAAAGGAATCACCTGCTCATACTTTAACTGAAGATTCTGATTCAGTAGGTCTGTGGGGAGCAGTTCCAGCCTGCTCTTAGGTGAAGGCCTCTCAGCAGGGAATGGCTCACAGCAGTAAGTAGACTACAATCCACAGCCAATGGATCCCAGGCCCACAGGGCAGAAAGTGGGAAGGCTAAGACAGCCTTATATGTTTTTCATTCACAAACAGGACCCTGTTGCTGGCTGCTGCAGCACACCTGCCACCACTGAAAAGAACAGAAGTGAAGACCTTTGCTTGGTGAAGTGTGAATAGGTGTGGTTGGAATTTGCCATTAGGCAGGCAAGATAATACAACCTGTGCCTCATGATTCTGCTTTGGATCAGTGAGACACACTGGTCTTCAGCACCATGATGCTCCAACATCCACCCTTTCAAATGTTAGGATATACTCTGGGGTATTGATGTTGCTGGAAAAGAAAGTTTTATTTTAGGTAGTGAAATTCTTTTTTTACATCTCAGTAACATTGTTTTCATTTTCAGTGGCCTTTAGTGATTAATAAATACACTCTATGATTTGTCAGGATCTCTTAAGCAATGAGTTACGAAATTTTTTTCTATTTTCTAAAAACCTTTTCATAAATCTAGAACATTAATAAACAATGGAAGATCAAGAGTCTGTCTTTTTATATCTAATGACAGTAAAAGAAGTGTGCAGATAATTTATCCAAACAATTTTAATTGTTAATCAAATTTAAGTTCCTTCTTTCTTTTTTAATTTTTAGTTTCAGGTGGACACAATAGCTTTATTTTATTTATTTTTTCTGTGGTGCTGAGAATCCAACACAGTGCCTCACACATGGTAGGCAAGCCCCCTACCACTGAACTACAACCCCTGCCAGTTCCTTCATTCTTGAGTGGAGACCATCTATTTCATATTTTACCCTTTGCCTTTCATATTGCCCTCTAGTTTTCTCACTCTGAATAAAACAAGATAAAAGAAAAATGTCAATTTTTCATAAAAAATGATATGCTTTATCTGATAGACCTAAGATAACTCACTTATAGGAATCTGAATTATAGGAATAGCATAGTAGCCAGGGCCCAAGTCAGAAGCTAGTGCTGGTAAGAGGTTAAGTTTGAAAATGTCAAGACAAAAGTAGGGGCTTAACCTAAAGGCAAATGTCAAAAAAAGGGGCTTTTGTTTTCCCATTCACTGAGGGTTTTTCTCTTCTGCTTTACAACTAACTGACTAAATTAATGAAATAACTTACTTTTTTTCTTTTATTTAAAGAGGGGATAAAATGTCATTTAGAAAAATTCCCTGGGCTGAAGCTATACCTCAGTGGTAAAGTGCTTGCTTCACATGTGTGAGGCACTGGGTGTAATTCTCTGTACCACATAAAAATACATAAAGATACTGTGTGTTCATCTACAACTAAATAAATATTTTTAGAAAATCACTCACAATTACTATAATCCATTAATACAAATCTCATTGTTATTATACACCAAAGAAGGCTGATTTAATCTGAAAAACTTTTTAAAGGTCTAGAATACGAAGGCCACAGATGGAAAGTGTGCCTGCACCAAGACACTACTATAGCTGGATATTCCAGGTTCAGTGTGGGCACCACTCCACCTTGTGCCTTCCAACCCAAAAAAGGAAGGTGTGAATCTGCAGGGCTCCTGAGTTGGGCTGGTGGCCCATGGCAGTGGATCTGAAATAGAAATGGGTTTCAGAGAAAAAAAGCTGTGGGAATGCCCCTGGGAGACATATGTGGTGTCCAACAGTCTCATCTTCCCTTCTGTACTTTTGCATGCACTGATCTTATGGGACTAGGATCTCATCTGCAGTAGCTTGGGGATGCCAAGACCTCATAGGTGCTTATACAGAAGCCTCCAATCCTATCCACAATAGAAGTCATTTCTGTGACTTTAAGGATCCTTCTCAGCAACCCTCAGGTAAGTGGATTGGTTCTTGCTTGCTCAAGGCTTTCCCAAGGTGGGGGAATTTCCCCCCCACATTGTGGTCCCTTTCCAGGTAGAACTCAAGGACTACAGAATTCTGAACCTGCTCCCACAGGAGAGAAAAGAATTAGTTTTATTCATCTTTGTTTTTTTGTATTGGTTTAAAAATGTATCTATTGACATATTTACAACAAACGTTGAAGGGGTTCATGTTGTATCTTCATTCATACGGAGGGCACTAGTCACTTCCACCAACTTGTCTTCCATCTTGTCGTCAATCCTTCCTAGACCCTAATAATCCTTACTCTACATTCAAGTAAAATTTTGTTTATAAAATTCTACATTTGAGAGAGAACATGCCATACATGTAGCTCTTTTCATAACAACTGGCTGAAGTAAGCTCTCTGAATATGCTTGAATTGAATAATAAAGCAGAGTTGATGACATTGAAGGATCATTAAACAGAGGGGCCGGTGTTTCTATAAGATGTAAATATATGTGTGCTTCTGATAATTTTTTAATAACCAATTTCTGGTAACCTTGCAACAGTGGGCCATACCTGTAATCACACCTATTAAGGAGCCTGAGGTGGGAGGACTTCAAGTTTTAGAAAGCCTGGGACATTTAGGAAGGCTCTGTGGCTGAAAGAAAATACCAATAAAGGGGCTCTGGTAGTAAAACATGAGAAATTCTTTTACATTAGGGAAATGTTTTAAAGAGCCATAGTTTTGTTCTTCATTGGGGTTATGCTTGTAGGATAATAAGCAGTATAATCATGTAAGAATGATCAAACCTTTACAAAGGTTATTTGTTGTACTATGTTTCAGGAACTGTTGTTACTTCACTCATATTTCCTCTTTTCTTCTTCAGTACTGGAAATTGAAGCCAGGTCGCTAGAACAAAGCTACATTTCCAGGCTTTTTATAATTTTGAGAGAGAGTCTCCTTTAGTCCCTCACCTGACTTCAGACTTTCATTCCTTCTGCCTCAGCTTCCTAGTTGCTGTGATGACAAGTGTGTGACACAACTATGCTGGACTGACCTATGGTTTCTTAGAATCCTAAGACATAAGTTTCAAAATTAAGAATTTTGTTCTCACTTAACAGATTGAACAATGTCTACCAGCTGTGACTTAAAATTTTAAAATATATAATGACATTTTAGTCTATTAAAGGTTGAGATAAGAATTTAAATCTGAACCATATTTGTTTTTTGGATATTTGAAGAGTATAGCTTTCCATCCCCCCACCTCACCTCTATATTCCCCTTAGTCCTTATAATTTAGGAATTCATCAGTAGAGAAACACAACAGGTAGCTGAGAATTCCAATCAAGAGTTGAGAATTGATCTCCATCTTTTCTCCTAGCAGGACTCTCTACAAAGGACTCGGTTGCAGCATTGCCTTTGGTTGGATTTGGGATAATGAATTAAGCCTTTGTAGAAGCAAAGGCACATGCCCTGAAGAAGCACTGTGATAATGGGATTTCACATATACAAAGGAAAAAGAATCTGGTGTTTCATAATGAGTAAGCCTTTGCAAAATATTTTAACCTTAATCTGCTTAATCTAATTAATTAATTACTTAATCTAATAAATTACTCATACCAATTAGATTTATTATAATTGCATCCAAGAAGATTTCTCTTCTTTTTTTCTTTTTTTTTTAAATTTGTTCTTCCTAGATATACAGGAAAGTAAAGATGATTGCTTTTCTACTGAAGTTCATCAGACCCAACCTTATGAAGCAATTTGCTGCCAAGAGTACCATCATCACCCAACATAATGAACTCTACCTTGAAATTGTTCATTCAAGCAGGCCATCAGTAAAAAACAAATGCTGAGCGGCCACTCAATTCATTCCCTCCTCTTTCAGCCCTGCCACTGCTTCTTCAGATCTAGAGGCCAAAGTCATGGACCAATCACTCCTGTGTCAAGCAGGCTCTGGAATCTACAGAGTGACAGTAAGATCCCAGTTGCCTTTGTCACTGAGGTTAAAAGATTCTGGGAAGTGGTTCCCCCTTCTGTCCTCAGCTGGGAGAACCCTGGTGGGAAAGCCTAAAATATAGGCCATGGTGTCTGCTATATTGGGTCTTCTTCCACCCAGACACTTGCCTAGCACCCATACACCATAGAACCATCCCTAGTTCTACCTGCCTGCCTTTCCAGAACCCTATGCCCATGTCACCAAAGAACTTAAATTCATCCTCAGGAGAGTGCCATGCTGCAAAGCAACCAGACAGTCGCCTGACCTGGCAGCTTCTCTTGGTCAAATCCATATAGTCCTAGAGACAGGCTCCCCAGAGACATGCAGACTTTTAACCCTGATCCATGACCACTGAGTTCTAGGAGTACTGAGTGTTCAGATTGGTGGATTTTGTTTTTACTTCTGTTCCAGAAAAATGTAAGATGCATCACTTACCAAAGTCTCCTTGTTTACTTTCTAATAGGCAATTGATGTTGTTGTACAGGCTCTCATGAATATTTGGTTCTCTTGATCAACAGGAGACAGAATGAAGAGAGAAGAGAGGATGGAAGAGTGCTGCAAGACGTAGGAGACAGAGCTCTGATTCTGAGTTGTGCTGTGGACTGGACATCAGAGCCTTAGAGATGGTCTCCTTTGGTGGACAGAGGTATAAAATGTATCCAGGGAGGGTGATGCAAAGGAGCCCCAAATTTTAGCCTCAAACAAATATATCCAAGTATAGAAAACAAAGTGTGAGATGGTAGGAGTTCCTTAGCTGAGAAATGTGTCTCTTTGCACAATATCTGTATCATGCATGTACCTAAGGAAGGGCCTGGAGTCTTCAGTGTCTAAGATAGCCACAAGGCTGTCCCTGACCAGCACAGCTTCTCTCAGACACTAGCATCTCTCAGAATGGTGTCACTGAGATCCAGTTTAATACCAACCAGGGAGAGGAGGTCCTGGAAGGCAGAATGTCTGCCTCTGGTCCCTGGATCTCTGTGGTAATGAGTTAACCTATATAGAAAATGTACAAATGTCTCTAGTTACACAATGTATTTCTTGATGGAAAGGCTTACACAGAAGAAAACCTATAAAGTATCTAGATGAAATTTTGAAAGACATGTTTTCTTTTACCTGTATATTTGCTCAAAGAAAAAATTATATAAAACTAACCTTATAAAAACACCAAAAATATTTTAAATATTCTTTTTATGGAGAATATGTATTTTTTAAATATTTTTTTCTCAGTTGTAGATGGACACAATACCTTTCTTTATTTCTCTTTATGTGGTGCTAAGAATCAAACCCAGGGCCCCCACATGTTAGGTGAGCACTGTATCTCTGAGTCACAACCCCAGCCCAACAGGAAATGTATTATTTTCTGTATCCATTCTTCTGGGGTTGTCAAAAATGAAAGAGATTACAATAAGCTCAAGGCACAAAGTCTAATATAATAGCACGATTGTATTCCTCCTGTCTTTAGGAACCCACACTGAACACACATAGTTTATGCACAAGGGATAAAGAAAATTAGCAATCTTATCAAAAAGCAAAAGCAGATTTCAGACTGAATATCAGAGAATGTCTCTGAAAAATCACACAGCAACTGGCCCATAGACAGAGCTTCAGAAATTAGAAAAGACTGGAAAAGTAGCCCTCAGCACCAGAGCAAACCTCTACAGAGCCACAGAGCCCCTGGCAAATATCAGAATACAGGGTCATTCCAAGTGTTTTGGGGGAATATGTGCATGCAGTACTGCACATCACTATTGGAAAATAAATGCTTCACCTTAAAAACAATCTGTCAATTATTGGTAAAATTAAGGTCATACACTTTTTATGGAACAATTTTATTAATCGTCACCTGTTCTAGAGAAATTCTCCCACAGGTTCATAGAGACAATTATGTGTGGTTATGTGGACAGCAGCAATATGAATGTCCACTGCAGGAAATTGGAGAGTTGGGGTGTGCTAAGGCACATTAAAGGCTACTATGTCAGAATTTGAAGCAGCAGATGAAATGTACATAAAAAGATCTTAATAACTTGCAGATGGGGACTTTGAGTGAAGATTAGTGGTAGAGTGCTGGCCAGCATGAATGAAGCCCTAGAGTCAATACCCAATGATACTCAAAAAAAAAAAAAAAAAAGTCGAAAGAAAGAAAAAGAAAAAAAAAGGAAATGTTAAAATTTCTTCTAAATACAATTGGGTATTTCCCCTGAAACTTTTTACATCAATTAAAAATATAATCTCCTGAAGAATGAATTAATCCTCTTTCTATAACTTGTTAGAGGTTATATGTGAAAATGGTTCACTATTGTCTTGATACAAAAAGCTCCACAAAATCTTGCAAATCATGAGGTTCAAGTATTTGTGTTCACTTTTGAAACACAGAGAATCTGTCAAGGCCATCAAAGGTATGCATATCCATGGTCTTAAGAGTATGATCCAGCACCACTGAGTCTGGTCTCTAAAACCAGCCAGTCCATATGCGGAGAACTAGCTAGGTGTAGTGACCCTTGCAGGCAATCCCAAAGAAGCAAGATACTTAGGAAAGAAATACAGATGTTTGATGCCATCCTAGGCAGTATAGCCAGATCTTGTCTCAAACACAAGATAAAAAGGGCTGAGAGGAAGCTCAGTGGTAAAGCCTAATATTCATTCATGAGAATCATCAAAAAACAAACAAACAAAAATTAAGTGCAGAATTAGACCAGTGATTTTGAATTTTTTTTTGTATTTTATTTAGAGACAGAGTCTCACTGAGTTGCTTTGCACCTTGCCCTTGCTAAGGCTGGCTTTGAATTCAACTTCTTCTGCCTTGACCTCCCAAGCCGCTGGGATTACAGAGGTGCACCAACATGCCTGGTTAATTTGTCTATGTTTATTTGAAACAGAAAAAAAATTTGTAGAGTGAATTGAAACTTGAAAGAACTAGAGGCTTGCTTCTATCCTACCTCATCCACGCATCCTTTCCCTAATTCAATCAAAACCAAGGAATTCCAAAATGCCTTCAGGATTAATCCACTTGCACCTTAATCCTATGAGGTACTTAAATCAATGTATGATACAAATGAATGTCCCTCCCACATGATTGGGTGTTGCTTCTGAGGTCAACTACTGGACAGAACACTATGAAAATCTTCAGTCCATACCAGACTGAAAGAGTTGGTCCTTTTCCTTGGCCAGGTACACACACACCTTGGCATGGTAGGGAAGCTGAAGCTATGGCAGTCTGTCAGTCAACCTGGAGATCATTTACTCTTAGGAGATCTTGTCCAGAGCTCTGCATTCCCCTAGGCCTGAACCCAGATAATTTTCCTTCACTGAGCTGCCACTCCTGCCAGTGCCTCCAGAGCTGCAGAGATGTGAATTTTCCAGTAAGCCCACTGCCTCACTAGGCTTACAAAGAGCAGGGAGCTGTCTTTGGGGAACTGAGGTCGTGCACTAACAGCCTGTGTTGTTTCACAGAAGCACGGAGTTGAGATGGAACAGCACCAAGTTCAAGACCATCCAGCAGCCAATGACTGAAACCTCTCAGGAGCTCTAGTCACCTCAAATATCTGCAAACACTATGGTCAGTGGGACCAATGGGTTTTGAACTTCCCAGGAGGTGCCAGTGCCTGGACAATTGGACAAACCCACACTCAGGCCTTCTTTTGGAGCCCAGGATGTCCCCAGAAGCTGCTGAAAACTGAGGCTTACATCCCAGAGGAACCCAGAAAGGAAAAGAATCTCAACTTGAGGATGCCTTGCAGTACAATGCCCTTCAGCCAAAGCCCTAGAAGGAACCTGAAATACACCACTTTGGACCCTCATACTGCCCCTGTGGACTCATGCACTGGGAATATGCCCTGAATGCCTAGGCACTTTGAAGTCTTGGCTGTGGTGATCATCCCTCATTTTGTTCTTTCTCTCTGAAATGATTTAAAGGTTTTTGAATAAAAAGAAAATTCTTTGTGTAATTAATTTGTTAAAGAACTCTTCTTTTAGATGAACTGAGAATTCTTCTAGTTTCTAATGTGATTGAATTGTTCATGATGAGCCATTCCTGTATTCACTGCTTGTCTATTGATCTGGAGGGGGTGAGTAAAGGGTCAGGATGGGAAGCTATATAGGTAGGTCTGGGGCAGGAAGGAGCCAATTACCCAGCTCAGATCTGTGGCTGAACTCAATGCCATCTCTGGAGATATGAGGGTAGTGTGCTAACAGAATTTATAGTTGGGTGGCCACTTGATGGTGTCTCCTCAAAACTGAATGTGACCTTCCAGAAGAGGAGAGAGAATAAGCATCAATAAATATCCTATAAATGGTCTACAGTTAATTTCTTACTAACTAAGAAGGACATCAAAATGAAATCTCTAGTCTTGGGACTTCTGAGTTGACAATCATGGGATCCAAGACATCAGCTCTAGGTCAGACATGTCCAGACAGTGACAGAATCCTGCCCTGGTGGGCTATGTCCAGGTTAAGAGACTTTACAGATTTTCTTTTGAGATCCACCAAAACTGAAGGTTTTTTGGTGGGTTCATATGCCTAATGTCAGTTGGTTCAGGTAGCTTTAGCAAACTATCATCAGCAGGGTGCCATGTTGTTTACTAGTAGTCCAAGCTACACAGGAGGCTCAGGCAGGAGCATTGCTTGGGCCCAGGTCTTTGAAGCCTCCCTGGACAACAGAACAAGATCCTGTCTCAAAAAAAAAAGATAAATCATACATTGGGATTAGCTTGAAGGGATGTAATGCCTTCATTAGCATGGACATGAACTTTTAAACTTTCCTGTTCCCTGAAACCCGGTAGGTTTTAGATTGAGGGGATTTGGATTTAGAGGGGCTTAGTTGCTAGGTCTTACTGAACAGTGAGATCAGACCTGTTTGCCTTGCTTTTCTCATCAGCTAAATTGAGTGTCAATTGTCTATGGCATGGAATGGGAGTAGAGGTCAAGGAGAAGTTGAAGTATTTTTGTAGTTCAGATATACAGACAGGATTCCAATAAGATCATCCTTTTTCCTAAAAAGCTAAAATCTAAATCAGCTTTTCTTCTTCTCCCTCTCATGGATTTTCTTGAACTAGCCTCGACAATAAACAAAGGAA
This sequence comes from Ictidomys tridecemlineatus, assembly GCF_052094955.1. NCBI lineage: Eukaryota > Metazoa > Chordata > Mammalia > Rodentia > Sciuridae > Ictidomys > Ictidomys tridecemlineatus. The sequence continues at coordinate 1,398,032 of NW_027520942.1, forward strand.
GCTAGGTGCAGAGGCCAAGGCCTGTAATCTCAGGGATTTGGAGTCTGAAGCAGGAGGAAAACAAGTTCAAGGCCAGCGACAGCAAAATTAAAAGTCCTTCTCTCTCTCTCTCTCTCTCTCTCTCTCTCTCTCTCTCTCTCTCTCTCTCTCTCTCTCTCACACACACACACACACACACACACACACACACACACACTGGAGATGTAGTTGTGTATAGAGATGTATGAAGCTCTTTGTTCACTCACCTGCACCACCAAGGAGGAAAAAAAACACCTATAGCATGTCATGACCACATATGTTACTGTGCAAAAAACATTCCAGACCTTCTGAGATGATATAATTTACAAATGTAATAGTACTAAAGGACATCTTCATTTTTGAGAACCTTTCATTTCTTCACACACACATACACCATGCCTACCAAAATTGAGCATTCTAATAATGTCCTTTCCTTTGGTTAAATTTACATAAAACAAAATTAGAAGTCTCTAAAAATCTTTATGCAACTTATGCTTTCAGTATTGAAAATGATGAGAAGAACTACATAGCATAGCACATTATAATTTTTTTGTTACACATGACAGTACAATGACTTTGACATATCATACATTTGAATCAGATGGGATATTTTCTCATTTTCTGAGTATTCAGATTGCAGAATCCAAATTTTAATATGGGCAAAATAAAATAATATATAACAAAAGAATGAAAAACCTGACATTTAAAAGTCCCCCCCTTGCAACTTGGGATTGAACTTGGGGCACTTTAACACCAAGCTACATCTCCTGCTGTTTTTATGTTTTAAGAGAGAGTCTCTCTATGTTGCTTGTGTGTTTATGATCCTCTTGCTTGAGCCTCCTGAGTAGCTGGAATTAAAGACATTTTAGAGGTTGATAATGGGCAACATTAATAATCAAATATCATTATTGATAATGGGCAACATCAATGTTGCATAGAGGTAGTACACAACTACCTCTATGCCTGACTTTCTCAATCACCAACTCTGTTTCAAAGTACTACATTTAGATAAATGGTGATTTTTTTTAAATTTAGGGCAGGACACTCCTCAGATTTTGTTCATATTCATTTTCTATATGGTATTTTTCTGAAATATAATCAAAGTCTCATGATCTTGAATTAAAACTGATCCATGAAAAAATCTCTGTGGCACATGTTTGAGAGAAAGAAGTTACAGTACGGTTTTTACTGTCACATTTTTTGTCACAATGATCCAAGGGGAAGTAGTTTTTATCATTAGAAGCTCTAAGAACATCCACAAAACTATAGACTCCTTCACAAACTTGCTTCTTAACAATTCATTTCGGCCAAGCAAACTCTGCTTTGTAGTGGGTTTATAACTTGGCCCTCTAGAGTCGGAGCCTTAGCTGCTGCTAACATAAATCAGTAAGATTCCAGGCAGGGCTCACCTATCCACTGTGTAAAGTGACTAGGACCTTAAAATACATTATGGTTCTACAAAATTGTTTTAATTTCTTTTGAAACTGAAAGAAAAAAATAATTATCATGCATAATATAACACCTGTTATATATATGTAACATCAGCATATTTTATAAAACCATAGTGTTTGTCAATAATTTTTAATTTTATGTATTGATTAAGATTTCAGTTCAGGAATGAGTACCTTAAGGCAAAAGAATGCCAAGGATCAGGTGGGTTTCTACTAGGCGCAGAGGGCCACAGTATGTGTTCTAATTCCCCAGGCTCAGGAAGGCTCAGTCTTTGACAAGTAGCACAGAGGGAGACCAAGTGCTTTGGTCTAAGCTGGTGAATGCACCAGGAAGAGGAGTTATCTCCTGACTTGACCTCCACTTAACTGTACTATGACATACTTACTTGTCTTAAGTAATGTTTGTATTATTTAAAAGTTATTCATTGAATAATCTTTAGTAACTTTTACATCCATTCATAATTTAATAAAGTTCTTATATAATTATCTTTGATATCATTTGCATCCATTTTGCAAACTAAAATCTCACAATATTTTTGTAGTTTTTGTGACTCTTACTAAATACTTGCTAAAATATTCATTACTTAAATGTCATTTCACTAGAATAATTTCCAGTAGTACAGGAAAGAGAATGAAAGTGGAAGATATGAAATTAGAGAATGATTTTATCAAATATTTTTTATTAGAGATCCTACACAAAATGTATAAAATCCTGTAGTATCATTATCTTTGTTTAGAGATGTAAAATCTATATGATTCCATATCAAAAAGGAGCCATGTTTTCAATACCATAAAAATTTACATATATATAAAATTCCTTAATGCTCTCTACCTCTTGGAATTATAAGGGCATTTAATATGTCCTAGAACCTCTATGCTATCTATTCCCTTTGAGACTTTAAGGGTTGCCTTATTTCTAACTAAGTGGATCATTTTTATCTGTTACTATGAAAGAACACTATTTTTTCCTTAATAGAGTTTCTTTTTTTCTGTGAATGAATCTGCACAATAAATTCCTAAAAGTGGAATTCCTATATCAAAACAGTATATTTAAAATTGTTAAAACACATGGCTATGTTGCATACCAAATTCATTCAAACACCAATATTGAGGAACATATTTCTGCCAACATTATTTTAAAATGTTTATTTAAAATGGTTTTCTTAGTTGCACAAAGACATAATATCTTTATTTTGTTTATTTTCAGAACCCTGTGCTTTACGTGTGCAAGGCAAGCACTCTGACAATGAGCCACAACCCAGTCCTTTGCCAACATTTTAACAACATGGATTATAATGAACATTCCTTCTGCTTTTTAATATAGCAGGAGTCAAATCCTTGAACTCATTCATGCTAGGCAAGTGCTCCACCACTGACCTACATCCCTGGACTCTGTGATGAAAGTTTTTAACTGTTTCTAATATGCCATTTAAATGTGTGTTTCTTTTAATTTCCTGGTGTCTAACATTGGTGAGACTAGGCTCAACATTGCTACTGAAAAGCTAGTAATGTTATGTATTTGTCTGTGGGAATTTGAAGAGTTCCATAATTTTCATCACTTTTCTAATTGATTTGGAGTGACTGACATTGATAATATCTAATTATCAATAATTAGTACTTTCAAAAGCTTAAAGCATCCCATCTTATGTACTTTATTTTCTCTTTGCCTCATTCACATCCATTTTTTTCTCCTAATACTCATCCCAATTTGCTCTCTTGCTGAATCTTCAATTATAATTTCAAACACTTCACCTCAAAACATCTCTTCATGGCTCCACTTTGCACCATAACAGCCAAGAACTCTGGATACCCAGTGTCATCTGAACTCTCCTTTCCAGATTCCAGGTTCACACTGCCCCCAAGCACCATTACTTTTTGCTCCAGGAGAAAAATTCATGTAGTTTTAAGGTAAGAACACATCAGCAGTCAGATTGGGTAAAACGTGGTGGAGGAGGACATCATTGAATAGAGCTCTAGAATTCCAGGAGAAGAGGTAGCAGGAGAAAAGATTCAGGAAGAAAAACTGCCTAGAGGTCCAGGAATAAGCTAGTGTCTGGAGCTGCATTGGCCATAGAAGTCACAGAGGTCATCCTGGAGCTTGGGATATATCAAAGTTGTGTGCAGTATCTGAAAAATAGAGAGGAGAACGAAGAAAGAAAGAGGGGGTGGAGGGAGAGGAAAGGAAAGAGAAGGTGGCAGAAAGGAAGTGCTTTGGTATGAAACAAGAATGCCAAACTAAGATTGCATGCAAAAAACTCAGGGTGAAATTTCACCCCAGGAGACCAATACCAAGAATAAACACAAACATAACTGTCAATCCAATGGATTAGCCTTTTATACTTGGATTTAAAAACCTAAGGAACTGCCATCTCATATGTTCATTCAAAACCAAACTGCTTCATTCTCTTATATACTATGGGGTGTAGAGTTTCTGATGCAATTTGAAGTCATCCCTCACTTTTCTTCTTAGTCAAATAGATGCTATAAACACACAACTTATTGAATCCTCTTTCTTCCCAGAATTATATACTAGAACACCTTAGCATATTTTAGCATAACAGAATTGTTTGGTATATGTTCATTACAATTAATTTATGCACTGTTTTGTTTTTTTTTTCAGTTATTTTCACTGGAGCAAAAAAGTAGCTACATTTTGATATTTTGTATAATATCACTGAGCAACAGTTCTCTGGCTCTCTGAATAATAAATTGATTGTAAAGATAAATCCTGCCAGATGGGTCAGGATAGTACGGGCTTGTAATCTCAGTGACCTAGAAGGCTGACACAAGAGGACTAAAAATTCAAGACAAGGCAGGCAGGGTGGCACATACCTGTAATCCCAGTGGCTATGGAGGCTGAGAAAGGAGGATTGTGATGTCTAAGCCAACCACAGCAACGATGAGGTGCTAGACAACTCAGTGAGACCCTGTCTGTAAGTAAAGTACAAAATAACAAAATAGGGCTGGGTATGTGGCTCAGTGGTTTAGTACCCTTAAGTTCAATTCTTGTATAAAAAAGAATTCATGGGGCTGAGATTGTGGCTCAGTGATAGAGCGCTTGCCTAGCATGTGTGAGGCACTAGGTTTGGTTCTCAGCACCACATACAAACAAAATAAAAATGTTTATAAACACCTAATAAAAATACTTTAAAAAATTTAAGAGACTGTTCAGCAACTTCATTAGATCATGTCCCAAAACAAGAACTAAAAATTATTTGAGATACATCTTATAAGGTTGTGAAAAACCAAAGATTCATGATTTCAAGTTCGAATTATAAAAACGCTAGACAAAGTTGGGTCCAAGAAGGCCATCTTTAGTAGAGTTCTTTGCAGGACCCCTGGCAGCAGAACACTCTGGGTGGAGTCTTCTGGAGGATCTATGCCAATGGGAGAATACCAAGGCCAAGGGTTTGGAGGTATAGGTATTGAGGTCTGTTGAATGGCCTCACAGTGAGCACAGTCAAGGGTATAGTGGCAGCTGTGACCCAAAGTGGGCAGATTGCCTGCCCTTCCCTAGCTAGACTTGATTTTCTTCTCTGGCTTCTTGAGTCCTTTGAATCTTTGTTTAATACATTTTATTTATATGTTTGTTTGTTTCTTTATTTATTTATACGTGGTGCTGAGGATCAAACCCAGAGCCTCACATATGCTAGGCCAGTGCTCTACCACTGAGCCACAACCCCAGCTCCACTCCATTGAATCTTGACTGCCTGGGCAGACTGTGAGTCCCAAAAAACAGAAGATTGTAGGTGGGTTTGAAAGGAAGACAGGAAGAGGTAGCATTTATTCAACTACAAGGTGTGAAAGCACCTCTTAAATAGTCTTGGGGGAACTAGATGGCAGGGTAACACAGGAAGATCATTTCTCATCTGGGTTCTCAAGGCTGCTGTGTATCTACTTGGAGATGCAGTGTGTGTACAATACCCAATACACTAGTGCTCTGGATACCTGGAGACAACACCTAATCATGCTGCCAATAAGCAGAGAAAGAACAATGAGAAAGGGCCCCCTTAGGTTTAGAATTGACCCCTTAGATCTAGACCTGGTCTCTCACCACCCAGAGGTCTGAGCCTCCTCTATCCCCAACATCTCCAACAGGAGTATACTACAACCAAGAATTTCGCATTGACACAATTTTATTGAGAAAACAGAAGAAAAACGCACAAGACCTCTGAAGCCTCCATGGTGGACCTGCAAACAGAAGCGTTACTTCTAAATGATTCCTTCCAAAACCCTTCTTTAAACATTGTTGTAGAAGAAATCTCAGTGCTCCTGGGTCCCAAAGGTTGCAGACTCAAGCAGCCTCAGGGAGTCTTGTGCAGAAGGGCCTGGATCCACTCCCAGCAACCTTGGCTTGTCTTTTGGATGCTGATGGGAGCAGGGGGAAGAGGACTCTTACAAGGGTCACCACCAGAGGTCTTGGGATCTATACATCCCTCACCCACACACCTAGAACACAAGAAAATCCCAGCGGGTGGTTGATGGCGAGGCACTTTGAAGACCCTTGACTTTCTTGGGGGCACCTTGGGCTTCTTCTGGGATGCAGAGTCCAGGATAGGAAGCTCTGTGCCATGGCACAAAGTGCTGTGTGCCCAGGGAAAGTCATCTTTCCATGACTAATGCCAGAGAAGATGCGCTTGGGGTGTGGGATGCAGGTTGCAGTGCAAGTCTTGGTAGTCATAGGAAGTATCTGGCAGTTGGATATAGAAGGGCAATGGCAAGGACCCAGGACATATTAAGCTCAGGGTTGGAGGCCTCTGTAGCCCTGGTGCCTGGTCTGCAGAATGCAAAGCCTGTGGCACACACAGCAGGGGAAGTGCTGCTCCATGGCCTTGTGGGCCTCACACCAGGTACCACCAAGCATGTAGCACTCAGCAGGCAGCAGCTTTGTTGTTCTGAAACTCCTCTGGCCTCCAGTGAGTGTCCAACCACACTGGGAACGTGGGTAGTGTTTGCTTTAATCCTGAAAGGAAATCCCATTACAAAGTTCACTTAATGAGATTAACAAAAGCAACAATTATCTGTTAGTCTGTGTAATAGGAAGTCTTGCTCCATACAAGACACTGAAAACTGGACATTTTTCTTCTGGCTTCAGTAGGGTTGTCAGCACAATACCTAGACTATCACAACTTGGTTTGGTTGTAACCCTTTTCCTTCCTGAACTCTGCCTTTGTGGTAGAATATTTGTGACTAGAAATACTTCTAAAAAGAAATTTAAAATGGCAAATGGTTCTTGGGTTTCAGATCTGGTGCTATAATCGGATTGATCTATCACCTCATTCCAAACTCCATCTAATTCATACTTGAAAAATGAAACCCCAATATGATAATCGGAGAACTTTGGGCTCTTTAGAGTAAATGAGTCCATAATCCTCCATGAAATGTATTTATGTCCCATACTGGAGATTTTTTCAGCAAAATATTTTACACACATTAGTATCTTCTAAACCCTCAATAGAATGAAGCTAGAAATCTATAATAAAAAGGAAGTGAAAATTCACAAATTTGTCAAAAGCAAAAAAGAATTTAGAATAATATTCTGATTAAGGAAAAAAGCATAAGATAGAGGAGAAAATATATAGATAACTAATAATCATGAGAACACATTATACCAAAATTTCTGGGATGAAGCAGAAACAGTGACCAGGAAGGTGTATTATTCAGGGCTTTGCAGAGGAACAGAATCAACAGGAAGTATGATTCTAAAAAGGGATTGGTTAGATTGGCTTACTTGACCAGAAACTGGATAGTCTCCAATGGCCATCTTCAGGCTGTAGAGCTGGAGGAACCAGTAGCTGCACAAGTGACTGAAGACCCCAAAACAAGAGAGATCAACAATACTCTCAGAGTCTGAAACAGAAGGCTTCCAGAAACTCCTTAGATGATTACTGGCAGAGCTCACTTAGCAGCAGTGAAGAAGCAGGAGTCTGATATTCTCAAGTGATGGCAGCAGCAATCAAGAACCCTTCCTAAAAGAATCACACTTGTATCTGCTACTGCTTCCTTGTCCTCCCATTTTTTATTCCATCCAAGCCACCATGCAATTGGATGGTTCTGACCCACTTTAGGGAGGGTCTCCACTTCAGTTGTTATCCCACATGTCAATCATTCCTAAACACACCCTCACTGACACACTCAGAATCTCTTAATCTTTGGTATGTCTTAATCTCATCAAGTTGAATGAATGCTAACATTAACAAAAACTACCAAGACTGAATCAACAGGAACACCAGAACAAAGCTACAACAATGACTGGGAATAAATCACTAATCAAACACGAGGTGAGGCTGAGGATGTAGCTCATTGGTACAGAGCACTTGCAGGATACCCTTCCTGGGTTCAGTGTCCACCACTGCAGGATAAAAAACTATCCCAGTAAGTGAAAGCTGTGGACATAATGGCTTCATATATGAATTCTATGAAAGATTTACAGAAGCAGTTAGAGAAACATTACCAATTACTCTGAGTCACATTCAAAAAATTGAAGAGGAAGAGTGAAAACTATTGTGGACCTGAAGCCAGATTTAAAGATAGGTAATTAGTGTAGTTAGGTAAATCGGGTCTAATATGGAGTAAGATAAATAAAATGGAGACCATAATGGAGTGCAGGAAACCAGTGCAGCACTTGGGGAAATTGAAATGTTAATGTCCCCAAGGTCCCAAGCCTATCCCAAGGAAATATTAAAGAAGGGACTCCAGCAAACTCCAAGATGCCAATACAAAAGCCACCCCAGGCCCTTCCTACCTAGATTACTTCTCCAGTCCACCTATCTCTCACCTTTTGGGCCTCCCCACCTATATTCTATCACTGCAAGATAAGGGACAACAAAGGACAGGAATGTGGGAAAGCTGAAAGAAGACCTTAGCTATAAAAAAGGGAAGACCTGGCCCTTCCATGGATTCCACCTTTTGGGTCCCCTTCTTCCTCCAGGGAGACGTCTTTTCTGCTGTTCTTTAATAAAGCTTCTTCTTTCCACTCTATACTTGCCTTGGCATACTTCTCTGGTGTTATACTTCAGCATTCTGGGAAGCAAAGACTTGTTACTGGTAAAGAGCAGTAACAGAACTCTATTCCTAATTCTACCTGTGTTTATTTGCAAGTCGGTTCAGAGAGACCTGCCAGTGTGTGAATTCAAGGAATATTTCAATTGTACCAATCTTTCACGTTTTTGTCTATAATGTATTTTGCAATTGATGGTGAAAATGTTGAACATGAAATAAAGTATTAACTTAGGGGCTGCCCTTCATTTCTGATTTTCCCTGATTACATTTTTACTATTCAACTAAAAAAAAATACAAATAAAAAGAAATGTAGAAAATTGAAGTACTTCCTTAAGGGTGCATCAACATCTCTAACACACATATCTAGATTATCAGTTTCTCTGGGAATACTTTGCTTATCATGTTTTGCCTTTCGTGGAAAACTCTTTTTGAATCTGACAAAGTAAGATTTCTCCCTGTGATCTCTCAAAAGTTTAAAAGTAAGACTTCTGGAATTCACTCGAAGAAATGGAGGAAAGGGTTCCGACGTTCAGAGAACTCTGGGATTAATCTGCATGGCTGTTTTGCCCCAGAACTATTACAGAAGTGAAATGAGTTTAAGAATAATTGTAATTAACATTGACCACACATTTATACCTGGCAGAATTAACAGGCAAGTGAGAACCTTGTCTGACCTCTGTGCAAAGGGGACCCAGGACCCAACCCATATCCAGCAAAGATACCCACACAAGACACATATTGGCACCCAGGAAACCCACCCTTCCTTTCTCAATCTCCAAAAAAACACACAAGTGAAAAACAATCTTTTCTATAATTTTATTATACATGAGACAGAAAATTCATGAAAATCCAAGAAAGCATAAATTTCTCACATGATTACTAAATTGAGAAACTTTTTAAAAATTATTTATTTTTTTTAGTTTTAGTTAGACAGAATACCTTTATTTTTTCTATTCTTATGTGGTGCTGAGGATCTAACTCAGGGCCTGGCATGTGCTAGATGAGCACTCTACTGCTGAGCCACAACCCCAGCTCTGAGAAATGATTTTTAATACCATTTATTCACAGAGGATCTTCTATTGCAGTGTGTTAGCAGAGACCTCATGGCTCTCAACCCAAAGGAAGGCAGTGAGGAATCTAGAGCCCCCATTAGTTTAAATTCACTGAGCATGATTGGAAACCTCACGCAGCATCCTGCAGACATGGGATGGTATTTTTTGGCACTCATAGAGGGAGACTCTTGAAAGAGCATGGGCAAAGTCAGGATTCCTCGATCATGGGGGCAGGCTGGACGCTGGTCAGCCGGGTTTCTCAGAGGCATCCTCCTCTCCTGGGGGTACTTGGGGCTACTGCTGGGTCTCACACATCTGTCCTGGACAGGCAGGTAGCTATGTTTCTCTTTTCATGGTGCTGTGTGATCTGGGTCCATGGAAGGGTCAGGACCAGCTGAGAGACCCACAAGGTGTAAAAGGCATTACAGAGTTGAAGTCCTGGGGATCCCAAAAAAGGAAGCCCAGTCTGGGATAGAAAAGCAGAAGCCAGGGCCCAGAATCTGCTTCCTTTAAGGCTTGGCAGCACCTGAGTCCCTGGAGCCTCACCTTCCACACAGCAGGGCAAATATTTGTCCATAGCTGCAGCCTCTCAGAGGAGAAAAAGTCTCCAGGGACCCCTTGCCTGATCATTTCTACTCTTCTGGGCTCCTCTTGATCAGAAGCACATTGTGTAAAGTTGAGTGGAGATAGGATCTCAGGGGATATTTCTTCAGAAGGCAGGATCTCCTAATCCTAGAGGCAGATCCAATCATCTGGGGTGTCAGTGTTCATTTGAATAGGTTTTGTTGATTGATTGGTTTAAAATAATTTTTGAAAATCTCAGGATCCCACTGTTGATGGTGATGGCCAAGCCTGACTACCCTGGTCTCCAAGAAGAGAAAGAGAGGGTAGAGGATGAGAGAGTGAAAGAGTTATCCTGGGAGTGTTGTAGAAAAAGACAAGCAGGACTCTAAAGATAGCAGAAAACAGTTCTGTTTGCCTGTAGCCAGGATCAGAGGTACAAATTTCACTGTAATCAATTAATTCCCTGAACTCTGATTCAGGTAGTTTCAGAACTTTATACCCAGTGTGTAAGGGGAAGGGCTCACAAGTTCACAATCTGCAGAAGCTCACATAAAAGCAGCTTTTTCTTTCACTGTTTTGGGCAAGTTAACCTTTCAAGGACAAGGCACTGGATGGGGGATGACTCTATGGTGACACAGCCTCAGTGGGAGGCAAAGTCTAAGGGTCAGAGGTCAGGAGTTAGAGGCTGCCCAACAAATTCACCCACAGGTCTATCCCCTAGAAATACTATTTCCAGCCCCAGACTTTCTGCTGGGCCCCTCCCAACCTCCAAGGCCTCGCTTTTCCAGGTAGCAGCCCTCAGCTGAGAGGAGCAGGTCCATGGCACAGCCAACTGTTATCTGAACACTAGAAATAGAGTGGTTTAAAAAATGGAAAGACAGACAGACTTTTTTGACATTTAACAGATTGTCACCATAAGTTATGTAAAATCAGTATAGAGGGTTTGTACAACAAAACAAGCTTCCCCCTACTTTAATTCATAAAAAGTAAATTGTAATCCATCTTTAGGGAAGAATGTACAAAAACATGTATACTTGTTAAAAAAAGTTTTAAAACTTATTCTTATTTCATGAGCAGGGAATAGGGTTTTCCCTGGTCAGGAACAAGGGCAGCTTTAGTGATGAGGCAAGTCTTCTCTGGGATCCTAACTTCAGATCATCCCATTGTTGAGATTTCCTTTCCAGTGTTTGGGTAAGGTGGGCTTGCCTATTGTTTCCCATTATTTCTAAACTATTAATTTTTGTACCAGAATTGAACCCAGGGGAGATTAATCATTGAGAAAAAATCTAGCCTATTTATTTGTTCATTTATGTAAACTGGGAATTGAACCTCAGTGCTTAACCACTGAGCCACATATCAGCTTTTTTTAGGTTTTATTTTGAGACAGAGAATCACTAAAGTATTAAGGGTTTAACTAAATTGCTGAGGCTTGCTTTGAACTCACCATCCTCGTGTCTTAGCATCCTGAGTCACTGGCATTACAGGCATGTGCAACCATGCCCAGCCCTTTTCTTTTTTAATTTGAGACAAGGTCTTCTTAAGTTGTTTAAGAACTCCTGAAGTTACTGAGGCTGGTCTTGAATTTGCCATCCATCTTCCTCAGCATCCCAAGTCCCTGGGATTACAGATGTGGGCCACTTAGCCCAGCTGTTTTTTGTTTGTTGGTTTTTGTTTTGTTTTATTTATGTAGTTGGACACAATACCTTTATTTCATTGTAGTGCTGAAGATTAAACCCAGTGCCTCACACATTCTAGGCAAGAGCTCTACCACTGAGGCATAACACCAGCACCTAACCCAGATGTTATTGCTCTACTTTTTTCTTAAAGAACTAGGCCAGAAAAAAGTCAGGCACTCTGAGGGGTATAATCATTGGTGTCACTACCTCTAGATACTAGAAGTGATAACTGTGGGTCCACCTCCCTTTAAAGCATAATTTCCTCCTCAAAAAAAGTGGAATTTCAGTTTTAGAAGCATTCTCACACACATCAAGTATCCACAGTGAAATGCTGAATCTTTGTTGCCTTATTGGGTTTCTCTTCCACCCTCCCCCTCAGCTCTCAACACCATGTGTTCTGTGACTCTGGGGATCAGAACCAGAGTCTACAGCCCATCAGAAAAATACTCAACCTAGGAGCTAGACCCTCAGCTCCCATATTTGCTTTCAAATGATCTCATATTTTATATTTCTACCAACTGTTTGAGAGTCACTAAGATATGACTATCTACCTACTTACCTACTTTGGAAAGAAAGCAGATGTTTAGTATGTGACAGGATATTAATGAACATTTTATCTCACTTTTGAAATTTGAATTTCTATGATGTTAGTGACTTACACATCCCTGTGCTCTTGCTCAGGTCACAGTTCCAACACTACTATTTCCTCTCTTGACTTCAATACCACACAAAATTTGAATTCCAAAGGTGAAAGGAAAAGGCTTTAATCATGTTGTAAATTTTAATAAAAGAAAAATCACAATTATGAATAAATCAAAAGGTACACAGAATATGATAATTAGCCACAGAATTGGATAAATTTAAAAAAGAGATTTATCTCACTGAAAAGTGTTCAGTCATTTATGAGAGGAAGAGAGAGGAAGGAGTGGTGGGCACTGCAGAGACCTCAGGCCCCAAATGTCCAGGTGCTGGGAAAGAGAAAAACATGTTTCAGCATCAAAATTTTACAAAGAAACTGGCGAAAAGTACCAATATCTGCTTTCCACTTGGGAAAAACAGAACCAGGAGGAAGTTGTGAGGTGAGACCACCCGAAGCTCTCCACTCTCACTCTCTCCCCTTCTAGTTCCTGTGTCTTCTCATGTTTTAAGAGACCTGCAACTTTGAGAAGCATGAGGGCTCTCTGCTACTCAGCATGATAAGTAGAGCAGAGACACTGCACCCCCTGTTCACTAGACTTAAGAAGTACAAAGCTTCATCTGGGGTCCTAGCAAGTTCTTCCCAAGAATTCTTTTCTCCAGAGTAAATGGAGCCATCTTTGGCCACTGAGTCCTCATCCTATATAATCAATGAGTTTATACATTTGTTCCTATAATAATGTCTTAGCAATGTGTTAATGTTCCACCCTGGAGACATGGAAGAATTTTACATAAAATAGTTGAAATGAGATCCCTGGTTTTTCCTGTTAGCCAAGTACAATGTTGTTTATTAAACACAGGATATAAAAGTGATATGAAAGTAATTCTCCAACAAGGGCTGAATAAGGTATCAGGATCTTTAAGCTACAGTCAATACCTTAGGTCTGCCAAGGTGGGTTTGGCTCTAGACTTGGAGGTGAGTCAGAGAAGGTCTCAGAGTTCAGGTCCTTCTAGTTTCTTCTTTCTCTTTCCCCTCTCCGAGCTCTTTTTTGACACTCATATCTTTTAAAATTCCAATATACCATTCTGAGACTCACCACTCCAGTAGGTGTGTATTCAGATTTTCTGGAGGAAGAAGTTCTAGTAAATGGGGGAGGGCTAGCGAAATATATTTAATGAAGACTGAAAAACCTAAAGTATCCAAGTTACATGACTAGGGACCTTCTCAGAAGCTCTGAGGGTACATTAGCTTTATGAGATTGGTGAATTTTATAGTAAACCTTCTCCTACAGCATTCTCTAAATCTTAAACTATCTGAATGTTCATTTCCCATTCATGATCAGAGGCCTAGTCATTTTTAAGATTAGGTGTGAGTTCGATGGCCTTAGGGAAGGCTTGGACAACACACCTGGAGTGGGGGTGGCAGAAAATGCCAAGCTGATATGAGAAACACGCTTACACTTGGGGGGATAAAGGAACTGATGGAGATGAAGAAGGCAACTATTTTAAGACCCCTCAGAACTTTGTTTCAGCTGGAAACTGCCATCAGGCTACTCGATATGGACCCTACTTAGCAAAGACTCATTACCCTTGTGCTTCATCCCCCTCACACTCCCTCTGGCCTCCAGGTGCTCAAATCTTGCTGCCCACTAGGTGGTGCCAGAAGGTCGAAAACCCCTGGATTCCTTTTAAGACAAAGCCCTAAGCATGCCTAAAGGAGTGCTTCCTCTTTTTTTTTTTTTTTTTAGCTACTGAAGGGTGCTGCTGAAGCCTCCTTGGGCCCCTGTGGGGAGAAAACCCAATTGCACCAGGCATCAGAGTGGTCGACAGGTAAACTGAGGCAAGAGAAACTGGAGAAGAAGCTTAAAAGAGCTGTGCTTAGGAAGTCAGTGAGGGCATGGGTAAAGCCCTCTCTGCTGCCCAGGCTTACACCTGAAGACCCAGAGCCTCCTTGCTGTCATCAAAGGCGCACACCCTGAGCATAGTCCCTTCACCTCTTGGGGCCTCTGTATAGGAAAGGCGGGTTTCAGCTTCTCTGGGATGGGACTCCTCTCAGTGTGATTGGGCTCCCCATTCACCAGGAGGACTTCTGCTCCTTTACTAGGGCTGCCCACCTGCTTACCCAACACCTGCACTGCTAGCAAAGTTTCCAGGTGCACCCACTCCTGCCTGGTCAGAGGAGGCAGGAGTAAAGTACTTCACTGGCTTCTAAAATGCCAATCACAGTCTCTAAACTGAATCTGCCTAGAACTCATGAAATCTGTACAAGTCATTAGATTCACTATTCGGGGAGAGAAGGCGTGTCACCTGAAAAACAAGATGACAGCATTGTCACCACTGAGGGTAAGAAGTAGATGTCAGGCTTCCAGTCTTTTCTTCTCTCCAACTTATGCAGGCATGTGACAGAGCGGGAGCTCACGGGAGGTAATTGCTGGTAAATGAGCCAGTGTTAAACCTATATAACAGCACAACCCTGTAGCAAGTGTTGGACTCAGGCTGTGTGCTAGCATAGGAAAAACAGAATTATAACTAAATGTGAGATCATCCTTACCTGTGCTATCATCTAATCCTCATTGGGAATAAGTCTATTATTCTAGTGTATCAAGTCAGAAAATGTGCTTACAGAAGTTGATTAAAATTTACCAAAAATACTACAACATACACCCCAACCAATGTCTTAATCTTTCAACTTGGTTTCTTGTGCTTCTTGTGTGTGTGTGTGTGTGTGTGTGGAGTCAGGGAAGGGGGAGACATTTCTCCCCATATGATTCTGTTGCTGGGAAAGGCTGAGAACATCACTCCAAGAAAATAGAGTGAGTTCTGAGTCTCTTACTCCCACCATGTTTCCCAACGTTTTCCTTTTATACCATTGCTTCCTATGTTCCTTTTCCTAGGAGTTCCCACAACTCTCCTACAAGGTTAGCTTCTCTTCTTATGTTCCTAAACATCCAGGCTGGAGACAGGCCTGGAGCTAAGACAACACCAGTCCCTGACTGCCTCCCCCACTCCATCCCTACCCATCCTCAGAAGGCTTAATTAGGACACCCCCCACCCACACACACACACACATACAGACACCTGTCAAGATGACCAAGGACTGGGAGAAGAGGGCTGATCTCAGCTCCCAATTTGCTTTTGCATCTCAGCTCACTCCCCTATCTTTTCCTTGATAAAGAATAAAAAGCTGCTACAGCTGAGTTCTGATCACTAGAGCCACAGACCTAATGACCTCATCTAAATACAGGGCCTCACCTCATTCCCAGGTTCTTTCCTTCCTTGGATTTGTATTAAAAATAAGATAATTAATGGGGAGCCAGGTAGTGTAATATACAACAAGAATCCTTGGCATATCATCCACTGCTTCCAATGGCACCATCAGAAACAAAGACTCTGAAGGGGCATCCTTATCCCTCCCAGGAAATTAATGATATTTCAAGGGATGATGGTGGGTGAGGAAGTAGCAGCCTGAAAGCAGAACTCTATGTCTGGTGATATTCTGTTTTTTCCTAGAAGTTAGCACAGTGCGGTTATACGACTTGTTAGTGTGTGGGAACCAATGGTTACAGATGATCCTGATAAGAGAACTGAAAGGCTAATTTTTGACTCTCAGTAATTTGAAAAGCCCATGGTACACTGGCCATGCTGAACATTTTGGTTTTACTGGTTTGTGTCACAAGATTGCAGATACAACAAGAGTCAGAGATGTTCCTTAGAATGAAGGGAAAATATGTAGATGTGAATTATGTAAAAGAAATTGATATGGATGGGCACAGTGGCACACCAGCTTGTTATTCTAGATGTTGGCAAGAATGAGGCAGAATCATGGCAAGTTCCTGGCCAGCCTGGAACTTGCCTCAAAATTAAAAGGAGCAGCAGCTAGATGTGTGGCTCAGTGTTAGAGCACAACTGAGTCCAATTCCCATTACTACAAATACATAGAAAGACAAGCGGTCGGGGTTGAGGTTATTGCTCATCAGTAGAGCGCTTACCTAGCATGTGTGAGGCCCTAGGTTCGATCCTCAGCACCACATAAAAATAAATAAATACAATAAAAGTATTGTGTCTGAATACAACTAAGAAATCAATATTTAAATTAAAAAAACAGAACAATTGGTCCCATTATAATTTTTAATAACATAAAGGTGACTACAGTCACTTGAATATGAAGCAACAAGGAAGATGGGTATAGAAGGAAACTCCAGTGGGCTGCAGAGCCTCAAAGTTGGAATGAAGCCAGCTTTGAGTTGATAGTCAGCTAATTTGGGATAATGAATTAAGTCTTTGTAAGAGCAGAGATACATGCCGTGAAGAAGTGCTATGAACATGGGATATCACATATGTAAAGGAAGCAAAGAGAATGGCATTTCATGATAAGTAAGCTATTGTTAAAGATGTTAACCATAATCTAATTAACAACTGATAACAATTGGATTTATTATAATTGCACCCAGCCCAACCAAGAAAGTTGTGAATCTGCAGGACTCCTGTGTGGGGCTGGCGGCACAGGACAGTGGATCTGAAATAGAAATGGGTTTCAGAGACCAAGAAAGCAGAAGCAGGCTGTGGGAATGCCCCTGGGGGACACATGTGGCCTCCAGCAGGCTCTTTTTTCCTTCTGTACTTTTGCATGCACTGATCTCCTGGGACTAGGACCTCATCTGCAGTAGCTTGGGGCTGCCAAGACCTGATAGGTGCTTATACAGAAGTCTCCAATCCTATCCATAAAAGAAGTCATTTCTGTGATTTAAGGATCCTGCTCAGCAACTCTAAGGTAAGTGGATTGGTTCTTGCCTGCTCACAGCTTTCCCAAGGTGGCGAATTTCCCCTCATATTGTGGTCCCTTTCCAGGTAGAACTCAAGGACTACAGAATTCTGCACCTGTCCGCCGAGAACTAAAAAAATAAATAAATATTAAAAAAAATTCTCTCTCAGAATTCTGCACCTGCTCCCAAAGGAAAGAAAAAATTAGTTTTATTCATCTTTATTGTTGTTGTTGTACTGCTTTGAAAATTTATTTTTTGACACATATTCACAACAATCATTGAATGGGGTTCATGTTATATCCTTGTTCAAACAGAGTGCATTGGTCACTTCCAACAACTAGTCTTTTACCCTCTCCTCACCCCTTCCTAGACTCTAAGCATTCCTACTATGCATTCAAGTAATCTTTGTTGTTATAAAACTCTACATTTGACAGAGAAAATGTCATGCTTGTAGCTCTTTTCATAACGACTGGCACAGGTAAGCACTTATATATGTTTAAGTGAATAATAATGCAGAGTTGATGACACTGAAGGTAAAAGAATCATTAAACAGAATAGACTGTGTTCCAATAAGATGTAAATATAAGTATGCTTCTGACAATTTTTTAATAACCAATTTCTGATAACCAGAAAACAGTGGATCATACCTACAATCACACCTATTTGGGAGCCTGAGGTGGGAGAATTTCAAGTAGTAGAAAGCCTGGGAAATTTAGGAAGACCCTGTCTCACAAAGAAAACACCAATAAAGTGGCTCTGGTAGAAGAAGGTGAAAAATCCTTTTAGGTTAGGAAGATTTTTAAAGGGCTACATTTATGCATTTGTCCTTCATTGGGGTTATGCTTCTGGGATAATAATTTACTAAGGTTATCTGTTGTATTATGTCTCAGGAATTGTAGGTACTTTGCTCCTATTTTATTTTTTCTTCTTCAGTTGGGAATTAAAGCCAGGGCTCTAGAACAAAGCTACATCTCCAGACTCTTTTATCATTTTTAGACAGGGTTACTCAGAATTCAGTTACTCAGCCTCCTCATTGCTGGGATTACAGGTGTGTGTGACAACTGTGCCTAACCGACCCACACATATTTAACATCCTGAAACCTACTTTTTAAAATGAACAATTTTGTTCTCACTTCACAGATTGAACAATGACTATTAGCTGTGGCTTAGAAAATTTAAATGACACTTCAACCTATTAAAAGTTGAGATAAGAATTTCAATCTGAAACATATGTGTTTATTTCATATTTAAAGTCTATAGCTTCCCATTCCTTTTCCCCCCTTCCCCAACCTCTCTTTTCCCATTAGTCCTTATAATTTTTGAATTCATCAGTAGAGAAACAAAGCAGTTAGCTGAGAATTCCAGTCAAGAGTGGAGAATTGATCTCCATCTTCTCTCCAAACAGTCCTCTCTATGGAGAACACACCTGCAGCTTCATTTATGGTTTGACTTGGGATCATGAATTAAGCCTTTGTAGAAGCACAGGCACATGCTCTGAAGAAGCACTGTGAACAGAGAATATCACATATACACAGGAAACAGAGAGTCTGGTATTTCATAATAAGTAAGCATTTGAGAAATATATTGACCTGAATCTAATTAATAACTGATACTATTAGATTTTTTATAGTTGCATCTAAGATGATTGCTTTTCTTTTTTCATTTGTTCTTCCTAGATATATAGGACAGTAGAGTGAAGATGCTTGCTTTTCAACTGAAGTTCCTCAGACCCAACCTTGTGAAGCAATTTTCTTCCAGGAGTACCATTATCACCCAACGTAATGAACACTACTTTGAGATATTGCAAGAGTGCCATCAGTATACACCAAATGCTGAGCAGCCACTCAACACTTTGCCTCCTCTCTCAGCCCTTCCACTGCTTTTTCTGACCCGGAGGCCAAAGTCATGGACCAGTCACTCCTGTGTGAAGCAGTCTCTGGAATCTGCAGAGATGACACTAAGATCCCAGTTGCCTTTGTCACTGATATTAGAAGATTATGGACCAAGGGTACTCCCTGGAGGGGTAGTCTACATTTCCACTGGAAAATGCTCTCTAATCCATGGGGGCTGCTATATTGGGCCTGCCCTCCACACAGATACTTGCCTAGAGCCCAGGCACCATAGTTTTTTTTCTGCCTCCCTGCCTGGAACCCTATGCCCATGACACAGAAGAAATCAAATTCAGCCTCAGGAGACTGCCATGCTGCAAAGCAAACAGACAGTTGCCTTCCCTGGCAGCTTCTCTTTGTCAAATCCATGTAGTCCTGTTGACAGGCTCCCCAGAAACAGGCAGACCTTTAACCCTGATCCATGACCACTGAGTCCTAGGAGTACTGAGTGTTCTGATTGGTAGATTTTATTTCTACTTCTGTTCCAGAAAAATGAAAGACTGATCACTTACCAAAGTCTCCTTGTTTACTTATTACTAGGCAATTGATGTTGTTGTACAGGCCCTCATGAATATTTGTTTCCCTTGCTTAGCAGCAGACAGAATGAAGAGAGAAGAGAGGATGGAAGGGTGCTGCATGGGGTGGGAGACAGAGCTCTGATTCTAAGCTGTGCTGTGGACTGGACATCAGAGCCTTAGAGTAGGTCTCCTTTCATGGACAGAGGTGTGGAAAGTATCCATGGAGAGCAATGCAAAGGAGCTCCAAATCTTCACCTCAAATCTATCCAAGTTTAGTAAAGAACATAGGGGAAGGCAGGAGTTTCTTACATGGGAAGTCTGTCTCCTTGGACAGTATTTTTATTCTGCATCTACCTAAGAATGGGCCTGGAGTTGCTAAGACTCCACATAGCTGTCCCTGTCCAGCACATACTGAGCTATACTCACAGCCCTATTTTTAAAATTTTTGACTTTTAAAATGCTCTTGCATTCCTCAGAAAAATTAGAATGGGAACTAGCATTTGTCCCTGTTATCCCACTCCATGCTATATACCCAAAGGACTAAAAATCAGCATTATACAATGACACAGCCACATCAATGTTTATAGCAGCTCAGTTTATAACAGTTAGGCTATGGAACCAACCTATCCTTTAACAGATGAATGGATAAAAAAAATTTAGTATACATACACAATGAAATATTCTCAGAAGAATGAAATTATGGTAAATGGATGGCTCTGTAGACTATCATGCTAAGTAAAATAAAGCCAGTTCTAAAAAGTCAAATGTTCTCTCTGATCTGCAGATCTAACAATGGAAGCAGCTATGGAAGTTCAGTGGATTATACAAAGGAGAATGAAAGGAAGGGAGAATAAGAATAGAAAAGACAATAGAATGAATTGGACATGACTTTCCTAGGTGCATAAATGAATACATGACCAGTGAAACTCCATATCATGTATAACCCACAAAAATGGGATTGTGATTAGTATAAGATGTACTCCATGTTAGTAAAATACGTCAAAATACATCTACCATCATGTATATCTAAAAGAACAAGTTTTAAAAAGAGGAGACAAAATTAAAAAGTAAAATGCTATTGCATTAAGTTGCATACTTATTTACAGGTGATTATATATGTGTATGCAATTTTCTGGTTACTAAGATGTACATTAAAAAAGCTGGGCACCATGGCATCTTCCTGTAATCTCAGAAAGTTGAGAGGCTGAGGAAAGAGGATTATAAGTTTGAGGCCAGCCTTAGCACCTTGATAAGCCCCTGTTTCAAAGCAAAACATTTTTAAAAAGGGGCTAAGAAGGAAGCTTAGTGGTAAAGTACCCCTGGGTTCAATTCCCAATACTGGGTTCGGGGCACAGAAATAAAAGAAATACTCAAAACAAAAAAAATGTAAATAATAATATTTTTTCCCTTCAATAGCCCAAACTCTAATTATAGAAAGCCAGACATTCAGACTTTAAGCAGTTGATTAACAAGGCAGAAGAAATGATTGAGTGTAGACAATTTACCACACTCAGTTAATGGCATAAAACAGTATAAATGTATTCTCTTAAAGCTCAGTGGGTTAGGGCTGGGGTTGTCACTCAATGGTAGAGCGCTTACCTAGCATGTCCAAGGCCCTGGGTTCAATCCTCAGCACCACAAAAAAATAAATAAATAAAATAAAAAGGTATTGTGTCCAACTACAACTAAAAAATAAATATTAAAAAAAAAGTTAAGGAGGTTAGACTGTGAGCTGTCAGGCCTGGTCGATATGCTGTGTGCAACCCCAGTTCCCCTGTCCCACCCAGAATGCCCAGATGAGGCCAAGTGGGTCTGAAAGCCATTAAGAAAAGCTCATCCAAGGTCCTGTCTAGCTTTTAGGCACCATGTCGAACATGATCTGGGTGAGAACCAAAGCCTTCTCTCCCTGGTTAGCAAGAGGAAGTGCAGGGAGAAGGTGCCCAAAGGGTCTTTGAAGATACTTTGGGACTGGCTGTACTTGCACTGCTACAAGCCCTTCCCCTCAATTCAGAAGCTGAGCTTTCTGGACAGACCAACCTCTCAGTGCTGCACATATATGTCTGGCTCATCAACCTCTGACGGTGGCTTCCCCAGACATGCTTTGGCAGGATGTCAAAGTCCCTAATCAGTTTAACATTTCCTGTCATGGTGCTAAGCCCTGGAAAGTGGCCCTGCCAGGTGGCAATAGCTGCTTACTGTAACAGTGCTGACAGTATCACTACCAGGCCCATCAGTGTGCTCTTTGTCTGTGTGCTCCATGCTGCTCCACACAGGCCAGTGGGGAAAGCCAGCAGCCTTCTTTCAACAGAGAGATCCCCTCTCCTGCTGACCTCTAGTAGTACACCTGACCAGGGCTGAGGCTGGGAACCCCACAGGTGGACTCATCAACACACCACAGTTGATAAACTAGGCAGAAAAAACGATTCAGTGCAGACAATACCCTCACAGATAGGAATTAGAGTCAATTGAAAGAACTAAGGCTTCATCAGGAGCAGCAGGACATGGCACCCTAGATCCTACACATTTCCATCACTTTAATTTTTGAGAACCCCAAGAAGGCATCAGCCAACAGGGGTGCTCAAGGCTCAAGCCAGCTGTTCTGGGTTCTTGGTTCACTTCCCTTCTATACAGAGGGTCTTCTATAGATCACTGCCAAGCATCAGGACCATCTTCTCTGTCCAGATGTCTTTCACAGGATGGTGTCAGCTGGCATCACTGCATTGTGACAAGGACTGCTCTGCTAACTCTGCCAAGTCTCCAGGCCTCCTCAGTGAAGGGACAAAAGATCCAAGGAAAGAAGAGGCCTCAGGCTGGTGTTGTGGCTCAGGGTAGAACACTTGTCTAGCATGTGTGAGGCACTGGGTTCAATTCTGGACACCACATATAAATAAACAAAATAAAGGTCCAAACACAAAAAAACACCAATCTTTTAAAAAAGAAAAGAAAAGAACCACTAACTCTAATCAGAGGCAAACAGAAAAAGGGAATACAGAGAAATCTGGCAAGGACACTATTCAATCCCCTATATTCATCAATACCTTTCTAATCAATGAGGTGGTATTGTATAGGTAAAATTTCCAAGCTGATTCTAAGTCGCAGAGCCTGAGTTAAAGTGTAAAAGACCAGGCATCCTAAAGTTTCCAAAGTTCAGAGATTGGGTTAAAAAGTAAAAGACTAGGTATTGTTAGAGTCCCTCTGTACCCCCCAAACCTGTAATCCCTGCAGCTGTTAGGACAATACTGGAACTGCCCAGTAAATATTTCCACTGACTTTCTGGTTGTTTAATAGCTAAGGGTTCTGAGTTGCTTGGCACGTAGGCATTGCAGGACCTAAACCAATCAGTTTGAATGTGTACCCCACCTAGGAGCACCAATCACTCCTGCCCTGATTGTTCCCACCAATGTATGCACTAATCCTGACTCAGGGTTGTTGTTCAATTTTCCCACGCCTCATGATGATTTGTTCTGAAGTATACAAAGCCCCCACCCTCTCCAAAAAGTGTACTTAAGCTCCACTTGAACTCTGCTCTGGGCTCTGGGCTGCTCTCCCTTCTTGAGTGAGCACAGAGTCCCAGCGCGCTGAAATGGATCCCCAATAAATCCCCTTTTGCCATTTGCATGGAGTCAGTCTCTTGGGTGGTCTCTCCCTCCGACATTTCCCCAGACCATTACAGTATCATGGAGGGAAGGCAGGGCCACTCTGCCTTCCTAGACCATCTCTCAGCACATTAAGGGATGGCCAGTTACAAACCCTCAGGCAACAACAGGAAGCCCAGGTCAAAATGCCTCAAAGAAGTCTCACAAGAACCCCCTCCCTTCCCTCAAACAGAAGCCTGCCTCAGGGGCATAACACAAGGGCTACAAGGGGAGATGCCAGCTTCTGTAATCCATAGCCCAAAGTCCCTGACACACAGCAAGTGATGAGGAGTTTCCAACCATTCAAAATAGCTCCACACAGAAACTTCTGTGGGTCCTGAGGGATATGGGCTGCTGATAAGTAGAGATGGCTGAGAAGCTGATTCTCTTTCTCAGGACAAGTACAACAAAGGTTTGGTTATAAATGGCCAGAATGCATATTTGAAAAGACAGGGCTATTGATCAGGAAATAATGCTCTGGTGGAAGTAGCACTCTTTTCAATGAGTAATTAAGATGGTATCACTTGATAGCTACTACAGGGATCATCTCTCTTTCTGCTCAGTGTCTTTAATCTGGTGTCCTGGCAACAGGCTGGCCTTGGGTTCTTCCTCTGGACCTTTCTTGTGCTAATGTGGTAATCTCCTGCCTCTGCACAGGTGTGTACATCCTTGCAGTGCTTGTTCCGTTAGCAGCAGCAACAGCAGCACTGGGGAACTTGCTAGAATCTCAGAATCTCAGACCCTACCACAGCATCAGAATCTGCCCTTAGCAGCATCCCCAGATGTTTCAGAGTCACAGTCAAGTTCAGAAAGCACTGCCAGATAGAGACTTCCCTTTAAGAACACCAGCAACAGCTTCATGCAGAGGTTTCTCTTCTGAAGAGCCACTTTTTTTTCTTTTAGTGAGCCTTGCTGGCCTGTCAAGATTTCAACAAAGAGTATGAGAGAGACACTGTTTATACTGTAAGGAGAAAGCCTGGGAATGTAGCCTGGGACTCTGGACTGTGAATCTGGCATCATGTTCCAGCTGTATAAAGCAGAGGAGGCTGTTCCAGAGTCTGTACCAAGCAAATGACAAAGCAAGCTCCATTCCAGCCAGGCTACAAGAGGATCCATCACAGCAATGAATTTCTTGTCTAAACACTGATCTAAGAATGTTCATGAAAAAGTGTTGCTATCCTAGAGAATCAAGTTTGAAAAATTTTCCTCCATTCCTAGAAGGCATAGGAAAGGCCACAAGTCAGGTCTCTACAATCATAATGAAGTGAGAAAGAAGCCAATTCCCTGGATACTTTCATTCCTCCTAGTGGGAGTAGATCTAATCCTCAACAGTGTAATAGGGAGAAGTTCATCACAATGTAAGTGAGTCTCCTGACACCGCTTATCCAATTGAACCTTAAAGTCCTGTTCATCCAGAACTCCAAAGTCTATAGACAGTATGTAACTTTCATCTGATGTTTATACTTTTGGTCAGTAATCATATCACCTCTGTCCAAAAGCTGGCCCATTGTCTAAGCCAACAATTATTGGGACACTAAATGTGGGAATAATTTTCCAGAGAAGCATCCTAGTATCTACCTAGCCTTTTCAGTGCAGGTGGGAAAGGCTTCCACCCAGTCAGAGTATGAACACACAAAAACCAAAAGTTATTTATAGCCTTCTGAGCATGTAGTTCAGTGAAGTTTACTTCCAAGTCTTCAAAAGATGCTCCTCCTATAGTTTGGATTTCTGTTGGGAGCTCTGGCCCCTGACAAGGATTGTTGTGAGCACAAACCTCACATTGTTTGCAGATCATCCAGGTGTTGCTTGTGAGCCAGGGGACATAGAAATGTCAACTCAGAACTGTCTCAAGTGCTGTATGTGAAGCCACGTTTAAAGATAGGTATGTAGTGTAGTTAGTAAATCGGGTCTAATATCCAGTAAAATAAAAAATTAAGGCAATATTGAGAATGGAGCCCAGGAAAGCAGAGCAGCAGTTGGGGAAATTGAAATGTTAACATTCCCAAGGCCAAGAGCCAACTCTAAAGAAATGTTAAAGAAGCAGCTCCCAGCCAACTGGGAAGTGCTAACCAAAGGCAGCCCCAGGCCCTTCCTGCTCAGATTACTCCTCTGGCCTATCTACCCCTCAGCTTTAGTCTGCTTACCTACATTCTATCACTTCAAGACAACAGAACAAAGGACAGAAATGTGGGAAAGATGAAAGAAGACCTTAGCTATAATCCCTTCCACAGATTCCACCTCTTGGGTAACCTTCTTCCTCCAGGTAGAAGTCTTTTCTGCTGTCCTTAATAAAGTTTCTACTTTCCACTCTAAACTTGCCTGGGTGTGCTTCTCTGGTGTTATACTTAAGCATTGCGGAAGCAAGGACTCATCAGCAGTAACATAGGTCCAACATGTTTTCCTGCAAAACTGTCTGATAAAGGCTGGGGCTAGAATCTCCGGGATGGCTATTCCAGCCATCAGAAAATCTCCACCATCCACCTTGGAGAAAAGTTTCTTTTTCAGTCTTAAATCACTTATTTTCATGTTGGGAGTATGTTGGCTCTTATTCTGTTAGCTAGTCAGCCAGACAGAAAAGCAGCATTTAAACATGGGGCTGGATTTTCTTCCCATTTCTTGCAGATAGGTAACCTGGCCTCTCTGTCAACTCTCTGGGTCTAGAGTTCTGAGGACCTTTACATGGATACGTGGATTTTCACATATCATGCCCTGATATTTGACCATTTTTTCATTAGCCAACCAATAGTGTCCTTTATATTCTAACAATGTCAAAATTGAATGAGGAACTCTGACAACCAGCTCTTGTCCCATGGCCAGTTTATCAGCTTCCAATACCAGAAGAGCTGTGGCTACAAGGGCCCATAAACCAGGTGGCCAGTACTCTGCTACACAGTCCAGCTGTTTAGACAAATAGGCAACTGGAAGGTTCCATGTCCCCAGCATCTGAGTCAAAACTCCCATAGCCACTCCAGACCAATCATGGACATACAAAAAGAAAGGCTTTGTGAGGTCAGAGAGCCCTAATCCAGGTGCACCGGTGAGTGCTTGTTTAATATCTTCAAAGGCCTTTTGCTTAGTTGGCCCCCATATTAGAGGATCCCATTCTCCCCTCTTTGTGGCTTCATAGAGGGGTTTTGTCTTAACTGAAAGATGGGGATCCATATATGGCTGAACTCAGTAGCCCCCAAGAATTCTCTAGTCTGATGGCAGGTTGAAGGGACTGGAATTGAGCAGATCTCCTGTTTCTTTTGAGGCCCAGTGGTTGTTCTGTTCTGTTGCTGAGTCAGATGGTGACTAAGGTATTTGACTTTTTCTTGATAGATGTGGACTTTTACGTTAGAGTCCAGTGCTCTCACAAAGATGGTGTACTCAAGCACCTGGGAGGAACTCTCATTTAGGGAAGGGAGGCATATATAGAGCCTCTGGCACTTTAAGATGCAGAATTTTTTTGTTGTTGTTGTTATTTCCCAGTGCAGGATCTTGGCTGCTAGGATTCTCCAACTCTTAAATCTAATGTAAATCTTAACAGAGACTGATGATCTGGCATATCATTTGTGTAAAAGCCACTTATGTCAATCTCGTCATGGGCTGTCTGCCAAGGATGGAGGGCAGTGGTGTGGTCCCGTGCAGGTCCCAGTGTGGCAGCCACATTGTGCGCACCTAGGTGTTGCTCCTTGACTGTGTGGCTTTCTCCTCCTGCCAGGTGGAAGCCTGCTCTAATTGTCCATAGTAACTGCCCCACTTGTGTTTTTGTTCAGTATGCCTGGGTGCATGGGGCTCTGTGGCCCTTCCTGCTGGTGGCTCCCAGCGTGTGGCTTGGAGCCAGGGTGGCATGTCCTTTTGGAGTGAGCACCCTATGGCCCACTATCGGCTGTTAACATGAACATATTCATGCTTCATTTGGAGGCTTGCAGTAGCTGAGCCCTTCTGAGGTTCTGGGTCCCGAGCATCAGATGCAGTTGTGTGTCTATGGGACCCCTGCCATATTCGTCAATCATCAACTTCCAAGCAAGTTGGAAGAAACTGAAAGGAGGGGCTGGGGCCAAAGGCTGGAGGAAAATATTCACTTTTTCTCTCTTCAAGGCTTAGCATTTGAGCATGGCAGTGGGTGCTTGCCTGCTGGGGCCACTGGAGGCTTCCCATTTTTCTGGCCACGCTTTTTTTCCTTATAAACATTTAGACCATTGGCTTTGTTTTAGTGAGACCTTTCCCTTTGAGTGACCTTGGGTTTGTGGTGAGGGCCACTGTAAGAAGATTCATCCTCCTCTTCATCTTTTTGGTCTGCCTGTCTTTGAGTCTCTGGATCTCGAATGATGAAAACTGTGGTGGCCACCTTAATCAACTCACTGGCACACTTCTCAGTAAAGTCCTCTAGGATGGTATTTTTTGGCAAATGGCTCTCTGAGCCTGTCCCACTAAGGCTGCATTGATCACCTGTTGCTTGCACCTGTGCATTTCTTTACTGACAAACTTGCATTGTGGCTGTTACACTTGTATGTGCCCCTCCTCCCCCGGACACCTCTGGGCAGACAGAGGGGTGGCAGCGGAGGTGGCCTGGACATTAAGCTCTGAGTCAGTTGGGCACATCTCTTTAGATTATTGCTGCCAGAGAAATGTTCAGGGCTATTGAGGGTGCGACAAGGAGATGCTGGAGAAGTGAGAGGCTTATCTCAGCTCTGTCTGCAGATGTGCTGGGCTTAGGCTGGGGCTCAGGGCCCAGACAGTGTGTTTTGTTCTCTTTTTACTTTTCTTTTAGAGTTTCTATGAGGGCTTCTTGACATCTCTTCATTTTTAGACCTTCTTCTCTGTTGAGGCCCCGTCCTAGGTCTGGATAACGGGCTGCATCAGATCAGTCATGGCCCAAGTTTTCTCCATGTAGGAGGGAGTATGATTTTTCCAGCTTATGAGCTCAGTGGTGGTGAAAGGCTGGCACACAAAACTGCCTTGTCTCCCTCAGACATTTCCCTTCTGGTCAACATGGGTATGTCCTTTAGTCCCTTGCAGGGGCATCTGGAGAGTTCTCATCTGAGTTGTGGCTATGGTATTAGGACAGATCTTCTACCTTCATCTTTGGAGGTGAAAGAATCTTTGGTCCTAGGAAGCCTTTAGCTCTGAGGACATCACAGAGGAAGGAATAGCCAGTATTGGGGGCCATCATTTGTTGCCTCTGAGGACAAGGGGGCTGAAAGGAGAGTCTGTTGTCCCAGTGGTCTTGGCAAAGTTGGGTAGAGTGGCGCATAAGCGATTGGCTCGTCTTTTGGCTCACAGGAAAAACTGTTTGCCTTCCCCTTTCCTAGTCATATTTTCTGTTTATCTGCTTTCCACTGGGTATTAGAGATGCTGCTGGTGAACATCAGCTTGGACTGTCCATCTAGACAGGCTCTCAACCAAGGGGGCTGTTTCTGAACTATCTCTTGCAAGCAATCAATATAAGCAAATTGGTTCAGTTGTTCCAACAATAATCAAAAGGACCTCAGAAATGACTCTCTCTTCTAAAGATCCATCTGGTGGCCAGCCCACATCTTGGGTGGGCCATTCTAATTCACAGAGTACACAATATTTGTGGAGTGAGTTTCACTCCACACTTACCAGGAAAATCTTCTAAAGGTTTCTAACACATTTCAGAAGGCTCAGTTTTCTTAATGAGCCTCCCATGTTCTACCCAGCATTGGTGGAGCACACTTAAAACAAAACACACTTAGGAGAAAAGTTGCTTTGTCCATCTCCTACCGCTCCTCTTATGGGGACTAAGGGCCCTCTTAGCCTTGCAAATCGGTATCAACCGCTAACCTGGAGCTTTCACCTGGATGTTTGTTGGTGAAATTCCGCCACAGACTGTATGAGGTGCCACGGAACCGCGGATCAGGACTCTGCACTTGCTTTGGCACTTGGGTTGGGTCAGAACCCTTCCCTTTGTCTGTCTCATCCACAAAGTTTCACACACTTTCCCACAGACATTGCCAGGACAGAATTTCTATACCGCCCAAATTCCAATAATTCCCAACGAAACAAAAAGGGAGTCATGGTTTCCCCTCTACTCACTGTCCCTGAACAGAGACTACTCTGATAACTCCCCGGGTTCATTTCAGCTTCAACAACTTTGGACAGTACTCTGGACCCAACAGAGGTTGATTTGTTTTAGGGGCGAATGAGGCAAGGCACCGAAGATGGCAGGAAACAGTTTTATTTGGCTGTAGCCAGGTTCATAGGGTATAGCCTTTGCTGTAATCAATCAATTCCCTGAATCCCAAGTTCAGCGAGTTTCAAAGTTTTATACCCAGCATGTAAGGGGAGAGTCTCAGAAGTTCACAGTCTTCAGAAGTTCACATAAAAGCAGCTTTTTCTTTCACTGTGTTGGGCAAGTCAACTCTTCAAGGACAACACCTGAGAAGGGGAGAGCTTCTTTTCCCCTTTTTTCCTCTCCTTGCCAGTTGTTACCAAGGAACCCAATTGTAACTTATCTTTAAAATATAGACATCTCTGTGAAGCCCAACTCAAGGCCAGAGGCCTTGTTTGCACATTTCTTCAAAGTACTATATTGAATATGTTTGTGAAAAACTAGTAAGGGGTGTCCAGCACCTGGAGTGCTGCTATCTTCTCTGCCAGTGGCCAAGTAAAACAGGGCAACAAGAATATAGGAAGTTTATACATTGAACTCTTTTGCAGAGACTCTTTTGCTGACAGTCCTAAAATCAGCCATGGTAAAGATTTCTGGAGAAGCCCAGTTAAGACCTTCCTGTGGAGAGAGGGTGTGCCACTTCAATGCTTCAGGGTCTGAGCTGTGGTCTTATTAGAAAACCTGTGGGTGTTCTGGCTATTCTAGGAACATCCCGTCTCCCCCTAGATTGTGACCAGTGCTTCAACTCCTGTTGGACTGGGTGGAATCTTTGGAAATTTGTATACTATGCTGAGCACTCTCTTCAGGTCCTAGGTGTCTTCTTGCTAAATTTAGCAGCCTGCTCTTTCTTTCCTTTGTCT
Source organism: Ictidomys tridecemlineatus (assembly GCF_052094955.1). Lineage (NCBI taxonomy): Eukaryota > Metazoa > Chordata > Mammalia > Rodentia > Sciuridae > Ictidomys > Ictidomys tridecemlineatus. Next base: position 1,428,214 of record NW_027520942.1, read on the forward strand.
TTTTTGTCTTGTGAAGGAGAATTAGAATTCTTTGGTTGCCCACTCAACCCCTCCCTACCTCTCCTGATTCTAATTGGTCTGTGGTTCTCTGACCTGTCCTGCTCTGCCCACTGTCTGTTAAGGTATCTGCTTCTATTGCCCCTTGCTGTTTGGATTTTTCTGTGGGTGACCCTCAACTGACCTAATGTCTGCAGATTTAATCTCCTCCTTGTTGGCCCCTTATAGTTCTTTTTTGCTTTTTTGGTATTCGGGATCAAATATGCCTCACACTCTTAGGCAAGCACCCTACCACTGAGCTATGCCCCTAAGACCTTAGTAGAGTTCTTAATGTTTGTGCCTCTGTATCATTTAGAAAATGAAATAATTTTGGGGCTGGGGTGATGGCTCACGTGTAGAGTGTTCGCTTAGCATGCATGAGGCACTGGGTTCGATCCTCGACATCACACAAAATGAAATAATTTTATTTTACTATATTGTGAAAACAAAGAGTTTATTTTAAAATTCAAGTGATGTAGAAAGATCTCATTAGGAAGTACTCGAGAAATCATATTTAATGTGATTCTAGTGTTAATATTTTTATAGTTAATTTGAGGATATCACCCTGGATTTGTGTTTACCATGCATATATAACACATAAACTTACCTGAATGAACTCACATTTTGTTCCCTGGTATTTTAAAATTTTGATTCTTTTTTATTTATTTATTGGCACCAGGAATTGAACTCAGGGGCACTTAACCACTGAGCCACATCCCCAGCCAATTTTTAATTTTTTAATTAGAAACAGTGTCTCACCAAGTTGCTAAGGGCCTCATAAGTTGCTGAAACTAGCACTGAATTCTCAGTCCTCCTGCCTCTGCTCCACTAGTGGTTGACCTCCAAATATGAGCCTCTGCTCTTGGCCTGTGAGTGAACTTCTAAGAAGGGCTTCAAAGTCCAGTGTGGAGACAGATGCTGAATCTAGGACAAATTGCAGGCCTTTCATTCCCTTGTGAACACAAGGGTGGTGGTACCTGCATCATGTACTTCTTCAGTGGAGTGAAGGGATTATAATTTTAAAATTTTAGCATCAGATTTATCTCTTTTTAGGTGCAAAGGGATGGAAAATATCCTTAGGCCTCAGGGTCTGAGCTGTCTTATTAGAAAACCTGTGGGTGTTCTGGCTGTTCTGGGAACAGTCCCTCTCCCCCTAGATTGTGATCTGTGCTTCAACTCCTGTTGGACTTGGGGGCACCTCTGGTAATTTAAATTATTTGCATAGAATACTATGCTGAGCACTCCCTTTAGGTCCTCAACATCTTGTTGCTAAATTTAGCAGCCTGCTCTTTCTTTCCTTTGTCTTTTTTGGCTTGTGAAGGAGAATCAAAATTCTTTGGTTGCCCACTCAACCTCTCCCTACCTCTCCTGACTCTGATTGGTCTGTGGTTCTCTGAACTGTCCAGCTCTGCCCACTGTCTGTTAAGGTATCTGCTTCTATTGCCCCTTGCTGTTTGGATTTTTCTGTGGGTGACCCTCAACTGACCTAAGGTCTGCAGCTTTAATCTCCTCCTTGTTGGCCCCTTATAGTTCTTTTTTGCTTTTTGGTATTGGGGATAAAATATGACTCAAAAACCTAGGCTAGCACCCTACCACTGAGCTATGCCTCTAGGACCTTAGTAGAGCTTCTTAATGTTTGTGCCTCTGTATCATTTAGAAAGTGAAATATTTTTATTTTACTAAATTGTGAAAACAGAGTTTATTTTAAATTCAAGTGATGTAGAAATGTCTCATTAGGAAGTAGTCATGGAAATCATAGTCTAATGTGACTTTAGTATTAATATTTTCAAGTTAATTTGAGGTTATCACCCTGAATTTTTGTTTACTATGCACATATAACACATAAATTTACCTGAATGAACTCACATTTTGTTCCCTGGTATTTTAAAATTTTGATTCTTATTTATTCATTTATTGGCATTAATAAATAAATTGGAATTGAACCCAGGGGCACTTAACTACTGAGCCACATCCCCAGCCCATTTTAAAATTTTTATTTAGAGACAGGGTCTTGCAAAGTTGCTTAGGACCTCACTATGTTGCTGAGGCTAGCTTTGAATTTATACTCCTGCAGCCTCAGCTCCAGAGCCATTGGGATTACATGCCTTTGCCTTTGTCATTGCACCTGGCTTGTTTCCTGCTGCCTTATGTGACAGTTTGTCTTAAGGTTTTTCATATCAGTAAATGGAAACATGAATAACTTAAAAAAAGAGTGGAGCATTTTCTTTCTTTTGTATTTATTTATTTACTTTATTTATGTTTAGTTTTGATGGACATAGTACCTTTATTTTATTTATTCATTTCTATGTGGTGCTGAGGATGGAACCCAGTTTCTCATATCATGACGGGAGCGGGAGAGCTCCTTCACTGAGAAGGAATCCCTGGAGCATTTTCAATATTCACAAAAGTTGAGAGATTGTGCTTTTGCCACTTTTCACCTCTTCAATAGTTCTCCATGCATGGCCAGCAAAACCATTGCATTGAATGTTCTATTGTGTATCTCTCAATGCTAAGTTTTCACAAATAGTTAAGACTATCAACAGTAGTTCATTAGTATTGTGTTTGGTGGTGTTCGGATTTCCTTAGTTGTCTCTCAACATGAAAAGTTTGTTTTCCTCATGGTCTAATAGTTTCCCAAAGGCTGAGTGATATTTTGTTTGGATGCACTCTAATTTACTCCACCCTATTGAAGGAGTGGTGATGCCAGAAGTGTGCCATTAGTGTGCTGAAACTTATCTCCTAGGGGGAGGACCCTTCCACCTTTTGACCCCGGGGGTGGAATCCACACCACAGGATATAGCTGTGGCTATGTAAAGAAAGTTCCAAAGTGATTCTCCCTTTTGTGAGGAGCCCTCAGGAAAGTGTCTTAAGCAATTTGGAAGCAGTCTTCAATCTCCAACTTCTACCCCTGCAAAACGGTAAGAAATAAATGGTTGTTTGCAAGGTAGAGATGCCATGGGGTCTTGTTTTAGAAGCCTGAATGAGCCAAAGCTCTGATATTTCCTCATAGTAGTCTGCTGCTGTTTGTTTAAACTAGTTTTGCTAATGGGGATTGAGCCTAGGACTACTTTATCGCTGAGCTACATCTCCAAAATATATTTTTAGTTGTCATGAATCTTATTTTACTTTATTATATGTGGTGCTGAGAATTGAACTCCACATCTCACACATGGTAGGCAAGCGCTCTACCACTGAGCCACAATTCCTGCCCCCTCAGTCCATTTTTGTTATTTATTTTACTTTTTATTTTGAGTCAATAGGGTCTCACTGACTTGCTTGAGATTGGCCTAAAATTGGTATCCTCTAGGCTTGTGCTCCGGAATACTTGGGATCTACTCAGGCACTAGTTTTCCCATATTATTTGCCCTTATTTAAGCGAGTTTGTGGAATATATTTGTTGAATTGGCCCTACCTCTTCAAAATGAGTTTGTGGAAGTGAAATCGCTGGGTCAGTACCCAAGGTCCAACAACAGGGTTGTGAGTCTTTGCATTTCTGTGGGTTCGGTAGGTAGACTTCCTTTGCATTTTGTTCAGCACCTGTGTGGTAGAACATTTTTGTCTTTTTATATTTTGGTGGGGTCCTGGGGTTTGAACCCCAGGGAGATTAATTACTGAATCACTTTCCCAGGTGGTTTTCTATATTTTATTTAGAGACAGGGTCTGGCTATGTTGCTTAGGGCCTTGCTAAATTGCTGAGACTGGCTTTGAATTTGTACTCCTGCCTCAACATCCTGAGCTCTGCTGAGATTATGGAGTGTGTGCCACCTTGCCCAGCCAGTCTTTTCTCATAATTGATTTTTTTTTTTTTTTTTTTTTTGCCGGTACTAGGAATTAGACCCAGAGGTGTTCTACCACTGAGCTCTATCCCTAGCCTTTTTAAATTTTTTAGAGGCAGGCTAGCTTGGAACTTTTCAACCTACTGCCTCAACTCTAAAAGTAGAATTATTTCATATTTGTTGTTGTTGATTGTTTTTTTTTTTTTTCTGGAAGAAGGTCTTCCTATGTTGTCCTAAAGTTCGGGGTTCAAGTTGTCCTCCTGCCTCAGCTTCTGAGCAGCTGAGGCTACAGGCTGGTACTTTCTGGGTCCAGGTTTAGGCGTTTGTTTTTTTATTTTCCTTATGATTTTCATGCAAATAGAGGTTTGACTCCAGTTGGGTGAAGTTTTCATTTCAGGAAAGTTTTGCAGTTTTATAATTGTAGAGCTTGCATGAGAGTTTATTCCTAAGTGTTTAATATATATATTTGAGAGAGAGAGAGAGAGAGAGAGAGAGAGAGAGAGAGAGAGAGAGAGAGAGAGAATTTTGTAATATTTATTTTTTACTTCTCGTTGGACACAACATCTTTGTTTGTATGTGGTACTGAGGATCTAACCCGTGCTGCATGCATGCCAGGTAAGCATGCTACCGCTTGAGCCACATCCCCAGCCCAATGTTACATACTTTTAACAATTGCTGATTTCTGTGCTGAGGGTATAGGGTGAATGTTGATCCTGTGTGGAATTCCTGGGGTTTAATGTCTAGTGTTCACCTGCAGGAGCTCTCCAGCAACCCCCAACCCTTCAACCCCTTATTTGTTCCTAATGAGTTTTCCCATTGTATTCTAACTGGTTATTCTTTTTAATAAAGATATTTGTTTTCTAGCATTTTTATGAGTTAATGAATGATAATATACATGCTCTATTTTTGGCAGAACTGGAGATTAAATTGAGAGATGCATAGATGGGTCAGCTTCCCCCCCCCCCTTTTGGGGATTTAGAGGTTAATCACAGATATTTTTCTGCTATGGAGATACATCTCAAACCCTTTTACATTTTTTGGGTTTTTTTCTTTTTTCTTTTTTTTTAGTTGTAGTTGGACCCACTGCCTGTATAATATTTTTATGTGGTGCTGAGGATGGAACTCGGCATCTGGCACCTGCTAGGCCACAACACCAGCCCCACTTTTTACTTTTTAAGACAATGTCTCCCTCAGTGGCTGAAGCTGGCTTCAAACTGGGATTCCTCTTTCCTCAGTTTGAAGAGTTGTTGGGATTAAAAGAGTGTACCACTGTAACCAGCTGGACATTAATTCCCTTGTGTGTGTGTGAGTGCATCCTGTGTGTGTGTGTGTGCATCTTGTGTGTGTGTGTGTGTGTGTGTGTGAATGAGTGTGTGTGTGTTTGATACTGAGGATTCAAACCATGGGAGTTTCAACATTAAGCTACAGCTATGCATTTTGTTGTTGTTGTTTTTCCCTAGGGATTGAATCCAGGGCTCTTAAGCACTGAGCCGCATCTTCAGCCTTTTTAAAATATTTTACTTAGAGACAGGGTCTCACTGAGTTGCTTAGTGCCTTGCTAAGTTGCTGAGGCTGGCTTTGAACTCACAATCCTTCTGCCTCGTCTCTGGAGCCGCTGGGATTACAGGTGTGCACCACCTTGCCTGGTTTAGCCATAACAATTTTCATTGCTTATTTTGGCAGAAGGTCTGAGTTCCCAGGCTGCTCTCTAACTTTTATTCCTCCTGCTTTAGTGCCTTAGTTTCCCTCTTAGAGACTGAGAGGAAATTATAGATGGTCACCTCTATGCCTGGCTCTCACATTTTCTAATGAAGACTTTTCCTTTAAAGTGTTTATGATAATCAATGGTAATCTTATGTATAGTAAGTGTATTGGTGATTGGTGCTGGTAGTAATGTTTCCACAGGAGTGTCACTATTGTACATATATCTTTTGTTTGTTTGCTTTGAGGCTTATCCTGTTGTTTGTGAACTCCTTTATAGTTCTATTATTATTTATTTTGTCTCCAGGAACTAGAAATGGGACCTAGGGGTGATCTACCACTGAGCTTTATCCCTGGCCCTTTTTATTTTTTATTTAGAAGCAGGCTACCCTGCAACTTTTCATCCTACTGCCTTACCTCTGAAGTAAAGTTATTTCATATTTATTGTTGTTGTTTGTTTTCTTTTTCTGGAACAGGGTCTTCCTATGTTGTCCAGTTTAGCCTTAAAGTTCAGGGCTTAAGCTGACCTCATGTCCCAGCTTTCTGAGCAGCTGGGACTACAGGCTGGTACTTTTTGAGTTCAGTTTAGGCATTTGTCTTTGTTTTCCTTATGATTTTTATCCAAATAGAGGTTTGACTCCATTTGGGTCAAGTTTTTTTATCATTTCAGTAAAGTTTTGCAGTTTTATAACTGTAGAGCTTGCATGAGAGTTTATTCCTAGGTGTTACATATTTTTAACAATTGCTGATTTCTGTGCTGAGAGTATAGGGTGAATATTGAGCATGTGTGGAGGCCCAGCATTCATCACCCTCCAATCCTTCAACCCCTCATTCATTCCTAATGAGTTTTCCCCCATTGTGTTCTAACTGGTTATTCTTGTTTACAAAGATATTTGTTTTCTAGCATTCTTATGACTTAATGAATGATAATATGCGTGCTCTATTTTTGGCAGAACTGGGGATTAAATTGAGAGATGCACTGATGGGCCAGCTTTTTTTTTTTTTTCTGTTAGGGATATAGGGGTTGATCACAGATATTTTTCTGCTATGGAGATACATCTCAAAGTCTTTTTATGTTTTTTAAGTTTTTTCTTTTTTTTTTTTTTTCAGTTGTAATTGGACCCACTGCCTTTAATTTTATTTTATTTTTATGTGGTGCTGAGGATGGAATTCAGTGCCTTGCCACAAACCAGCCCCTTTTGTAGTTTTTAAGACAATGTGTCCGTCAGTTGCTGAAGCTAGCCTCAAATTGGGATTCCTGTTTCCTCAGTTTGCAGAGTTGTTTGGATTAAAGGAGTGTATCTCTGTAAGCAGGTGGACACTAATTCCCTTGTGTGTGCTTGTGTGGCTGTGTGTGTGTATGTGTGTGTGTGTGTGTGTATTGTGTGTTTTTGACACTGGGGATTCAAACCAGAGAAATTTCACCATTAAGGTAAAGCTATGCATTTTTGTTTGTTTGCTTGTTTATTGTTATTTTTCCTTAGGAATTGAATCCAGGGCACTTAAGCACTGAGCCACATCTTCAGTCTTTTTAAAATATTTTATTTAGAGACAGGGTCTCACTAAGTTGTTTAGTGCCTTGCTAAGTTGCTGAGGCTAGCTTAGAACTCACATTCATTCTGCCTCACCCCTGGAGCCCTTTGGGTAACAGGTGTGCACCACCTTGCCTGGTTTAGCCATGACAATTTTTATTGCTTATTTTGGCAAAAGGTCTGAATTTCTAGGCCCCTCTCTAACTTCAGCAACTGAGGGGAAATTATAGATGGTCACCTCTATGCCTGGCTCTCACATTTTATAATGAAGAGTTTTCCTTTTACAGTGTTTATGATAATCAGTGGTAATCTTATGTATAGTAAGTGTATTGGTAATTGGTGCTGGTAGTAATGTTTCCATAGGAGTGTTGCTATTGTACATATGTCTTTTGTTTGTTTTTTTTTGAGGCCTATCCGGTTGTTTGTGAACTGCTTTATGGTTCGTTTATTTATTTATTTATTTATTTAGGTGCTGGAATTGGACCCAGGGGTGGTCTACCACCAAGCTTTATCCCTGGTCTTTTTTGTTTTTTTTTTTTTTTTTTAGAGCAGGCTAGTTTGCAACTTTTCATCCTACTGCCTCACCTCTGGAGTAGAGTTATTTCATATTTGTTGTTGTTTGTTTTCTTTTTCTGGAAGAGGGTTTTCCTATATTGTCTAGTGCAGTGTTAAAGTTGGGGCTCAAGGTGTCCTCCTGTCTCAGCTTTCTGAGAAGCTGGGAGTACAGGCTGGTACATTTTGGGTCCAGTTTTAGGTGTTTGTCTTTTGTTTTCCTCATTTCAGAAAAGTTTTGCAGTTTTATAATTGTAGAGCTTGCATGAGAGTTTATTCCTAGGTGTTACATAGTTTTAACAATTGCTGATTTCTGTGCCGAGGATGTAGGGTGAATGTTGAGCATGTGTGGAGGTCTGGGGTTTAATGCCGAGCCTTCACCTGCATCATCACGTCAACCTCCCCCCAACTCTTCAAACCCTTATTTATTCCTAATGAGTTTTCCCCCATTGCATTCTAATTGGTTATTTTTGTTTATAAAGATATTTGTTTTCTAGCATTCTTATGCCTTTATTTAAAGGATCATAATATTACAGGCTCTATTTTTTGCGGAACTGGGGATTAAATTCAGAGCTGCTCTCATCAGCCAACTCTTTTTTTAAATTGGTAGTTTAGGGATTCAATCCAGATTTTCTCTGCCACTGTGCTAAATCCCAAGCCCTTTTTACTTTTTATTTTAAGACAGTGGCTTCCTCATTTACCAAGGCTGGCTTCAAATTTGGTTCCTCCTTCCTTATTTTGCAGAGTTGCTGGGATTAATTAAAGGAGTGTACCTCTTTAACAGCTGGACATTCATTGTGTTGTGTTTGTGTGTGTGTGTTTGATACTGGGGATTGAACCCAGGGGAGTTTAACCACTGAGCCACATCCTCAGCCAGTTTTTTTAATTTTTATTTAGAGAGAGGGTCTTGCTGAGTTGCTTAAGGCTTCACTAAATTGCTGACGCTGATTTTGAATTTGTGCTCCTCCTGCCTTAGCCTCCCAAGCTCATGTGTGCCACTATGCCAGCCTGTCCAGTTCTTTGTGAACTGTCTTATGGTTTTTTTATTATTATTATTATTTTCTGGAACTAGGGAATTGACCCAGGGGTGATCTCCCACTGAGCTTTATTCCTGGCACTCTTCATTTTTTATTTAGAAGCAGGCTAGCCTGCAACTTTTCTTCCTTGGCCTCAGCTCCGGAGTAGAGTTATTTCATATTTGTTGCTTGTTTCCTTTCTTTCTTTCTCTCTTTCTTCCTTTCTTCATTCCTTCCTTCCTTCCTTCCTTCCTTCTTTCTTTCAGAGGGTCTTCCTATGTTGTGCAGGCTTGTGATAATGTTTGGGGCTCAAGTTGTCCTCCTGTCTCAGCTTTCTGAGCAGCTGTTACTACAGGCTCATACATTCAGGGTCCAGGTTTAGGTGTTTGTCTTTTGTGTTTCTTATGATTTTCATCCGAATAGAGGTTTGACTCCAGTTGGGTGATTTTTTTTTCTTATTTCAGAAAACTTTTTCAGTTTTATAATTGTAGAGCTTGCATGTGAGTTTATTCCTAGGTGTTATATATTTTTAACAATTGCTGATTTCTGTGCTGAGGTATAGGGTGATTGTTGAGCATGCATGGAGCCCCTGGGTTTAGTGTCTAGTGTTCCTGTGCAGGGAGGCACAAACCACCAACATGTCTATTCCTTATGAGTCTTCCCCCATTGTGTTCTAACTGGGTATTCTTGTTTGTAAAGATATTTGTTTTCTAGTACTTTTATAACTCAAAAAAGGTCTTTTAATTTTTTTTAGATTATAAATGGACACAATACCTCTGTTTTGTTTTTGTATATTTTTATGTGGTGCTGAAGATCAAACCCAGTGCCTCACATATGCTAGGCAAGCACTCTTCCACTGAGTTACAACCCCAGCCCAACTTAAGCAATTTAATGAATGATAATATATGTACTCTGTTTTAGGTGGGAGTAAGGGTTGAATTCAGAGCTGCACTCATGGGCCAACATTCTTGATTTTCTTGTGGGGATTTAGGGGTAGAACATAGATATTCTCTGTAACTTAGCTACCTTCAAGTCCTTTTTGCTTTCTATTTTATTTTTTAATATATTTTTTTTAAATTATAAGTGAACACAATAACTTTTGTTAGAGTTTGTAAATAGTCAAAATAACACCTGGTAATTTGCCAGGGGAATGTTAGAGTTCCTAAACAAGTCTGGATAGTGCCTGGCAAAATGCCAGTGGGAGTGGTTTGAGAAGTAACAAAAGCGAGCCATTAAGTGTAGAGATTCCTTATTGATTGACTGATGTATCTAGTTTATATTAATTAAGATAAGATGTGCAAAATGTATAAATACCTCTGTTGTCCTACAATAAATGGCTTCCACTCCTGCTGTATCAGCTTACACAAGTTGTTCGTCACCCTCTGGTTATTTTGCTGCAGCTGGACTGTGGCAAACTTTATTTTATTTATGTGGTACTGAGAATCGAACCCAGTGCCTCATACATGCCAGGTGAGTGCTCTGCCTCTGAGCCTCACTCCCAGCCCTTTTTTGCTTTCTATTTTAAGACAGTGTCTCCCTCAGTTGCTAAGACTGGTTTCAAACTTTGATTCCTCCTTCCTCAGTTTGCAGAGTTGCTAGAAATGTGTGTACTTCATAAACAAGTTGGATATTCATTCTTATGTGGTGTGTGTGTGTGTGTGTGTGTGTGTGTGTGTGTGTGTGTGTGTGTGTTTGATACCGGGGATTGAATCCAGGGGAGTTTTACTACTGTGCTACAGCCATTGAATTTTTTTGTTTTGTTATGTACAGGGCATTGAACCCCTGGGCACTTAAGCACAGAATCACATCCTCAGCCCTTTTTAGATATTTTTTTTACAGACGGTCTCACTGATTTGCTTACTGCCTAGTTAAATGGGTGAAACTGGCTTTGAATTGTTAGTCCTCCTGCCTCAGCTTCTGGAGCCACTGGGACTATAGGTTTGTACTACCTCGCCTGGCTTAGCCACAGCAGATTTTATTGCTTATTCTGGCACAAGGCCTAAATTGCCCAGGCTGCTCACTAACTTTCTGTATTTCTTCCTTATTCCTCCAGTTAACTCAGAGGGAATTACAGATGGTTACCACTGTGCCTGGCTTTCATGTTTTTTGTTTGTTTTTAGTATATATTTAGTTGTCATTGGACATTTTTAAAAATTTATTTATTTATATGTGATGCTGAGAATCCAACCCAGTATCTCAACTGCCAGGCAAGCTCACTATCACTGAGCCACAATCCCAGTCTTCTCCTGTTTTTAATTAAGACTTTTCAAGTGTTTAGGATAATCAATGGTGATCTTCTGTATTATAAGATGTATTTGTGATTCTTGCTGGTAGTAATGTTTTCACAGGAGTGTCGCTATTGTATCTATATCTTTGTTTGGTTGCTTGGTTTTGGTGCTGGAGATTGAACCCAGAGGCACTGCATCACATCCCCAGCCAGTTTCTTATATTTTATTTAGAGACAGGGCTTTGGTGAGTTCCTTAGGGCCTCAGTGAGTTGCTTAAGGCTTTGGAGAGTTGCTGAGGCTGGGTTTGAACTTGCATTTCTTGCCTCAGCATTCCGTGTTGCTGGGATTACAAGGGGCAGGGGCTTTCCATTTTTTTTTTTTAATGATTTTGTAGCTTGCTAAAGAACTTTGGTTTTTGTCTGTGTTTTAAGGGTTTAGTAAGCAATTGAAGCTTTTATTTAAGCAAGGTATTAAAGCATTTGATAGAGATAGTGGCAGTAGGATTATAAAGAATGTGGAAATTTTATCATCAGCCCATGAGTATGTAAAGTTTTCTTGTGAGATGTGTGCCTTCACAACACTCAGTTGTTTGAGTTTTCATAAAAGGAGTGTGTATTCTTGAGGTCTTAAACCTGAAAAGATACTGGTAAAATGCATACAAAGCCTTGTTCTGTGATGTAGACAGGTCCTAGTTGAACCATCTGTGTGATCTGAAATTGTTTGTCTTTAATTTACTATGTGTAGATAGTGGAGATCTTCATACCTTAATTTTCTGGACTGGGGGTATATGGGTGCTGTACTAAGGAACTATAGCCCCAGTTATTTTAAATTTGCTTTTGAGACAGGGTCTCACTATGTTTACTAGCTGGCCTCAAACTTGTGATCCTCCTGCCTCAAATTCCCACCTCACTGGGATTGCATGCACATACCACCCTTCCTGGCTTCCAACCTATTGTTTTATGTATACCATGTATTTAAAACTTGGTAACTTAGTTGGGTGTGGTGGTGCATGCCCATAAACTCAGGAGCTCAGGGTCCTGAAGCAGTAGGATCATGACTTCAAAGCCATGCTTTGCAACTTAGGGATGTCCAAAACAATTGGTGAAACCCCATCTCTAAATAAAACACAAAGTAGGGCTGGGGATGTGGCTCAGTGATTGAAGTCCTCTGGGTTTAATTCCTGTTACCTAAATATATAAGTAATTAAAATTTTCTAGCTTGTTAGGATAGAGAATAGTTTCAAAATTTCAAAATGAAAAGACTAAGAATAGTAATTTACTCATTTACCTTTATATGCTTACTGGTCAAAAAAAATTATGCCATCATCTTAAGGTACTGAGTAGTGCACATATCACAAGTTATAGTGAAAACAGCTTTATGCTACACAACTAATTTGACAGAAGTGTTTGTGAGCATGGCACAGAATTCTTATAGTTTTTGCCACTTTTAGAAATTCTTCCCAGATCATCAAAGTTGAAAATACAGTGGATTGTTGAGCATGAAGAAGAATGCTATGCAATTTGTATTCTCTATGCTTTCATTAAAATTATAATTAAAATTTGAACCTTGTTCAATCATTTACCTCTATGGATTATGAAATCCTACTGGCAGCCAGTTGTTGTATATGACAGAAATGAGGAGATGATTTGCTGAATCAGAGTTTATTAAAATAGAATGAGAATTGTTGTGTAGGTTTACATGCTCAGAGGGGAGAGAATAATGTGAAAAATCTTCATAGATGAAGTACTTTAACCACATATTAATGGTTTCCAAAATTCTTAAAGCCCACTGTTCAATTAATATGGAAAAAGGCTTTGTGAAAAGTAAGTGTCCTTGAAGCTGAGATTTTCCTGTACAGGAGCAGTTTTTGGTGAAGCCAGCTTGACCACCTTGGTGGACAGTCAGGATAACAGGTAAGGTCTCTAATTACTAGTTGATACAGGTGGTATTGGTGGATGAGGCTTCTGAGATTAATTTGCAGCTGATGAGGCCTTGTCACTGCTTGGCTCCAGGCTTTCAGAGAAGTGTTATGGTCTTTCACATGACAGAGGTGGCCCTACCTTAACCTAAGCTCTCAGGGTGTCTGGCAAAACTATAGAGTTGAGATTTTTCTGAAGCTCAGTAGTTTAGATCAGTGGCTGACACATGGGGAGTCTGATGGGACATATAAGGTCTGGCAACACATCATGCTCTAGCAAGGAGGGAAAACTCTCCAAAACATCAAACATTTAGAAGTATTTAAAAATATTTCATACTTACATAACATATGGCCTAGCACCAAAACCAAGCCTCCCTCTGCCCTGGTTCCAGGCTCAACCCATGACCAGGTGGAAAGAAGATGCCATTATTCCAAGCCTTTGTAATTCTGGAGTCTGAAAAGGCTACCCAGGAGCTTTAAAAAGTAAGTGGGTGGAGAAAATGATTTCTTAGAAGAAGACCCTGACTGGCCTGGTGGCCAATGCCTATAATTCTAGTGACTGGGAAGGCTTCAGCAGAAGGTTTGCAAGTTGGAATCCAGCCTCAGCAACTTACAAAATGCTGTTCGAAATTAAAATGGCCACAAGTGTTGCTCCATGATAGAGTGACCCTGGGTTCCATCCCCAGCACTTCCCTCACCACACCCCTCCAACCAAAAAAAGTGTGGTTGCTCCTGCCTGCAAGACTGTGAGGTCCAGAAATAGACAAAACATTCACTCTGGCTTCCCACATATCACAGCTAGTCTCTACAAGATTGGCCCCCTTCCCCATAACTCTTCAAATATATTTTCCAACGACTTTATCTTGCTCCCAAAGTTTGTGATATTGATTAAAATTAACATTCATTATGACATCTTTTTTCAAAAATTAATGTTTTTTTGACCCATGCAGGGCATGTGTTCCCTGCAGTCACCACATGTGCTCCTTACTGAAGTTTGGCTCTGCATATTTTTTTAATATTTATTTTTTAGGTGTAGATGGATACAACAAAATGCTTTTATTTATTTATTTTTTATGTGGTGCTGAGGATTGAACCCGGGTCTTGCTCCTGCTAGGCAAGTGCGCTACTACTGAGCCACAATCCCAGCCCCGAGCTGCATATATTTTATGTTGTTTGTTCCTGAGGATTTAAATATTTTATGTCTGTTGTGAAAGGGAGACTTTTTTTTTTTTTTTGGTGGTGGTGCTGGGAATTGAACCCAACATGGTGTGCATGCAAGGTAAGCACTGTATCAACTGAGCTGCATCCCAGCCCTGAATGGGACTTTTATATGAGGTTATTGCTGATTCAGTGATTTTTCTAATGATTTTCATGAGAATGAGAAATAATGAATTTTCATTTTCTTTCTTTTCTTCTTTTTTATTTTCTACTTTGTGTAATTGGTGCAGGTATCATCAGGTAGTAGAAATGTTCTTCAGTACTCTTGTCTGGTCCCTGAAAGCTTGTGTCCTTTAGCTCCACCATGAGGTTGGTTATAAAATTCAGTTGTACCTGTGTTAAACTCTTAACTGGGTGTTGACCTTATAAACTCAAGTGGGTGTTGACCTTACAAAATATGTTCCTGAGGCTGTGAGGTTGATATTATATTCAGGTTAGATTCAGGTTCTTAATGTTTACATTTGTGGTCTTGTCTTTAGCTAACAATGTGGTACCTTTTAATTTATTTTTTATTTTTTAGGTACTGAGGATTGAACCCAGTGGTGCTTAACTACCAAGTCACCTACCCAACACTTTTTAATATTTTACATAGAGACAGGGGTCTCATTAAATTGCTTAGGGCTTCTATAATTTGCTGAGGCTGGCATTGAACTCACAATCCCCCTGTCTTTGCTTTCTGAGCTGCTGGAATTACAGGTAGGAGCCACCACTTCCAGCCTGGGGAATTATTTTCAGGGTTTTGTGTCACTGTTAGACTTGTTAAAACCTCTGCCATTCTTGTTTCTGTTTGACAGATCCACCCAATCCAATGATGGCATTTTTCTATGTACTTGAACTTTACTTCATTTAGGACATGGTTTTTTTGTGCATCAAATTTGGCCTGCCACATGTTTTTCTAAGTAAGGTTTCACTGGAACACAGTCATGGCTGCTTTCTTTGCACAGGAGCAGAGTTGAGTAGTGGAGCACACTACAAGGCAGAATTATTTACTGGTTGGCCCTCCAAGGAGGCATTTTCTAGTATGTGCATTCCTGTATCCTTCACCTCCCCTAGACAAGGCTTGTGGCCTGTGTTAGTCAGGTTTTTATCACTAACTACAAAGTACATGATAAGAAAACTAGTTTCAGAGGTTCAGTACATGGTGAACGTACTCCATTGCTCTGGGCCCAAAATGAGGCAGAATGTCATGGCAGAAGGGCATGATGGAGGAGTGCTGCCCCATTGATGTTGGCCAGGAGACAGAAAGAGGGGAAGGGGAAGAGGCCATAGGGAATATGGACCCATTCCAGATAGGTACCCAGTGACCCACTTCCTTCAATCATACCCCACCTGTGTATGATTACCACCCAATTACTCTATTCAAAATAAGATGAACTGATTTAGGTCACAGCTCTAAGTGTAATCATTTCACCTTTGAATCATTCTGCATTAACAGTTTTCACTTTATGTCCAAATCATAACATGATCCTTTTCAATTAGACTGCGGGGACATTGCTTCAATATTTTCCTTACCAGGAAAAATGCTGCCCTTAAAAGGGTATATGTTCTAGTGGGGGAGAGATTGGAAATAGGAAAGAAATTAGTAGATGGTGCAGTAAGTTACAAAGTTGTGGAGAAGGATTGAGAGGAAGCAGTGGATGGTACATTAGACACTGAGGTTCTTCCCAGGCCTGGCATCCATGAGCTCTTGCATTTGTCCTTCACCTTTGACCCTTCAAGTGAAACTGGACTTTTCACACCTACTTCCTGCATCTCTCCAGCTGTAGCCAGTGCCCTTCCTGGTCTCTACAAACTGTGAGTACTGAGGTGAAGAACCTGCTGGACAAAGTCCTAGGGTGAGTGCTGCTAAAAATGCACCCAGGGCTGTGTGGGTGGGGGTAAAGAGGGTCTGGAAGAGGGAATTGAAAGGGAATTGGTGTTGGGTGGCCTCGCCCTACGAGCTGCAACCAGATCGACCCTCTTTCCTGTGTCCGACCCCTTTGTGGGTCTCTTGGTAATCTGTCTTGCTTTGGAGTTTGAACTTGACCTGTGGACATTGACCGCATGATATTGATATGGGAGTTATAAGAATTTTCATCACTTGTGTGTTTTCAAAAATGATAGAAATAATGGACCCATGTGAGGACTGTAATGAAAATTTAGTAGAGGTCATTTGTAATGTCTGGCACATGGTTAAGTACCAGCAACATTTGAGAAATGAAGTAAAATAGTTGTATTCCATATAGTTATAGTGCTTAGGAACTTTGGTTTTTATGCTTAAGTGTTAGTAATAGTTGAGTGTTATCTTATATAAGATGGAAGGGATTTATCAACTTTAGTTTCCACTGAGTATTAACTCAAATGGTTGAATATAGGTTTTCCAAGGAAAATGAAGATAAGATGTACTTAAGTATACATTTGTTATTGGTTCATGTTTTTAGGCACTTGGTGGACATTTTCTTACCAGAAGGAACATTTATATTTTCAGTATAAAGATTTCATAGAAAAATAAGCAGAGTGCCTTTATTTTAAAATTAATGGTAATTTCAGTCATGTATTTAAAAAATAAAATACTTTTGTATTGGTACTTGTCATCAAGTTCCTATAGGTTGACGCCTCCAGGATATTAATTGTGAGGAACAGAGTCTCAGGCAAGTGGTACATTTCTGGTGTTGTAACTAATAATTTTATTAAGTCAATATTTGTGATTATATGATTGAGGTTTTATATATTTGATAAATATTTTTAAGAATAACTTCAGGGCTGAGGTTGTGGCTCAGCGGCAGAGTGCTCGCCTAGCATGTGTGAGGCACTGGGTTTGATTCTCAGCACCACATATCAATAATTAAAATAAAGGTCCATTGACAAGTAAAAAAAAATTTCTAAAAAAGATGTAAAGATGCTATGTCAGTTTTTCATGGCTGTGATCAAAATAACCTAAACAAGAACAACTTGGAGAAAGAACAGTTTATTTTGGTTCATGGTTTCAGTGGACTCAGTCATGGTCAATTAGCACCATTGATCTGGCACCCAAATGAGGCAGAATATCATGGCAGAGGGTATGGTAGAGAAAGCTGCTCAGCTCTTGGCAGTGGGGAACCAGGGTAGAAGAGGAAGGGGCCAAAGACAAATACTGTCCTCAAGGCCAAACCCATAATGACTTACTTCCTCCATTTCTGCCCCATATGCCTATACTTTTCACCACCTCCCTGTGGTCTCTTCAAATTATTAAGCCAACTAATAGATCAACCCACTGGTAATGTCAGAACTCTCATGAACATTCACCTCTGGAACATGGTGGCATTGCCTTAACCATGGGCTTTCCAGATTAAAAACAGTAACAGATTTTATTATTGGTTCTATTTTAGCATAATGTAGTTGTTATAACTGAGTTTCATGATATAATTTGTTTTATGACTTTGTATTGTCCAAGTGTCTAGAGTATCAGAAGAAACTCAGACTCAATAAAGAGCAGACATGAGGGAGGTTGGTTATTAGGGGCAGCGTTATAGCAGGGGAATTGATCCTATGAAGTCAACGCAGGATTGACATTTTCACCATAGAGCAATACACATCTGAGATGAGAAAGAGCAAATTTACTTGAATTTGTTCTGGTTTGGTGGCCCCATGTTGTTGGTGGAATTAGAAGACTAAGGCTCTAGGACTTGTTTTGTTCTTGTGATTAAAAACCAGGGCCTGGTACAAGCTAGGGAAGCAATCACTGATTGACACTCCTAGCTTTAGGCAGCAGGCTGTAAAATTTTAGGCAGCTTTTCTACCTTAGCCTCTCTTTGGAGCACAATAGACAATTTTAAAAGTAAGAGTAATTTATATAAAGGAACAAAATGATGCTTGTTCACAGGCATACACTTAAGGTATTGCTCTATGATGGAATGTTTTCTGACAAATGCATCCTGAGGTAATTTTGTCCATATGCAAACATCAGAGTATGTACCCACATAAAGTAAGATGGCTACATCACTAAGCGATCTAGTCTGATGGGACCAACTTATAAACTGATCTTCATTGACTGAAATGTTATGTCATTTGTGACTGTAATTGGGACCACAGAGGTAAACCTTTTGTCAACAGTTCAGTATTTTTTATGGGTTCGCATGATTCTCACACAAACAAACTGAGGTTTGAGCAGAAGACTTGCTCCTGGAAGTCTCCTATATCAGATTTCCAGGAAGGGCCAGTTTGACCCATTCCTAGCCAGTACCTGTTGTGTGAGAATCATGTCACTGAAATGACTAGGAAGAAGCCCTTTCCATTTTGAGGGGCTATACTGGTGGGCAAGCCGGATGTCCCTGCTTCAGATGGTAAGTCTCCTTCCTTCATATAGTGGTGGGGTGTGGTGTGGGTAGGGGGTTGCCTAGAACTTTTGGTTTCCTGAGATTGGATTGCCATGGGACGGCTGGGCTCCTTTCACACCTGGGGCTGAACACTGGACACAGCAGCAGAGCTGGAAACATCACAGGCAATTAGGCCTCTCAGCACTACCATGCAATTGTGAGAAATAGGGGTATGAGGAAAGGCCATAGGTGCACAGTAGGTATGTTTGCAGGAAATAAGATCCAGCTGAACAGTGCCAGTGTGGGCACTGAATATGGGGATTTGGCTGGGCAATGCAAGTGTTGTGGCCTTTTTTGAGGGAAGCTGCAGATAGATACTCCATCCCCCCCCCATGCCCAGCATCTCTTCCTTTTGGTGTTACTGGCTCTTTACACTTGTTACCTAGATGTCTTGCTTTGGACCCATTTAAATTCCTTTTTAATATTCCCTGCACCAGTCCTGTGCCATTATCCCATTCCCACATGTTTACTGCCTGGTCATAAAAACTTGGCCTCACAAAATTACGATTTCATTGTGTACAACTTCCATGGCCATAGATTCCCATCCTTGTCTAGGTTTCAAGACCCTTTCCTTAAATACATAGTCCTGAAACAGTGCCTGGGCCCCTTAGTAGGGATCATTAAGACATCCTTTTTCTCAGACCTGTGACCATGCTCCAGGACCCCAGACAGCCTGAGGTGGACCTGGGCCTTGAGCCTTCCTCCCCCCGTGCCACCTGCTCCACTGTCTCCACTCCCTTCCTCCCATCCCCTGGGACTGATGGGGGGCGTAGTAACTGGCTTTCCAGACCTGGGCCTGGCTCCTTGCTATAGTCCCAGACCACTAATCTCCAGGACCCTGGCCCTGTCCCCATCTCTGGATCTCAGGCCCCTTGCTGGTGCCTGCACTTGAACCTCCCCTATTTTGCCCTGGTGCTGTGGGATTTCTGCACTGCCTGGAACCTCCAGTCAACCTGATTCTCCCCAGCCTGGGCTCCCCCATGAGTCCCGGGTCCCTACCCACCCAGACACCAAGGTTCATGCTGGCGCTGGCAGCCTTTCCACACCCAGGGCCCTCCTTTGGCCCTGCTTGGCTCCAGGTCCCTGTCTGGAGGATCTACTCCCCTGGATTGCAGAGGAGTGCAATGGGCTGGCCTCTGAGCCCTCGAGGCTCCCTAGGGGAAACACAGCCCTGCCCCTCGCCTGGGCCCCCTTGGCTGCCCACAGCCTGACACCTGGCAGTGGACGTGGGCGCTGCACTGACCTTGGCCTGAGCGATCCCCTCCCTCCCCTCCCATGCCCTCTTGCCTTGTGGGCTGTTCCTAACCCAAGCCAGCCCTCCGTAACCATGGAGCTTTAAGCTCCAGTCCTGGGGCCTGGCTCCTGTGCCGGGCCCCTGTGCGCGTGTTCATCGTCGTGTCTCGTGGCGTGCTGTGGGGTCGGGTGGCGTTGCTCTGGGTCATCGGGTCAAACCGGGGGCCCTTTGCACGAACTCTTCTCGGTGCCCCTTGCGCCCCCCCACCCCACCCCACTCTTTCCTCCTTCTCCAGTGTTTGCCAGTGTTTCTGATTTGCAAAGGAAGGGAGCATCCAGGAGGGAATGGACATGGGGTTGGGAGTGTTGTGTGTCTCAAATGGAGGCAAATGTAACTGGGGATTTCCCTCAGTGTCATTCATCTACAGATCACCTTTTATACCTCTTAGGGCAGCTGGGAGAAATTTTCAGAGAAGGAACCTTAGGATTTTCCCCTGACTGTAGCTCAGGCCAGAAATTCCTCATGTTGTTCCATACTCCTTCATCCACTTCCACACATCCAAGGAAGATCGGGACTAGGGACACTGTATACTCAAGCCAATTGCTCTCTGAGCCTGGACAGAAGAGTAGGAAGAGGCTTCAGCAGACGCCAACATACCTGCTCTGTGTTTAACAGGTGATTAACAGCTGCCTAGGCCAGAAACATTTCACCCTAGTCTTGAAGAGTGGTGGCTGCACTAACTGCATTTAAATAGCCGACAGGTACCCATCATCCTCCAAAATAAGAGAAAGAAAGATGTACCTCAAACTGATGTGGGATGTATGGAGAGGAGCTTACCTCAGTATAGAGGTAAGCTCCTCAAAATATGAACCTCCAAATATGATATCGCTGGTTATTGGTGAAGACTGCTGCTTCTGCACATGTTGAAGTTTGAACATTAGAGAAGCAGGCCAAGGCAAGCAAATGAAGCAGAATTTATTTAAAAGACTACTCTTGCGAGGGAGAAAGGGGGCATAGTTGCTATCCTGGTATCCCAAGAAGCCAGGTGTTCTGCCCTTTTTATATGTCCTAGGCTTCCTTTGATGTTCTCTTTCCCTCCTTATTTTTCTTGTTCCTGTGGTCATGACTAGGCCCAGGAATGCTTGGTGGGATGGCCAAAAGGTGGGAAATAGGTAGGCTGAAGGTGGAAGGGTAGGATGGAGTAGAGGAAAAACACCCTAATAACCTATAGCTCCTTGTAGGGCAGAGATTTTCCTGAGACTGGTTACTTTGACAACAGGTTGGAGCAGGGGCAGGTTCCTGATAAGATCCCTCAGGAAAAGTCTCCCACTTCCCAGACTCACTCAAAATTGGCCTCCTAGATGTGACCTGACTTTATTTACTTATGTATACTGATGCCTGTCTAATTCTGATTTCCACACCCTTAGAAAATTGTTCTTTAACTCCCAGAGTGCTCCCCAAACTCTAATACCAAAAGGAATCACCTGCTCATACTTTAACAGGAGATTCTGATTCAGTAGGTCTGTGGGGAGCCTGAGAGTGCAGTTCCAGCCTGCTCTCAGGTGAAGGCCTCCCAGCAGGGAACAGCTCACAGCCATCAGTAGACTACAATCCACAGCCAATGGGACCCAGGCCCACAGGGCAGAAAGTGGGAAGGCTAAGACAGCCTTATCTGTTTTTCATTCACAAACAGGACCCTGTTGCTGGCTGCTGCAGCACACCTACCACCACTGAAAAGAACAGAAGTGAAGATATTTGCTTGGTGAGGTGTGAATTCCATTAGGCAGGCAAGACAACACAACCTCTGCCTTTTGATTCTGCTTTGGATCAGTGAGACACACTGGTCTTCAGCGCCCTGATGCTCCAACATCCACCCTTTCAAATGTTAGGATATACTCTGGGGTATTGATGTTGCTGCGAAAGAAAGTTTTATTTTAGGTAGTTAAATTTTTTTTACATCTCAATAACATTGTTTTCATTTCAGTGGCCTTTAGTGATTAATAAGTACACTCTACGATTTGTCAGGATCTCTTAAGCAATGAGTTAAGATATTTTTTCTATTTTCTAAAAACTTTTTCATAAACCTAGAACATTAATAAACAATGGGAGATCAAGAGTCTGTCTTCTTATATCTAATGACAGTAAATGAAGTGTGCAGATCATTTATCCAAACACTTCTAATTGTTAATCAAATTTAAGTTCTTTCCTTTTTAAAAAAATTTTTAGTTGCAGATGGACACAATAGCTTTATTTTATTCATTTATTTTTTATGTGGTGCTGAGAATCCAACACAGTGCCTCACACATGGTAGGCAAGCCCCCTACCACTGAACTACAACCCCTGCCAGTTCCTTCATTCTTGAGAGGAGACCATCTTTTTCATATTTTACCCTTTGCCTTTCATATTTCCCTCTAGTTTTCTCACTCTGAATAGAACAAGATAAAAGAGAAAATGTCAATTTTTCATAAGAAATGATATGCTTTCTATGATAGATGTAATGATAACTCACTTATAAAATTCTGAATGATAGGAGTAGCATAGTAGCCAGGGCCCAAGTCAGAAGCTGGTGCTGGTAAGAGGTTAAGTTTGAAAATGGCAAGACAATAGTTGGGGCTTAAACTAAAGGCAAATGTCAGAAGAAGGGGCTTTTGTTTTGCCATTCACTGAGGGTTTTGCTCTTCTGCTTTACAACTAACTGATTAAATTCATGAAATAACTACTTACTTTTTTTCTCTTATTTAAAGAGGGGATAAAATGTTATTTAGAAAAATTCTCTGGGCTGAAGCTATACCTCAGTGGTAAAGTGCTTGCTTCACACGTGTGATGCACTGGGTTTAATCCTCTGTACCACATAAAAATACATAGATACTGTGTGTGCATCTACAACTAAATGAATATTTTTAGAAAATCCCCCACAATTACTATAATCCATTAATACAAATCTCATTATGTTATTATAGACCAAAAGAGGCTGATTTAATCTGAAAATCTTCCTAAAGGTCTAGAATACGAAGGGCACAGATGGAAAATGTGCCTGCACCAAGACACTACTATAGCTGGATATTCCAGGTTCAGTTTGGGCACCACTCCACCTCATACCTTCCAACCCAAACAAGGAAGGTGTGAATCTGCAGGGCTCCTGTGTGGGGCTTGTGGCCCGGGGAAGCAGATCTGAAATAGAAATGGGTTTCAGAGACCAAAAAAGCTGTGGGAATGCCCCTGGGAGACATATGTGGTGTCCAACAGGCTCATCTTCCCTTCTGTACTTTTGCATGCACTGATCTCTTTGGACTAGGACCTCATCTGCAGTAGCTTGGGGATGCCAAGACCTGATAGGTGCTTATACAGAAGTCTCCAATCCTATCCATAAAGGAAGTAATTTCTGTGAGTTTAAGGATCCTGCTCAGCAACCCTCAGGTAAGTGGATTGGTTCTTGCTTGCTCAAGGCTTTCCCAAGGTGGGAAATTTCCCCCCACATTGTGGTCCCTTTCCAGGTAGAACTCAAGGACTACAGAATTCTGCACCTGCTCCCACAGGAGAGAAAAGAATTAGTTTTCTTCATGTTCATTTATTGTATTGTTTAAAAATGTATCTATTGACATATTTACAACAAACATTGAAGGGGTTCATGTTATATCTTCATTCATACCAAGGGCATTGGTCACTTCCACCAACTTGTCTTCCATCTTCTCCTCAATTCTTCCTAGACCCTAATAATCCTTACTCTACATTCAAGTAAACTTTTTGTTTATAAAATTCTACATTAGAGAGAGAACATGCCATACATGTAGCTCTTTTCATAACAACTTGCTGAAATATGCGTGATTGAATAATATGCTTGATTGAATAATAATGCAGAGTTGATGACATTGAAGGGATAATTAAACAGGGGGGCCGGTGTTTCTATAAGATGTAAATATATGTGTGCTTCTGATAATTTTTTAATAACCAATTTCTGGTAACTTTGCAACAGTGGGCCATACCTGTAATCACACTTATTAAGGAGCCTGAGGTGGGAAGACTTCAAGATTTAGAAAGCCTGGGATATTTAGGAAGGCTCTTTGGCTGAAAGAAAATACCAATAAAGGGGCTCTGGTAGTAAAATGTGAAAAATTATTTTACATTAGGGAGATGTTTTAAAGGGACACAGTTTTGTTCTTCATTGGGTTTATGCTTCTAAGATAATAAGCAGTATGATCATGTAAGAATGATCAAACCTTTACAAAGGTTATTTGTTGTACTATGTTTCAGGAACTGTTGTTACTTTGCTCATATTTCCTTTTTTCTTCTACAGTACTGGGAATTGAAGCAAGGTCCCTTGAACAAAGCTACATTTCCAGACTTTTTATAATTTTGAGAGAGAGTCTCCTTTAGTCCCTCACTTGACTTCAGACTTTCATTCCTTCTACCTCAGCTTCCTAGTTGCTGTGATGACAAGTGTGTGACACAACTATGCTGGACTGACCTATGGTTTTTAGAATCCTAAGACATAAGTTTCAAAATTAAGAATTTTGTTCTCACTTCACAGATTGAATAATGTCCACCAGCTGTGACTTAAAATTTTTAAATTTATAATTACATTTTTATCTATTAAATGTTGAGATAAGAATTTAAGTCTGAACTATATTTTTTTTGATATTTTAAGAGTATAGCTTTCCATTCCCCCACCCCACCTCTCTATTCCCCTTAGTCCTTATAATTTAGGAATTCATCAGTAGAGAAAAAAACAGGTAGCTGAGAATTTCAATGAAGAGTGGAGAATTGATTTCTATCTTTTCTCCTAACAGGACTCTCTACAGAGGACTCGGTTGCAGCATTGCCTTTGGTGTGAATTTGGATAATGAATTAAGCCTTTGTAGAAGCAAAGGTACATGCCCTGAAAAGCGTTGTGATCATGGGATTTCACATACACAAAGGAAAAAGAGAATCTGGTGTTTCATAATGAGTAAGCCTTTGTGAAATATTTTAACCTTAATCTACTTAATCTAATTAATTAATTACTTAATCTAATGAATTACTCATCCCAATTAGATTTATTATAATTGCATCCAAGATGATTTCTCTTCTTTTTTTCTTTTTTTTTTTTAATTTTTTTTCCTAGATATACAGGACAGTAAAGATGATTGCTTTTCTTCTGAAGTTCATCAGACCCAACCTTGTGAAGCAATTTACTGCCAAGAATACTATCATCATCTAACATAATGAACTCAACCTTGAAATTGTTCATTCCAGTGGGCCATCAATAAAAAACAAATGCTGAGCAGCCACTCAATTCTTTCCCTCCTTTTTTCAGCCCTGCCACTGCTTCTTCTGATCTAGAGGCCAAAGTCATGGACCAATCACTCCTGTGTCAAGCAGGCTCTGGAATCTACAGAGTGACAGTAAGATCCCAGTTCCCTTTGTCACTGAGCTTAGAAGATTCTGGGAAGTGGTTCCCCTTTCTGTCCTCAGCTGGGAGAACCCAGGTGGGAAAGCCTAAAATATAGGCCATGGGGGCTGCTATATTTGGTCTCATTCCACCCAGACACTTGCCTAGCACCCATACACCATAGAACCATCCCTAGTTCTACCTGCCTGCCTTTCCAGAACCCTATGCCTATGACATCAAAGAACTCAAATTCATCCTCAGGAGAGTGCCATGCTGCAAAACAAGCAGACAGTCGCCTGACCTGGCAGCTTCTTTTGGTGAAATCCCTATAGTCCAAGAGACAGGCTCCCCAGAGACATGCAAGCTTTTAAACCTGATCCATGACCACTGAGTTCTAGGAGTACTGAGTGTTCAGATTGGTAGATTTTGTTTTTACTTCTGTTACAGAAAAATGTAAGATGTATCACTTACCAAAGTCTCCTTGTTTACTTTCTAATAGGCAATTGATGTTGTTGTACAGGCTCTAATGAATATTTGGTCCTCTTGATCAACAGAAGACAGAATGAAGAGAGAAGAGAGGATGGAAGAGTGCTGCAAGACGTAGGAGACAGAGCTCTGATTCTGAGCTGTGCTGTGGACTTGTCATCAGAGCCTTAGAGATGGTCTCCTTTGGTGGACAGAGATATGGAAGGTATCCAGGGAGGGTGATGCAAAGGAGCCCCAAATTTTAGCCTCAAACAAATATATCCAAGTATAGGAAAGAAAGTGTGGGATGGTAGGAGTTCCTTAGCTGGGAAATGTGTCTCTTTGCACAATATCTGTATCCTGCATCTACCTAAGGAAGGGCCTGGAGTCTTCAGTGTCTAAGACAGCCACAAGGCTGTCTCTGACCAGCACAGCTTCTCTCAGACACTAGCATCTCTCAGAATGATGTCACTGAGATCCAGTTTAATACCAACCAGGGAGAGGAGGTCCTGGAAGGCAGAATGTCTGCCTCTGGTCCCTGGATCCCTGTGGTAATGAGTTAAACTATATAGAAAATGTACAAATGTCTCTATTTAAACAATGTATTTCTTGATGGAAAGGCTTACACAGAAAAAAACTTATAGAGTATCTGGATGAAATTTTGAAAGACATGTTTTCTTTTACCTGTATATTTTCTCAAAGAAAAAATTATATAAAACTAACTTTATAAAAACATCCTAAAATCAAAAATATTTTAAATATTCTTTTTATGGGGAATATGTATTTTTAAATATTTTTTCTCAGTTGTAGATGGACACAATACCTTTCTTTATTTCTCTTTATGTGGTGCTAAGAATCAAACCCAGGGCCTCACACATGTTAGGTGAGCACTGTATCTCTGAGTCACAACCCCAGCCCAACAGGAAATGTATTCTTTTCTGTATCCATTATACTGGGGTTATCAAAAATGGAAGAGATTATAATAAGCTCAAGGCACAAAGTCTAATATAATAGCACAATTGTATTCCTTCTGTCTTTAGGAACCCACACTGAACACACACAGTTTATGCACAAGGGATAAAGAAAATCAGCAATCCGGTCAAAAAGCAAAAGCAGATTTCAGACTGAATATCAGAGAATGTCTCTCAAAAATCACACAGCAATTGGCCCATAGAGAGAGCTTCAGAAATTAGAAAAGACTGCACAGGTAGCCATCAGCACCAGAGCAAACCTCTACAGAGCCACAAAGCCCCTGGCAAATGTCAGAATACTGGGTCATTCCAAGTGTTTTGGGGGAATATGTGCATGCATTACTGCACATCACTATTGAAAAATAAATGTTGCACCCTAAAGAACAATCTGTCAATTATCAGTAAAATTAAGGTCATACACTTTTTATGAAACAGTTTTATTAATCGTCACCTGTTCTAGAGAAATTTTCCCACAGGTTCATAGAGACAATTATGTGTGGTTATGGAGACAGCAGCAATATGAATGTCCACTGCAGGACAATTGAAAGTTGGGGTGTGCTAAGGCACATCAGAGGCTACTATGTCAGAATTTGAAGCAGTAGATGAAATGTACATAAAAAGATCTTAATAAGTTGCAGATGGGGACTTTGAGTGCAGATTAGTGGTAGAGTGCTTGCCAGCATGCATGAAGTCCTAGAGTCAATACCCAGTGATACTTAAAAAAAAAGTCGAAGGAAAGAAAAAGAAAAAAAAGGAAACGTTAAAATTTCTTCTAAATACAATTGAGTATGTCCCCTGAAACTTTTACATCAATTAAAAATATAATCTCCTGAAGAATTAATCAATCCTCTTCCTATAACTTGTTAGAGGTTATGTGTGAAAATGGTTCACTATTGTGTTGATACAAAAAGCTCCACAAAATCTTGCAAATCAAGAGGTTCAAATATTTGTGTTCACTTTTGAAACATAGCAAAACTGTCAAGGCCATCAAGGGTATGCACATCCATGGTCTTAAGAGTATGATCCAGCACCACTGAGTCTGGTCTCTAAAACCAGCCAGTCCATATGCGGAGAACTAGCTAGGTGTAGTGACCCTTGCAGGCAATCCCAAAGAAGCAAGAGACTGAGGAAAGAAATACAGATGTTTGAGGCCATCCTAGGCAAGATAGCCAGATCTGGTCTCAAACACAAGATAAAAAAGGCTGACAAAAAGCTAGTGGTAAAGCCTAATATTCAATCATGAGAATCATCAAAAACAAACAAAAATTAAGTGCAGAATTAGACCAGTGATTTTGAATTTTTTTTTTTTTTTTTGTATTTAGAAAAAGAGTCTCACTGAGTTGCTTTGCACCTTGCCCTTGCTAAGGCTGGCTTTGAATTCAACATTCTCCTGCCTTGACCTTCCAAGCCTCTGGGATTACAGAGGTGCACCACCATGCCTGGTTAATTTGTCTATGTTTATTTGAAATAGAGAAAGAATTTTTAGAGTGAATTGAAACTTGAAAGAACTAGAGGCTCGCTTCTATCCTACCTCATCCACGCATCCTTTCCCTCATTCAATCAAAACCAAGGAATTTCCAAAATGCCTTCAGGATTGGTCCACTTGCACCTTAATCCTATGAGGTTCTTCAATCAATGTATGATACAAATGAATGTCCCTCCCATATGATTGGGTGTTGCTTCTGAGGTCAACTACTGGACAGAACACTATGAAAAGCTTCAGTCCATACCAGACTGAATGAGTTGGTCTTATTCCTAGGCCAGGTACACACACACCTTGGCATGGTAGGGAAGCTGAAGCTATGGCAGTCTGTCAGTCAACCTGGAGATCATTTACTCTTAGGAGATCTTGTCCAGAGCTCTGCATTCCCCTAGGCCTGAACCCAGATAATTTTCCTTCACTGAGCTGCCACTCCTCCCAGTGCCTCCAGAGCTGCAGAGATGTGAATTTTCCAGTAAGCCAACTGCCTCACTGGGCTTACACAGAGCAGGGAGCTGTCTTTGGGGAACTGAGGTCGTGCACTAACAGCCTGTGTTGTTACACAGGAGCACGTAGTTGAGATGGACCAGCACGGAGTTCAAGACCATCCAGCAGTCAATGACTGAAACCTCTCAGGAGCTCTAGTCACCTCAAATATCTGCAAACACTATGGTCAGTGGGACCAATGGGTCCTGAACTTCCCAGGAGGTGCCAGTGCCTGGACAATTGGACAAACCCACACTCAGGCCTTCTCTTGGAGCCCAGGATGTCCCCAGAAGCTGCTGAAAACTGAGGCTCACATCCCAGAAAAACCCAGAAATAAAAGCAATCTCATCTTGAGGATGCCTTGCAGTACAATGCCCTTCAGCCAAAGCCCTAGAAGGAACCTGAAATACACCACTGGGGACCCTCATACTGCCCCTGTGGACTCATGCACTGGGACTATGCCCTGCATGCCTAGGCACTTTGAAGTCTTGGCTATGGTGATCATCCCTCATTTTGTTCTTTCTCTCTGAAATGATTTAAAGGTTCTTGAATAAACAAAAATTCTTTGTGTAATTAATTTGTTAAAGAACTCTTCTTTTAGATGAACTGAAAATTCTTCTAGTTTCTAATGTGATTTAATTTTTCATGATGAGCCATTCCTTTATTCACTGCTTGTCTATTGATGTGGAGGGGATGAGTAAAGGGTCAGGATTGGAATCTATATAGGTAGGTCTTGGGCAGGAAGGAGCCAATTACCCAGCTCAGATCTGTGGCTGAACTCAATGCCATCTCTGGAGATATGAGGGTAGTGTGCTAACAGAATGTATAGTTGGGTGGCCACTTGATGGCGTCTCCTCGAAACTGAATGTGACCTTCTGGAAGAGGAGAGAGAATAAGCATCAATAAATATCCTTTAAATGTTCTACAGTTAATTTCTCATTAACTAAGAAGGACTTCAAAATAAAATCTCTAGTCTTGGGACTTCTGAGTTGTCAATCATGGGATCCAAGACATCAGCTCTAGGTCAGACATGTCCAGACGGTGACAGAATCCTGCTCTGGTGGGCTATGTCCAGGTTGAGAAACTTTTCAGATTTTTTTTTGAGAACCACCAAAACTGAAGGCTTTTGGGTGGATTCGTATGCCTAATGTCAGTTGGCTCAGATAGCTTTAGCAAACTATCATCAGCAGGGTGCCATGTTGTTTACTAGTAGTCCAAGGTACACAGGAGGCTCAAGCAGGAGCATTGCTTGGGCCCAGGATTTTGAAGCCTCCCTGGACAATAGAACAAGATCCTGTCTCAAAAAATAAAAAGATAAATTATACATTGGGCTTAGCTTGAAGGGATGTAATGCCTTCATTAGCATGGACATGGACTTTTAAACTTTCCTGTTCCCTGAAACCTGGTAGGTTTTAGATTGAGGGGATTTAGATTTAGAGGGGTTAGGTGCTAGGTCTTACTGAACAGTGAGATCAGACCTGTTTGCCTTGCTTTTCTCATCAGCTAAATTGAGTGTCAATTGTCTATGGCATGGAATGGGAGTAGAGGTCAAGTAGAAGTTGGAGTATTTTTGTGGTTCAGATATACAGACAGGATTCCAATAGGATCATCCTTTTTTTAAAAAAATTAAAATCTAAATCAGCTTTTCTTCCTCTCCCTCTCATGGATTTTCTTGAACCTTGGGGACAACTAGAGGATTAGCCTCCACAATAAACAAAGGAAGCTAGGTGCAGAGGCCAAGGCCTGTAATCTCAGGGATTTGGAGTCTGAAGCAGGAGGAAAACAAGTTCAAGGCCAGAAACAGCAAAATTAAAAGTCCTTCTCTCTCTCTCTCTCTCTCTCTCTCTCTCTCTCTCTCTCTCTCTCTCTCTCTCACACACACACACACACACACACACATACACACACACAGGAGATGTAGTTTGGTATAGAGGTGTATGAAGCTCTTGGTTCAATCACCTGCACCACCAAGGGGGAAAAAAACACCTATAGCGTGTCATGACCACATATGTCACTGTGCAAAAAAAGATTCCAGACCTTGTGAGATGATATATTTTACAAATGTAATAGTACTAAAGGACATCTTTATTTTTGAGAACCTTTCATTGCTTTACACACACATACACCATGCCTACCAAAATTGAGCATTCTAATAATGTACTTTCCTTTGGTTAAATTTACATAAAACAAAATTAGAAGTCTCTAAAAATCTTTATACAACTATGCTTTCAGTATTGAAAATGATGAGAAGAAATACATAGCATAGCACATTATAATTTTTTTGTTACACATGACAGTACAATGACTTTGACATATAATACATTTTAATCAGATGGGATATAATTTCTGATTTCCTGAGTATTCAGATTGCAGAATCCAAATTTTAATATGGGCAAAATAAAATAATAGATAACAAAAGAATGAAAAACCTGACATTTAAAAGTTTTTCCCCCACTCCTTGCAACTTGGGATTGAACTTGGGGCACTTTAACACCAAGCTACATCTCCTACTGTTTTTATATTTGAAGAGAGAGTCTCACTATGTTGCTTGTGTGTTTATGATCCTCTTGCTTGAGCCTCCTGAGTAGCTTGAATTAAAGACACTTTAGAGGTTGATAATGGGCAACATTAATAATCAAATATCATTATTGATAATGGGCAACATCAATATTGCATAGAGGTAGTACACAACTACTTCTATGGCTGACTTTCTCAATCACAATTTCAAAGTTCATTTTGATAAATGGTGATTTTTTTTTAAATTTAGGGCAGGACACTCTTCAGATTATGTTCACATTCATTTTCTATATGGTATTATTATTCTGAAATATAATCAAAGTCTCATGATCTTGAATTAAAACTTATCCATGAAAAATCTCTGTGGCATATGTTTGAGAGAAAGAAGTTACAGTGGTTTTTACTGTCACATTTTTTGTCACAATGTTCCAAGGAGAAGTAGTTATCATTAGGAGCTCTAAGAACATCCATAAAACTATAGACTCCTTCACAAACTTGCTTCTTAACAATTCATTTGGGCCAAGCAAACTCTGCTTTGTAGTGGGTTTATAACTTGGCCCTCGAGAGTCGAGCCTTAGCTGCTACTAACATAAATCAGTGAGATTCCAGGCAGGGCTCACCCATCCACAGTGCAAAGTGGCTAGAGCCTTAAAATACATTATGGTCCTACAAAATTGTTTTAATTTCTTTTGAAACTGAAAGAAAAAAAAATAATTATCATGCATATATAATATTAGCATATTTTATAAAACCATAGTGTTTGACAATAATTTTTAATTTAATGCATTGATTAAGTTTTTAGTTCAGGAATGAGTACCTTAAGGCAAAAGAATGCCAAAGGATCAGGTTGGTTTCTGCTAGGCGCAGAGGGCCACAGTATTTGTTCTAATTCCCCAGGCTGAGGAAGGCTCAGTCTTTGACAAGTAGCACAGAGGGAGGCCACTTGCTTTGGTCTAAGCTGGTGAATGCACCAGGAAGAGGAGTTATCTCCTGACTTGACCTCCAGTTAACTGTACTATGACACATTTACTTGTCCTAAGTAATGTTTGTATTATTTAAAAGTTTGTCATTGAATAATCTTTAGTAACTTTTACATCCATCCATAATTTTATAAAGTTCTTATATAATTATCTTTGATATCATATGCATCCATTTTGCAAACTAAAATCTCATAATATTTTTGTAGTTTTTGCGAGTCTTACTAAATACTTTGCTAAAATATTCATTACTCAAATTTCATTTCACTAGAATAATTTCCAGTAGTACAGGAAAGAGAATGAAAGTGGAAGATATGAAATTAGAGAATGATTTTATCAAATATTTTTTATTAAAGGTCCTACACAAAATATATAAAATTGTGTAGCATTATTATCTTTGTTTAGAGATATAAAATGTATATGATTCCATATCAAAAGGGAGCCATGTTTTCAATACCATAAAAATTTACATATATATATAATTCCTTATTGCTCTCTACCTCTTGGAATTATAAGGGCATTTAATATGTCCTAGAACCTCTATGCTATCTATTCCCTTTGAGATTTTAAGGGTTGCCTTATTTCTAAGTGGATCATTTTTATCTGTTACTATGAAAGAACACTATTTTTTCCTAGAGTTTCTTTTTTTCTGTGAATGAATCTGCACAATAAATTCCTAAAAGTGGAATTCCTATATCAAAACAGTATATTTAAAATTGTTAAAACACATGGCTATGTTGCATACCAAATTCATTCAAACACCAATATTGAGGAACATATTTCTGCCAACATTATTTTAAAATGTTTATTTAAAATGGTTTTCTTAGTTGCACAAAGACATAATATCTTTATTTTGTTTATTTTCAGAACCCTGTGCTTCACATGTGCAAGGCAAGCGCTCTGACACTGAGCCACACCCAGTCCTTTGCCTATATTTTAAAAACATGGATTATAATGAACGTTCCTTATCCTATTTTATATAGCAGGAATCAAATCCTTGAACTCATTCATGCTAGGCAAGTGCTCCACCACTGACCTACATCCCTGGACCCTTTGATGAAAGTTTTTAACTCTTTCTAATATATCATTTAAATGTGTGTTTCTTTTAATTTCCTGGTGTCTAACATTGGTGAGACTAGGCTCAATATTGCTACTGAAAAGCTAGTAATGTTATGTATTTGTCTGTGGGACACACTTCACATCGAAACATCTCTTCATGGCTTCACTTTGCACCATAACAGCCAAGAACTCTGGATACCCAGTGTCATCTGAACTCTCTTATCCAGATTCCAGGTTCACACTGCCCCCAAGCACCATTACTTTTTGCTCCAGGAGAAAAACTCATGTAGTTTTAAGGTAAGAACACATCAGCCGTCAGATTGGGTAAAACGTGGTGGAGGAGGACATCATTGAATAGAGCTCTAGAATTCCAGGAGAAGAGGTAGCAGGAGAAAAGATTCAGGAAGAAAAACTCCCTAGAGGTCCAGGAAGAAGCCAGTGTCTGGAGCTGCATTGGCCATAGAAGTCACAGAGGTCATCCTGGAGCTTGGGATCTATCAAAGTTGTGTGCAGTATCTGAAAAATAGAGAGGAGAATGAAGAAAGAAAGAGGGGGTGGAGGGAGAGGAAAGGAAAGAGAAGGTGGCAGAAAGGAAGTGCTTTGGTATGAAACAAGAATGCCAAACTAAGATTGCATGCAAAAAACTCAGGGTGAAATTTCACCCCAGGAGACCAATACCAAGAATAAACACAAACATAACTGTCAATCCAATGGATTAGCCTTTTATACTTGGACTTAAAAACCTAGGGAACTGCCATCTCATGTGTTGATTCAAAATCAAACTGCTTCATTCTCTTATATACTATGGGGTGTAAAGTTTCTGATGCAATTTGAAGTCATCCCTCACTTTTCTTCTTAGTCAAATAGATGCTATAAATACACAACTTATTGAATCCACTTTCTTCCCAGAATTATATACTAGAAGACCTTAGCATATTCTAGCATAACAGAATTATTTGGTATATGTTTATTACAATTAATTTATGCACTGTTTTGTTTTTTTTCCAGTTATTTCACTGGAGCAAAAAAGTAGGTACATTTTGATATTTTGTATAATATCACTGAGTAACAGTTCTCTGGCTTTCTGAATAATAAATTGATTGTAAAGATAAATCCTGCCAGGTGGTCAGGATAGTACTGGCTTGTAATCTCAGTGACCTAGAAGGCTGACACAAGAGGACTACAAATTCAAGATAAGGCACGCAGGGTGGCACACACCTGTAATCCCAGTGGCTATGGAGGCTGAGAAAGGAGGATTGTGATGTCTAAGCCAGCCACAGCAACAATGAGGTGCTAGACAACTCAGTGAGACCCTGTCTGTAAGTAAAGTACAAAATAACAAAATAGGGCTGGGTATGTGGTTCAGTGGTTGAGTACTCCTAAGTTCAATTCTGGTATTAAAAAAAAAAATCAAGGGGCTGGGATTGTGGCTCAGTGATAGAGCACTTGACTAGCATGTGTGAGGCACTAGGTTTGGTTTTCAGCACCACATACAAACAAATAAAATAAAAAGTTTATAAACACCTAATAAAAATACTTTAAAAAATTCAAAAAACTGTTTAGCAACTTCATTAAATCATGTCTCAAAACAAAAACTAAAAATTATTGGAGATACATCTTGTAAGGATGTCAAAAACCAAAGATCCATGATTTCAATTTCAAAATATAAAAACGCTTGACAAAGTTGGGTCCAAGAAGGCCATCTTTAGTAGAGTTTTTTGCAGGACCCCTGGCAGCAGAACACTCAGGGTGGAGACTTCTGGAGGATGTATGCCAATGGGAGAATACCAAGGCCTAGAGTTTGGAGGTCTAGCTATTGAGGTCTGTTGAATGGCCTCACAGTGAGCACAGTCAAGGGTATAGTGGCAGCTGTGACCCAGACTGGTCAGATTGCCTGCCCTTACTTGGCTGGACTTGATTTTCTTCTCTGGCTTCTTGAGTCCTTTGAATCTTTGTTTAATACATTTTATTTATTTATTTATTTGTTTGTTTATTTATTTATTTATATGTGGTGCTGAGGATCAAACCCAGAGCCTCAC
Organism: Ictidomys tridecemlineatus; assembly: GCF_052094955.1. Lineage (NCBI taxonomy): Eukaryota > Metazoa > Chordata > Mammalia > Rodentia > Sciuridae > Ictidomys > Ictidomys tridecemlineatus. The sequence goes on from NW_027520942.1 coordinate 1,463,121, forward strand.
ACATGCTAGGCCAGTGCTCTACCACTGAGCCACAACCCCAGCTCCACTCCATTGAATCTTGACTGCCTGGGCAGACTGTGAGTCCCAAGAATCAGAAGATTGTATGTGGGTTTGAAAGGAAGACAGGAAGAGGTAGCAGTTAGTCAACTACAAGGTGTGAATGCACCTCTTAAATAGTCTTGGGGGAACTAGATGGCAGGGTAACACAGGAAGATCATTTATCATCTGAGTTCTCAAGGCTGCTGTGTATCTACTTGGGGATGCAGTGCGTGTACAATACCCAATACACCAGTGCTCTGGATACCTGGAGACACCACCAAATCATGCTGCCAATAAACAGAGAAAGACAATGAGGGAGGGCCCCCTTAGGTTTAGAATTGACCCCCTTAGATCTGGACATGGTCTCTCACCACCCAGTGGTCTGAGCCTCCTCTTTCCCCAACATTGCCAACAGGAGTATACTACAACCAAGAATTTCGCATTGACACAATTTTATTGAAAAAACAGAAGAAAAAATTCACAAGAGCTCTGAAGCCTCCATGTTGGACTAGCAAACACAAGCGTTACTTCTAGATGATCCCTTCAAAAACCCTCCTCCAAAAATGGTTGTAGAAGAAATCTCAGTGCTCCTGGGTCCCAAAGGTTGCAGACTGAAGCTGACTCAGGGAGTATTGTGCAGAAGGGCCTGGATCCACTCCCAGCAGCCTTGGCTTGTCTCCTGGCCGCTGATGGGAGCAGAGGAAAGAGGACTTTTACAAGAGTCACCACCAGAGGTCTTGGGCTCTAGACATCCCTCACCAGCACTCCTGGAACACAAGAAAACCCCAGCAGGTGGTCGATGGCGAGACACTTTGAAGACCCCTGACTTTACTGGGGGCGCCTGGGGCTTCTTCTGGATTGCAGACACAGAGTCCTGGACAGGAAGCTCTGTGCCATGGCACAAGGTGCTGTGTGCCCAGGGAAAGTCATCTTTCCATGACCAATGCCAGAGAGGATGCGCTTGGGGTGTGGGATGCAGGTTGCAGTGCAAGTCTTGGTAGTCATAGGAAGTATCTGGCGGTTGGATATAGAAGGGTAATGGCAAGGACCCAGGACATATTAAGTTCAGGGTTGGAGGCCTCTGTAGCCCTGGTGCCAGGTCTGCAGAATGCGAATCCTGTGGCACACAACAGGGAAAGTGCTGCTCCATGGCCTTGTGGGCCTCACACCAGGTACCACCAAGCATGTGGGACTCAGCAGGCAGCAGCTTTGGTGTTCTGAAACTCCTCTGGCCTCCAGTGAGTGTCCAACCACACTGGGAACCTGGGTGGTGTTTGCTTTAATCCTGAAAGGAAATCCCATTACAAAGCTCACTTAATGAGATTAACAACAGCAACAATTATCTGTTAGTCTGTGTAATAGGAAGTCTTGCTTCATACAAGACACTGAAAACTGGACATTTTTCTTCTGGCTTCAGCAAGGTTGTTAGCACAATACCTAGACTATCACAACTTGGTTTGGTTGTAACCCTTTTTCTTCCTGAACTCTGCCTGTGTGGTAGAATACTTGTCACTAGGAATACTTCCAAAAAGAAATTTAAAATGGCAAATGAGTCTTGGGTTTCAGATCTGGTGCTATAAGCTTATTGATCTATCACCTCATCCCAAACTCCATCCAATTCATAACTTGAAAAACGAAACCCCAATATGATAATCGGAGAACTTTGGGCTCTTTAGAGTAAATGAGGCCATAATACCCCATGAAATGTATTTATGTCCCATACTGGAGATTTTTTCAGCAAAATATTTTACACACATTAGTATCTTCTAAACCCTCAATAGAATAAAGCTAGAAATCCATAATAAAAAAGAAGTGAAAATTCACAAATTTGTCAAATCAAAAAAGCATATAAAATAATATTCTGATCAAGGAAAAAAAGCATAAGATAGAGGAGAAAATACATAGATAACTAATAATTATGAGAACACATTATACCAAAATTTCTGGCATGAAGCAGAAACAGTGACCAGGAAGGTGTATTAGTCAGGGTTCTGCAGAGGAACAGGATCAACAGGAAGTATGATTCTAAAAAGGGATTGGTTAGATTGGCTTACTTGACCAGAAGCTGGATAGTCCCCAATGGCCATCTTCAGGCTGTAGAGCTGGAGGAACCAGTAGCTGCACAAGTGACTGAAGCCCTGAAACAAGAGAGATCAATAGTGCTCTCGATCTGAAACAGAAGGCTTTGAGAAACTCCTTAGACGATTACTGGCAGAGCTCACTTTGCAGGAATGAAGAAGCAGGAGTCTGATATTCTCAAGTGATGGCAGCAGCAATCAAGAACCCTTCCTAAAAGAATCACACTTGCATCTGCTGCTGCTTCCTTGTCCTCCCACCTTTTATTCCATCCAAGTCACCATGCTATTGGATGGTGCTGACCCACTTTAGGGAGGGTCTCCACTTCAGTTGTTATCCCACATGTCAATCATTCCTAAACACACCCTTACTGACACACTCAAAATCTCTTAATCTTTGATATGTCTTAATCCCATCAAGTTGAATGAATGATAATATTAACAAAAACTACCAAGACTGAATCAACAGGAACACCAGAACAATGCTACAACAATGACTGGGATTAAATCACTAATCAAACATGAGGTGAGGCTGAGGATGTAGCTCATTGGTACAGAACACTTGCAGGATACCCTTCCTGGGTTCAGTGTCCACCACTGCAGGATAAAAATCTATCCCAGTAAGTGAAAGCTGTGGACATAATGGCTTCATCCATGAATTCTATGAAAGATTTAGACAAGCAGTTAGAGAAACACTACCAATTACTCTGAGTCGCATTCAAAAAAAATGAAGAGGAACAGTGAAAACTATTGTGGACCTGAAGCCAGATTTAAAGATAGGTAATTAGTGTAGTTAGGTAAATAAGGTCTAATATGGAGTGAGATAAATAAAATGGAGACAATTTTTGAGAATGGAATGCAGGAAACCAGTGCAGCACTTGGGGAAATTGAAATGTTAATGTCCCCAAGGTCCCCAGCCTATTCCAAGGAAATATTAAAGAAGAAACTCCAGTAAACTCCAAGATGCTAATACAAAAGCCACCCAGGTCCTTCCTACCTAGATTACTTCTCCAGTCCACCTATCTCCCATCTTTTGGGCCTCCCCACCTGTATTCTATCACTGCAAGATAAGGGACAACAAAGGACAGGAATGTGGGAAAGCTGAAAGAAGACCTTAGCTATAAAAAAGGGAAGACCTGGCCCTACCTTGGATTCCACCTTTTGGGTCCCCTTCTTCCTCCAGGGAGACGTCTTTTCTGCTGTTCTTTAATAAAGCTTCTTCTTTCCACTCTATACTTGCCTTGGCATACTTCTCTGGTGTTATACTTCAGCATTCTGGGAAGCAAAGACTTGTCACTGGTAAACAGCAGTAACAGAACTCTATTCCTAATTCTACCTGTGATTATTTGCAAGTGGGTTCAGAGAGAACTGTCAGTGTGTGAATTAAAGGAATATTTCAATTGTACCAATCTTTCACATTTTTGTCTATAATGTATTTTGCAATTGATGGTGAAAATGTTGAACATGAAATAAAGTATTAACTTAGGGGCTGCCCTTAATTGCTGTTTTTTTCTGATTACATTTTTACTATTCAACTCGAAAAAGTAAAAATACAAATAAAAAAGAAAGTAGAAAATTGAAGTACTTCCTTAAGGGTGCATCAACATCTCTAACACACATATCTGGATTATCAGTTTCTCTGGGAATACTCTGCTTATCATGTTTTGCCTTTCGTGGAAAACTCTTTTTGAATCTGACAAAGTAAAATTTCTCCCTGTGGTCTCTCAAAAGTTTAAAAGTAAGACTTCTGGAATTCACTCTAAAAAATGGAGGAAAAGGTTCTGATGTTTAGAGAACTCGGATTAATCTGCATGGCTGTTTGGCCCCAGAACTAGTACATAAGTGAAATGAGTTTAAGAGTACTTGTAATTAACATTGACCACACATTTATACCTGGCAGAATTAACAGAGAAGTGAGAACCTTGTCTGACCTCTGTGCAAAGGGGACCCAGGACCCAACCCATATTTAGCAAAGATACCCACACAGGACACATACTGGCACCCAGGAAACCCACCCTCCCTTTCTCAATCTCCAAAACAAACACACAAGTGAAAAAAAAATTTTTTCTATAATTTTATTATACATGGGACAGAAAATTCATGAAAATCCAAGAAACCATAAATTTCTCACATGATTACTAAATTGAGAAACTTTTAAAAAATTATTTATTTATTTAATACCTTTATTTTTTCTATTCCTATGTGGTGCTGAGGATTTCACCCAGGCCCTGGCATGTACTAAACGAGCGCTCTACTGCTGAGCCACAACCCCAGCTCTGAGAAATGTCTTTTTTTAATACCATTTCTTCACAGAGGATCTTCCATTGCAGTGTGTTGGCAGAGACCTCATGGCTCTCAACCCAAAGGAAGGCAGTGAGGAATCCAGAGCCCCCATTATTTTAAATTCACTGAGCATGATTGGAAACCTCAGGCAGCATCCTGCTGACATGGGATGGTATTTCTTGGCACTCACAGAGGGAGACTCTTGAAAGAGCATGGGCAGTCTCAGGATTCCTTGATCATGGGGGCAGGCTGGGCGCTGGTCAGCCGGGTTTCTCAGAGGCATTCTTCTCTCCTGGGGGTACTTGGGGCTACTGCTGGGTCTCACACATCTGTCCTGGACAGGCAGACGGCTGTGTTTCTCTTCTCATGGTGCTGTGTGATCTGGGTCCACGGAAGGGTCAGGACCAGCTGAGAAACTCACAAGGTGTAGAAGGTATTACACGATTTAAGTCCTGGGGATCCCAAGAAAGGAAGTCCAGTCTGAGATAGAAAAGAAGAGGCCAGGGCCCAGAATCTGCTTCCTTTAGGGCTTGGCAGCCCCTGGGTCCCTGGAGCCTCACCTTCCACACAGCAGGGCAAATATTTGTCCATAGCTGCAGTGTCTCAGAGGAGAAAAAGTCTCCAGGGACCGTTTGCCTGATCATTTCTACTCTTCTGGGCTCCTCTTGATCAGAAGCACATTGTCCAAAGTTGAGTGGAGATAGGATCTCAGGGGGTATTTCTTCAGAAGGTAGGATCTCCTAATCCTAGAGGCAGATCCAATCATCCTGGGAGTGTTGTAGGAACAGACAAGCAGGGTTCTAAAGATAGCAGAAAACAATTCTATTTGGCTGTAGCCAGGTTCAGAGGTACAAATTTCATTGTAATCAATTAATTCCCTGAATTCTGATTCAGGTAGTTTCAGAACTTTATACCCAGTATGTAAGGGGAGAGGCTCAGAAGTTCACAGTCTGCAGAAGCTCAAATAAAAGCAGCTTTTTCTTTCACTGTTTGGGAAAGTTAACTCTTCAAGGACAAGGCACATGATGGGGGCTTACTCTATGGTGACACAGCCTCAGTGGTAGGCAAAGTCTAAGGGTCAAAGGTCAGGAGTTAGAGGCTGCCCAACAAATTCACCCACAGGTCTAGCCCCTAGAAATACTATTTTCAGCCCCAGGCTCCCTACTGGGCCCCTCCCTACCTCCAAGGCCTGGCTTTTCCAGGTAGCAGCCCTCAGCTGAGAGGAGCAGGTCCATGGGACAGCTAACTGTTATCTGAGCAGTAGAAATAGAGTGGTTTAAAAATGGAAAAGGCAGACAGACTTTTTTGACATTTCACAGATTGTCACCATAAGTTATGTGAAATCAGTATAGAGGGTTTGTATAACAAGATAAGCTCCCCCCTACTTTAATTCATAAAAAGTAAATTGTAATCCATCTTTAGGGAAGAATGTACAAAAACATGTATACTTGTTAAAAAAAAAGTTTAAAAACATTCTTATTTCATGAGCAGAGAATAGGGCTTTCCCTGGTCAGGAACAAGGGCAGCTTTAGTGATGGGGCAAGTCTTCTCTGGGATCCTAACTTCAGGTCATCCCATTGTTGAGATTTGCTTTCCAGTGTTTGGGTAAGGTGGGCTTGCCTATTGTTTCCCATTATTTCTAAACTATTAATTTTTGTACCAGCATTGAACCCAGGGGAGATTAATCATTGAGAAAAAATCTAGCCTATTTATTTGTTCATTTACGTAAACTGGGAATTGAACCTGGGTGCTTAACCACTGAGCCACATATCAGCTTTTTTTAGGTTTTATTTTGAGACAGAGAATCACTAAATTATTAAGGGTTTAGCTAAATTGCTGAGGCTGGCTTTGAACTCACCATCCTTCTGCCTTAGCCTTCTGAGTCACTGGCATTACAGGCATGTGCAACCATGCCCAGCCCTTTTCTTTTTTATTTTAAAACAAGGTCTTCTTAAGTTGTTTAAGAACTCCCTAAGTCACTGAGGCTGGTCTTGAATTTGCCATCCATCTTCCTCAGCATCCCAAGTCCCCAGGATTACAGATGTGGGCCACTTAGCCCAGCTGTTTTTTGTTTGTTTGTTTTTGTAGTTGGACACAATACCTTTATTTTATTGTAGTGCTGAAGATTAAACCCAGTGCCTCACACATTCTAGGCAAGGGCTCTACTACTGAGCCACAACACCAGCACCTAGCCCAGATGTTATTGCTCTACTTTTTGCTTAAAGAACTAGGCCAAAAAGAAGTCAGGCACTCTGAGGGGTATAATCATTGGTGTCACTACCTCTAGATACTAGAAGTGATAACTGTGGGTCCACCTCCCTTTAAAGCATAATTTCCTCCTCAAAAATGTGGAATTACGGTTTTAAAAGCATTCTCACACACATAAAGTATCCACAGTAAAATGCTGAATCGGTGTTGTTTTATTGGGTTTCTCTTCCACTCTCCCCCTCAGCTCTCAACACCTTGTGTTCTGTGGCTCTGGGGATCAGAACCAGAGCCTACAGCCCACTAGAAAAATATTCAACCTAGGAGCTAGACCCTCAGCTCCCATATTTGCTTTCAAATGATCTTATCTTATGTATTTCTACCAACTGTTTGAGAGTCACTAAGATATGACTATCTACCTACTTACCTACTTTGGAGAGAAGGCAGATGTTTAGAATGTGACAGAATATTAATGAACATTTTACCTCACTTTTGAAATTTGAATTTCTATGATGTTAGTGACTCACACATCCTTGTGCTCTTGCTCAGGTCACAGTTCCAACACTACTATTTCCTCTCTTGACTTCAATACCACACAAAATTTGAATTCCAAAGGTGAAAGGAAAAGGCTTTAATCATGTTGTAAATTTTAATAAAAGAAAAACCACAATTATGAATAGATCAAAAGGTACACAGAATATGATAATTAGCCACAGAATTGGATAAATTTAAAAAGGAGATTTATCTCACTGAAAAGTGTTCAGTCATTTATGAGAGGAAGAGAGAGGAAGGAGTGGTGGGCACTGGAGAGACCTCAGGCCCCAAATGTCCAGGTGCTGGGATCAAAATTTTACAAAGAAAGTGGCAAAAAGTACCAATATCCATTTTCCATTTGGGAAAAACAGAACCAGGAGGAAGTTATGAGGTGAGATCACCCGAAGCTCTCCACTCTCACTCTCCCCTTCTAGTTCCTGTGTCTTCTCATGTTTTAAGAGACCTGCAACTTTGAGAAGCATGAGGGCTTTCTGCTGCTCAGCACGATAAGTAGAGCAGAGACACTGCACCCCTTGTTCACTAGACTTAAGAAGTACACAGCTTCATCTGGGGTCCTAGCAAGTTCTTCCCAAGAATTCTTTTCTCCAGAGTAAATGGAGCCATCTTTGGCGACTGAGTCCTCATCCTATATAATCAATGAGTTTATACATTTGTTCCTATAATAATGTCTTAGCAATGTGTTAATGTTCCACCCTGGAGACATGGAAGAATCTTACATAAAATAGTTGAAATGAGATCCCTGGCTTTTCCTGTTAGCCAAGTACAATGTTGTTTATTAAACACAGGATTTAAAGTGATATGAAAGTAATTCTCCAACAAGGGCTGAATCAGGTATCAGGATCTTTAAGCTACAGTCAAGACCTTAGGTCTGCCAAGCTGGGTTTGGCTCTAGACTTGGAGGTAAGTCAGAGAAGGTCTCAGAGTTCAGGTCCTTCTAGTTCCTTCTTTCTCTTTCTCCTCTCCCAGCTCCTCTTTGACACTCATATCTTTCCAAGATACCCTTCTGAGACTCACCACTCCAGTAGTCATGTATTCAGGTTTTGTGGAGGGGGAAGTTCTAGTAATAGGGTGAGGGCTAGCGAAATCTATTTAAGGAAGACTGAAAAACCTCAAGTATCCAAGTTACAAGGCTAGGGACCTTCTCAGAAACTCTGAGGGTACATTAGATTTATGAGATTCGTGAATTTTATAGTAAACCTTCTCCTACTGCATTCTCTAATTCTTAAACTATCTGAATGTTCATTTCCCATTCATGGTCAGAGGCCTAGTCTTTTTTAAGATTAGGGGTGAGTTCTGGTGCCTTGGGGAAGGCTTGGACAACTCCCCTGGAGTGCGGGTGGCAGAAAATGCCAGATATGAGAAACACGCTTGCACTTGGGGGGATAAAGGAACTGATGGAGATGAGGAAGGCAACTATTTTAAGACCCCTCAGAACTTTGTTTCAGTTGGAAACTGCCATCAGGCTACTTGATATGGACCCTACTTAGCAAAGACTCACTCCCCTCGTGCTTCATCCCCCTCACACTGCCTCTGACCTCGAGGTTCTTGAATCTTGCTGCCCACTAGGTGGTGCCAGAAGGTCGAAAACACCTGGATTCCTTTTAGGAAAAAACCTCAAGCATGCCTAAAGGAGTGCTTCCTCTTTTTTTTCTTTAGCTACTGAAGGGTGCTGCTGAAGCCTCCTTGGGCCCCTGTGGAGAGAACACCCAATTGCACCAGGAATCAGAGGGGTCGACAGGTAAACTGAGGCAAGAGAAACTGGAAAACAAGCTTAAAAGAGCTGTGCTTAGGACAGTGGTGGGAGCAGGGATAAAGCCCTCTCTGCTGCCCAGGCTTACACCTGAAGACCCAGGGCCTCCAGGCAGTCATCACAGGCGCACACCCTGAGCATAGTCCCTTCACCTCTTGGGGCCTCTGTATGGGAAAGGCGGGTTTCAGCTTCTCTGGGATGGAACTCCTCTTAGTGTGATTGGGCTCCCCATTCACCGGGAGGACTTCTGCTCCTTTATTAGGGCCACCCACCTGGTTACCCAATACCTGCACTGCTAGCAAAGTGTCCAGGTGCATCCACTCCTGCCTGGTCAGAGGAGGCAGGAGTAAAGTACTTCACTGGCTTCCCAGATGCCAATCATAGTCTCTCAACTGAACCTGCTTAGAAGTCATGAAATCTGTAGAAGTCATTGGATTCACTATTCGGGGACCTCAAAAACAAAATGACAGGGCTGGGGATGTGGCTCAAGCGGTAGCGCCCTCGCCTGGCATGCGTGCGGCCCGGGTTTGATCCTCAGCACCACATACCAACAAAGATGTTGTGTCCGCCGAGAACTAAAAAATAAATATTAAAAATTCTCTCTCTCTCTCCTTTCTCACTCTCTCTTAAAAAAAAAAAAACAAAAAAAAAAACCCAAGATGACAGCATTGTCACCACTGAGGGTAAGAAGTAGATGTCAGGGTTCAAGTCTTTTCTTCTCTCCAACTTATGAAATCATGTGACAGAGTGGGAGCTCACGGGAGGTAATTGCTGGTAAATGAGCCAGTGTTAAACCTATATAACAGCATAACCCTGTTTCAAGTGTTGGACTCAGGCGGTGCGCTAGCATAGGAAAAACAGAACCATAACTAAATGTGAGATCGTCCTTGCCTGTGCTATCATCTTATCCTCATTGGGAATAAGTCTATTATCCTAATGTATCAAGTCAGAAAATGTGCTTACAGAAGTTGATTAAAATTTACCAAAAATACTACAACATACACCCCAACCAATGTCTTAATCTTTCAACTTGGTTTCTGGGGCTTCTTGTGTGTGTGTGTGTGGAGTCAGGGAAGGGGGAGACATTTCTCCCCATATGATTCTGTTGCTGGGACAGGCTGAGAACACCACTCCAAGAAAATAGAGTGAGTTCTGAGTCTCTTACTCCCACCATGTTTCCCAACGTTTTCCTTTTATACCATTGTTTCCTATGTTCCTTTTCCTAGAAGTTCCCACAATTCTCCTACAAGGTTAGCTTCTCTTCCTATGTTCCTATGTTAAAGACCCCCATCCAATGAAAGACCCCCGGTATCCCTGTCCAAGGAGAATCACACAAAACACTGGCTGCAAAAGCAAGAGGTTTGTTTATTGGGACACAGGCGCCTGCAGGTGCCCAGCAGAACCTCAGCTTTGGTGAACTGGAACACCAGGCTTGGGGATACAGAGATTTTTATAGGGTTTGGGACAGGTTTCACGTGCGCGGGAAGCATCAGGTTTCTTATTGGTTTGTTTAAATCTAGCATATAGGCCACCTAGGGGGTACAGGTCTGCATTCCAAAAACCACAGGTCTGCATTCTATTCTTTATGTTCCTGCTTATCTGTTCCTGTTTATTCATTCATGCCTTAGGATGTGGGTGCTCTGTTCTTCAACCGATTGTCTGGAAAGCATGCCTGGTGCCTGAACCTGTTTATGGCGTGCCTGGTATCTTGGTTTCATATCTTGGCCTTAGGTAACTGGGCTAACTGGGCTAGGGTCTTTCACCTAAACATCCAGGCTGGAGACAGGCCTGGAGCTAAGACAACACCAGTCCCTGACTGCCTCCCCCACTCCATCCCTACCCATCCTCAGAAGGTTTAATTAGGACACCCCCCCCACACACACACACATACAGACACCTGTCAGGATGACCAAGGACTGGGAGAAGAGGGCTGATCTCAGCTCCCAACTTGCTTTTGCATCTCAGCTCACTCCCCTATCTTTTTTTTTGGTAAAGAATAAAAAGCTGCTACAGCTGAGTTCTGATCACTAGAACCACAGACCTAATGACCTCATTTAAATCCAGGGCCTCACCTCATTCCCAGGTCCTTTCCTTCCTTGGTTTTGTATTAAAAATAAGATAATGAATGGGGAGCCAGGTAGTGTAATATACAACAAGAATCCTTGGCATATCATCCACTGCTTCCAATGGCACCATCAGAAACAAAGACTCTGAAAGGGCATCCTGATACCTCCCAGGAAATTAATGATATTTCAAGGGATGATGGTGGTTAGGGCGTAGCAGTCTGAAAGCAGAACTCTTTGTCTAATGATATTCCATTTTTTCCTAGAAGTTATCACAGTGCGGTTATATGACTTGTTAGTGTGTGAGAACCAATGGATACAGATGATCCTCATAAGAGAACTGAAAGGCTCATTTTTGACTCTCAGCAATTTGAAAAGCCCATGGTATACTGGCCATGCTGAACATTTTGGTTTTACTGATTTGTGTCACAAGATTGCAGATACAACAAGAGTCAGAGATGTTCCTTAGAATGAAGGGAAAATATGTAGATGTGAATTATGTAAAAGAAATTGATATGGATGGGCACAGTGGCACACCAGCTTGTTATTCTAGCTGTTGGCCAGAATGAGGCAGAATCATGGCAAGTTCCTGGCCAGCCTGGAACTTGCCTCAAAATTAAAAGGGGCAGCAGCTAGATGTATGGCTCAGTGTTAGAGCACAACTGAGTCTAATTCCCAGTACTACAAATACATAGAAAGACAAGTGGTCGGGGTTCAGGTTATGGCTCATCAGTAGAGCGCTTACCTAGCATGTGTGAGGCCCTGGGTTCGATCCTCAGAACCACATAAAAATAAATAAATACAATAAAGCTATTGTTTCTGAATACAACTAAGAAATCAATATTTAAAAAAAAAAACAGAACAATTGGTCCTATAATAATTTTTAATAACATAAAGGTGACTACTGTCACTTGAATATGAAGCAACAAGGAAGATGGGTATAGAAGGAAACTCCAGTGGGCTGCAGAGCCTCAAAGTTGGAAGGAAGCCAGCTTTGAGTTGATAGTCAGCCAATTTGGGATAATGAATTAAGCCTTTGTAAGAGCAGAGATACATGCCCTGAAGAAGTGCTATGAACATGGGATACCACATATGTAAAGGAAGCAGAGAGACTGGCATTTCATGATAAGTAAGCTATTGTTAAAGATTTTAACCATAATCTAATTAACAACTGATAACAATTGGATTTATTATAATTGCAACCAGGCCAACCAAGGGACGTGTGAATCTGCAGGGCTCCTTTGTGGGGCTGGTGGCACAGGGCAGTGGATCTGAAATAGAAATGGGTTTCAGGGACCAAGAAAGCAGAAGCAGGCTGTGGGAATGCTCCTGGGGGATACATGTGGCCTCCAGCAGGCTCTTCTTCCCTTCTGTACTTTTGCATGCACTGATCTCCTGGGACTAGGACCTCATCTGCAGTAGCTTGGGGCTGCCAAGACCTGATAGGTGCTTATACAGAAGTCTCCAATCCTGTCCATAAAGGAAGTCATTTCTGTGACTTTAAGGATCCTGCTCAGCAACTCTCAGATAAGTGGATTGGTTCTTGCCTGCTCACAGCTTTCCCAAAATGGGGAATTTCCCCTTACATTGTGGTCCCTTTCCAGGTAGAACTCAAGGACTACAGAATTCTGCACCTGCTCCCAAAGGAAAGGAAAAAAATTAGTTTTTTTCATCTTTATTGTTGTTGTTGTTGTTATTGTTGTTGTAGTGCTTTGAAAATTCATTTATTGACACATATTTACAACAATCATTGAATGGGGTTCATGTTATATCCTTGTTCAAACAGAGTGCATTGGTCACTTCCAACAACTAGTCTTCAACCCTTCCTAGACTCTAAGAATTCCTACTATGCATTCAAGTAATCTTTGTTGTTATAAAATTCCACATTTGAGAGAGAAAATGTCATGCTTGTAGCTCTTTTCATAACGACTGGCCCAGGTAAGCACTTATATATGCTTAAGTGAATAATAATGCAGAGTTGATGACACTGAAGGTAAAAGAATCATTAAACAGAATAGACTGTGTTCCTATAAGATGTAAATATAAGTATGCTTCTCACAATTTTTTAATAACCAATTTCTGATAACCAGAAAACAGTGGATCATACCTACAATCACACCTATTTGGGAGCCTGAGGTGGGATAATTTCAAGTAGTAGAAAGCCTGGGAAATTTAGGAAGACCCTGTTTCAAAAAGAAAACACCAATAAAGTGGCTCTGGTAGAAGAAGGTGAAAAATCCTTTTAGGTTAGGGAGATTTTTAAAGGGCTACATTTATGCATTTATCCTTCATTGGGGTTATGCTTCTGGGATAATAATTTACAAAGGTTATTTGTTGTATTATGTCTCAGGAATTGTAGTTACTTTGCTCCTATTTTCTTTTTTCTTCTTCAGTTGGGAATTGAAGCCAGGGCTCTAGAACAAAGCTACATCTCCAGCCTCTTTTATCATTTTGTGACAGGGTCTCCTTCAGTTACTCAGCTTCCTTATTGCTGGAATTACAGGTGTGTGTGACAACTGTGCCTGACTGACCCACGCATACTTAACATCCTGAAACCTACTTTTTAAAATGAAAAATTTTGTTCTCACTTCACAGATTGAACAATGACTATCAGCTGTGGCTTAGAAAATTTAAATGACACTTCAACCTATTAAAAGTTGAGATAAGAATTTCAATCTGAAACATATGTGTTTATTTCATATTTAAAGTCTATAGCTTCCCATTCCTCTTCCCCCCTTCCCCCAACCTCTCTCTTCCCCAGGAGTACCATTATCACCCACCGTAATGAACTCTATTTTGAGATTGTGCAAGAGTGCCATCAGTATACACCAAATGCTGAGCAGTCACTCAACCTTTTGCCTCCTCTCTCAGCCCTTCCACTGCTTTTTCGGACCTAGAGGCCAAAGTCATGGACCAGTCACTCCTGTGTGAAGCAGGCTCTGGAATCTGCAGAGATGACACTAAGATCCCAGTTGCCTTTGTCACTGATATAAGAAGATTATGGACCAAGGGTACTCCCTGGTGGGGTAGCCTACGTTTCCACTGGGATATGCTCTCTAATCCATGAGGGCTGCTATATTGGGCCTGCCCTCCACACAGATACTTGCCTAGAGCACAGGCACCATTGTTTTTTTTCTGCCTCCCTGCCTGGAACCCTATGCCCATTACACAGAAGAAATAAAATTCAGCCTCAGGAGACTGCCATGCTGCAAAGCAACCAGACAGTTGCCTGCCCTGGCAGCTTCTCTTTGTCAAATCCATGTAGTCCTGTTGACAGGCTTCTCAGAAACAGGCAGACCTTTAACCCTGATCCATGACCACTGAGTCCTAGGAGTACTGAGTGTTCAGATTGGTAGATTTTATTTCTACTTCTGTTCCAGAAAAATGAAAGACTGATCACTTACCAAAGTCTCCTTTTTTACTTATTACTAGGCAATTGATGTTGTTGTACAGGCCCTCATGAATATTTGGTTCCCTTGCTTACAAGCAGACAGAATGAAGAGAGAAGAGAGGATGGAGGGTTGCTGCATGGGGTGGGAGACAGAGCTCTGATTCTGAGCTGTGCTGTGGACTGGACATCAGAGTTTTATAGAAGGTCTCTTTTCATGGACAGAGGTGTGGAAAGTATCCATGGAGAGCAATGCAAAGGAGCTCCAAATCTTCACCTCAAATCCATCCAAGTTTAGTAAAGAACATAGGGGAAGGCAGGAGTTTCTTACATGGGAAGTCTGTCTCCTTGGACAGTATTTTTATTCTGCATCTACCTAAGAATGGGCCTGGAGTTTCTAAGACTCCACATAGCTGTCCCTGTCCAGCACAGCCTCTCCCAGACACTGGCCTCTCTCAGACTAGTGTCACTCCAATCCAGTTTAATACCCACTAGGGAGAGGAGGTCCTGGAAGGCAGAATGTCTGCCTCTGGTCACAGGATCCCTATGGTAATGCAATTAACATATATAGAAAATGTACAAATGTCTCTATTTAAACAATTTATTTCTTGGTGGAAAAAGGCTTATACAAAAGAAAAACTAAAAAATCAAGAAAAAATTTTGAAAAACATGTTTTCTTTTACCTGTATTTTTGCTCAAATAAAAATTATGTGAAACTAACCTAATAAAGACATCCTAAAAGCAAAAGATTTTAAATAGTATTTTATGGAGAATATATATTTTTTAATTTTTTTTTCAGTTGTAGAAGACTGAACACCTTTATTTATCTCTCTGTGTTGCTGAGGATCAAACCCAGAGCCCCACACATCCTAGGTGAGTATTGTACCTCTGAGCCACAACCCCAGCCTAAAAGGAAATCTATTATTGATGGATAAAACCTAATTCCATTCTTTGGGGGTTGTTAAAAATAAAAGAGATTATAATATGCTCAAAGGTAAGAAGTGAAATATAAAGGCACTCTTGTTTTCCTTCTGTCATTAGGAACAGACACTAAACAAACACAGTTTAAACACAAGGGATAAAGATAACTAGCAATCTGATCAAAAAGCAAAAGCAGATTTCAGACTGAACATCAGAGAATGTCTCTCAAAATCACACAGCAACTGGCCCATAGAGAAAAACTTTCAGAAATTAGAAAAGACTGGAGCAGGCAGCCATCAGCACCAGAGCAAACCTCTACAGAGCCACAAAGATCCTGGCAAATGTCAGAATACTGGGTCATTCCAATTGTCTTGTGGGGAATGTATGCAGGTAGCACTGCAGCCACTATTGTTGGAAAGTAAATGTTGTGTTCACCCAAAAGAAAAATTTGGCAATGCTCAGTAAAACTCAGGTTATACTCTTTTGAAGGAACAATTGTATTTATGTGCACCTGGCCTAGAGAAATTCTTTCACAGGTTTATAGGGACAATTATGTGTAGTGATGAGGGATACAGCAATATGAATGTCCACTGCATGACAGTGGAGATGTAGGGTGTGCTAAGGCACATCAGAGGCTACCATGTCAGAGTTTGAAGAAGAAGATGAAATGCACATAGAAAGATCTTAGTAACTTGCGAATGGGGTCTTTGAGTGCAGGTTAGTGTAGAGTGCTTGTCTGGCATGGGGTCCATCCCCCAATGCCTCTCTCAGACAAACAAATAAATAAATAAAATGAAACAACAATAAAATAAAAAAAAAAACAGGAAAGGTTAAAATTTCTTCTAAATAAAATTAGGTATGTCCCCTGAAACATTTTACATCAATTGAAAATATAATCACCTGAAGAATGAATCACTCCTCTACCTATATTTTGTCCATGGTGATCTGTGAAAATGATTCAGTATTGTCTTGATACACAAAATCTCACAGAATCTCACAAATCAAGAGGTTCAAATATTTGTACTCACTTTTAAAACACAGAGAAACTGTCAAGGCCATCAAGGATATGCATATTCAAAGGACCACCATGTATCTGAAAGATGTCACTTTAGAGAAGCAATGTGGGTGGGCATAGTGGTTCCTGCTTGTAATCCCAGAAGCTCCAGAGACTGATCCAGGAGGATCCCCAAATCTAGGTCACCCTCAGTAATTTGTGAGGCCTTATTCAAGATTATGAGACCCTGCCTCGAAATAGAGAATTAAAAAAAACCTGAGGACGGACTCAGTAGTAAGTACTCCTGGATTCAGTCATCAGTAATCAACCACTTTTAAATGTGGGAGTTGATAGGTGTATCTAGGCCAAACTGTGGGACCCGCATGGATTCATAGACCAAACAAAGTGCTGAATTTTGGCAGACATGCTTAAATATGACAAAAATAAAGCTGAACTTGAGGGTTTAGATGTGGATTTTCTGTTCATTGAATGTTTCCAGGATGAACAAAGCACTCAAGACACACTGCCACACTTACAGAGCTCATGGCCAGAGTAACTGTTGGGGTGCAGCGGAGCGACGGAGGGGAGAAACCACACAAGAGACTCACTTCATGCAATCGCAGGGGGGAAGTTTATTGAGGATCCTGTTCCAGCGCGCTGGGACTCTGTGCTCACTCAAGAAGGGAGAGCAGCCCAGAGCCCAGAGCGGAGGTCAGGTGGAGCTTAAGTACACTTTTTTGGAGAGGGTGGGGGGATTTGCATACATCAGAACAAATCATCATGAGGCGCGGGAAAATTGAACAACAACCCTGAGTCAGGATTAGTGCATACATTGGCGGGAACAATTAGGGCAGAGATGATTGGTCATTTCTAAGTGGGGTACACATTTAAACTGATTGGTTCTGGGGCCTAGATGCGTACGTGCCATGCTACGTAGAGCCCTTAGCTATTAATCAACCAGGGAATCAATGGAGACATTTACTAGGCAGTTCCCTCATTGTTCTAACAACTTTACAGGGATTACAAGTTCCGGGGATAGCAGAGGAATTGTAACAATAGACTTGTATGATTGTAACAATTGTCTTTTACTTTTTAACCCAATCCCTGCACTTTGGAAACTTTAGGATGCCTGGTCTTTTACACTTTAACTCAGGCTCTGCGGCTTAGAATCAGCTTGGAAATTTTACCTTTACATAACCCATACATGAACTCCCCCTGCCACATTCAGATATGAGCCTTAATTAATAAGAACTTTTTTTTTCCTAAACCAAAAGAAGAAAATGAACTCATGTATGCTTTGTGCTTGCCCTTGTAATGCCAGATTCCTGGGACCCCAATAGACCTCCAGGAGCCGAATCCAATGCATTCACACAAGAGTCTTTATTGCAAGATCGAACCTGGGTTTACAACAATTTCCTATGCAGTGGTCTCAGGGAGTCAGTCCTGGTCCTTTGTTCAGTGAGATTTTATAGGTTTTGGGGGAATACTCTATGCATCACAACATCACACAGCAAATCATTCCCTACCTCAGGAAAACCAAACAACAACTCTTAACATTAATTAGCACATTCATTGGCAGAAACAAGTTGGGTAGGGGTGATTTGTTAGTCCAAAAGAGGGATTCCTTTGAATTTATTGGTTTAAGCCATGAGGGGTGTACTTGCTAAACTACATGGTTTCCCAACATGGTATCAACCAACATAAACTACTGGGGGTTCAACTGGCATTCCAGGTATTCTCCCTGTCTCATGCTGATTGGTGGTTGCTAGGGGGTTGCTATGGGTCTTCACCTAGCCTAACTGAGTCAGGGACACCTAGCACCTGCCACAGATCTTTCCTGTTATTTGCAAATAACTCAGCAAGGTGGGTATGTGACCAAAGACTCTGTGGGTTTTACCAAGGACAAGGGTCATGCCCCCTTCCATAGGACAGGCCTTGAGCTAGAAGCTGCTGTTTATTTTTAAAAATGGAGTCACATCAGCTTCTCACCCTTACTGAGGTTGGCTTTAGCTCCAGATCCTCCTGCTTCAGTCTCCCAAGCCACTGGGATTACAAGGGTGCACCTCCAAGCCTGGCTAACTTGTCTATGTTTATCTGAAATGGGAAAATAATTTTTACAGTGAATTGAGACTATCAAGAACTAGAGCCTCTCTTCTATCGCATCTCATCCACCCACCCTTTTCTTAATTCATTCAAAACCAAGGAATTTCAATAATGCCTTCAGCATTGGTCCATTTGCATCTTCATCTTATCAGGGTCTTCAGTCAATTTGTGATACAAAGGAAGGTCCCTCCCACTTTTTTGGTGTGGCTTCTGAGGTCAGTTACTAGAAGCCCCACTACTGCAATGGTGCAGTCCATACCAGACTAATTCATTTTCTTCTTTTCCTAGACCACGTACACACCTTCACTTGGTAGGGAAACTGAAGTTATGGCAGTCTGTCTGTCAACCTCACGATGGCTGACTCCCAGGAGGGCATGTCCAGAGACCAACATGCCACCAGGCCTGAACCCAGGCCAGGGCACTGGATAATTTTCCTGCACTGAGCCACCACTCCTGCCAGTGTCCCCAGAGCTGCAGAGATGTAAATTTTCCAGTAAGCCAACTGCCTCACTGGGCTTACACAGAGCAGGGAGCTAGCTGTCTTTGGGGAACTAACAGAATGTGTTGTTACACAGGAGCAGGGAGTTGAGATGGACCAGCACCGAGTTCAAGACCATCCAGCAGCCAATGGCTGAAACCTTTCAGGAGCTCTAGTCACCTCAAGAAGAGGTCAGGGCGGCCCAATGGGCCCTGAACATCCCAGGAAGTGCCAGTGGCTGGGCAATTGGACAGGCACACACTCAGGCTGTCTCCTAGAGCCCAGGTCACCCCCTAAGCTGCTGAAAACCCAAGCTTACATTACAGAGGAAACTAGAAGGAAAAAAACAAAAAAGAGCCTTGAGGGCACCTTGCAGTACAATGCCCTTCAGCCAATGCCCTACAAGGAGCCAGAAGGACTCCAGTGCAGACTCTCATACTGTCCCTGTAGACTCATGAGCTGGGACTGTGCCCTGAATGCCTAGGAGCCTTGAAGTCTTGGCTGTGGTGATTAGTCCTTATTTTGTGCCTTCACTCTTGAATGATTTACAGGTTCTTGAATAAGAAAAACTCTGTGTAATTAATTTGATAAGGAACTCTTCTTTCAGATGGACAGAGAATTCTCATAGTTTCTAATCTGATTGAATTTTTCATGATGATTAAAGGCATTTCTTTATTCACTGCTTGTCTATTGATTCTGAGGAGGTGAGTCAGAGTGGAAAGATGTATAGGTGGGTCTGGGGTAAGAAGAAGACAATTACCCAGGTCAGAGCTGTGGGCTGAACCAAGGGCATCTCTGGAGATGTCAGGTTAATGTGCTAACAGAATGTGTATTTGGGTGGCCACTTGCTGCTGTTTCTTCAAAACTGAATGTGACCTTCAGAGGAGGGGAGAGAATCAGCATCAAATAGTATCCTTCAGTTACTTTCTTATTAAACAGGAAAGCACACCAAAATGAAATCTCTAGTTTGGGCCTTCTGAGTTGACAACCATGGGGTTCAGAACATCAGCTCTAGGTCAGACATGTTCAGGTAGTTCCAAAATTCTGCACAAGTGGGCTGTGTCCAGCATAAGAGACTTCACAGATTGTAATTGAAGATCCTCCAAAAGTGAAGGCTTGTGGGTGGGGTCACATGGCAAATGTCAGTTTGCTCAGGTTGTTTTAGCAAACTATCATCAGCAGGGTGCCAAGTTGTTTACTAGTAATCCAAGCTACACAGGAGGCTCAGACTGGACCATTGCTTGAGCTCAGGACTTTGAAGTCACCCTGGACAACAGAGCAATGTTCTGTCTCAATAAAATAAAAAGATAAATTACTATACACTGGGCTGAGCTTCAAGGGATGTAAATGCCTTCATTAACATGGTGATGGACTTTTAAACTTTTCTGTTCTTTGAAATCCAGTAGGTTTTAAATTGAAGGCATTTGGATTTAGAGGGGTTTAGGTGCTAGGTCCCACTGAATCAGACCAATTTGTCTTGTTTTTCTCATCAGTTTAATTGCATGTCAATGGTCCATGGCAAGGAATTGGAGTAGAGGGTCAAAGAGGAGTTGGAGTGTTTTTGTGGTTCAGATATACAGAGAGAATTCCAATGGGATCAGCCTTTCTTCTAAAAACCTAAAGTCTAAATCAGCTTTTAATACTCAGCAATAAAAGAGAATAAAATCATGGCATTTGCAGGCATATGGATGGAGTTACAGAAGATAATTCTAAGTGAAGTTAGCCAATCCCAAAAAAACCAAATGCCATGGTTTTTTTTTTTTTTGATATAGAAAGGCTGATTTATAGTGGGATAAGAGGAATAGAAGAACTCTACATACGGCACAGGGGTTGGAAGGAAAAGGAGAGGGCATGGGGTTAGAAATTATGGTGGACCGTGATGATCATTATTATCCAAAGTACATGTATGAAGTCATGAATTGGTGTGAATACACATTGTATACAAGCAGAGATATGAAAATTTGTGCTCTATGTATATAATTTGTTTAATTTTGTTTAAAATTGAAAGAAAAAATTAGTTCTCATGGATAATATAACATCTGATATATAATATTAACATATTATGGTAAAACCATAGTGAGAGATTATAATTTTTAAATTTAATGTATTTATTGAGTTTTCAGTTCAGAAAAGTGTGCCATGGGCCAAGGGTCAGGGTGGGTCTCTGCAAGGGGCAGAGGGCCACAGGTTATGTTTCACTTCGCCAGCCTCATGAAGGCTCAGCCTTTGACAAGTAGCACAGGAAGAGGCTAAGAGCTTTGGTCCAAGCTGGTGAAAGCACCAGGAAGAGAGTTAGTTATCTCCTGATTTAACTTCCACTTAACTTTACTATGACATCTTTACTTGCCTTAACTACTCTTTGTAATATTATTATTAATAATAATATCTTTATTTTTATTTATTTATTTTTATATTGTGCTGAGGCTAGAACCCAGGGCTTCATGCATGAGAGGTAAGTAATCTACCACTTAGCCTCAACCCCAGCCTATTCTTTGTATTATTTAAAAGATTGTCATTTAATAATTTTTAGTAACTTTTGCATTTTTTCATATTTAATAAAGTTCTTATGTAATTATCTTTGATATCATTTGTACCCATTTTTTTGTAGTTTTTGTGACTCTTATGAAATATCTAACTAAAAAATTCATTACTTAAATTGTATTTCGCTAGAATAATTTCCAGAAAGAAAAAAAAGAGAGTGAAAGTGAAAGATGTGAGACTAGAGAATTGGTGTTACCAAATATTTTTCTGATTAAAGGTCCTACAGAAAATCTACAAAATTGTGTAACATCATTATCTTTGTTTATACATTTAAAATCTACATGATTCCAGTTCAACAGGGAGCCTTGTTTTCACTACTATTAAAACGTACATACATGTTAAATCATACTGCTCATTACCTTTTTGAATACATACATGTTAAATCACACTGCTCACTACCTCTTGGAATTACAAGGACATTTAATATGTCCTAGAAGCTTCATACAATTTATTGCCCCTCGGATTCTAAGGGTTGCCTTAGTTCTAACCAAGTGGATGATTTTTATCTTGTACTATTAAAGAACACTATATTTTCCTTAATAGAGTTTCTTGTTTCTGCGAATGAATCTGTGGAATAAATTCATAAAAGTGAAAATCCTGTATCAAAATAGTATATTTAAATTTGTTAAAACACGTGGATATGTTGCATGTTCCAGGAGCCTACTGAATTCATTCAAACAGTATTGAGAAAGGTCCTTCTGCCAACAATTTTTAAAATTCTTCTCTTAGTTATACACAATATCTTTATTTTGTTTATTTGTTTTTAGGTGGTGCTGAGGATCAAACCCCATGCTTCACAGGTGCCAGGCAAGTGCTCTGACCCTGAGTCACAACCCCAGCCCTTAGACCTTGTAATAACATGGATTATAATAAAAATTCCTTCTTTTTTTTATATAGCAGGAATCAAATCCAGGGTCTCACGCATGCTAGGCAAGTGCTCCACCACTGACCTTCATCCCTGGACGCTGTAATATAAGTTTTGAATACTTTTTAATATGCCATTTAAATATGTACTTCTTTTAATTTGTGTCTAATATTAGTGAAGCCATGATTATGTTTCCTACTACAGAAGTGTTTAGTATTGTGTATTTATCCGTGGGAATTTGAAAAGAGTTCCATAATTTTAATGACTTTTCTAATTGATTTTTGGTGAATGATATTGATAATATCTAACTGTCAATAATTCGTACTTTCAAAAGCTTACAGCATCCCATCTTATGTACTTTGTTTCCTCTTTGCCTTTTTTACATACAATTGTTTTGCCCCTACTCTCACCCAATATGTTCTCTTGATGAATCTTCAATTATGATTCTAATCTTTGACCTCATAACATCTCTTTATGGCTCCACTTAGCACCATAACAGTCAAGAACTCTGGATACCAGTGTAATCTGAACTCTCCTTTCCAGATTCCAGATTCACACTGCCCCCAAGCATCATTACTTTTCTGCTCCAGGAGAAACACTCCTGTAGTTTTAAGGCAAGAACATGTCAGCAGTCAGAATTAGATAAACTTTGGTAAGGAAAGGACATCACTGAGTATAGCTCTGGAGTGCCAGAAAAAAAGACTCAGGAAGAAGAAACTACCTAGAGGTCCAGGAAAAAGTAAGTGTCTGGAACTGCATTGGCAATAGGAGTCACAGTAGTCATCCTGGAACTTGGAATATTCAAAGTTGTGTGCAGTATCTGAAAAACAAACACAGAGAGAGGGAGAGGGGGAGGGAGAGGGAGAGGGAGAGAGAGAGGGAGAGGGAGGGAGAGAGAGAGAGAAGAAAGAGAGGGAGGGAGGGATGGGGAAAGAAAGAGAAGTAGGGAGGAAGGAATGAAAAGAAAATGAAAGAGAAGTAGGCAGAAAGGAAGCCATTTGGTCTGAAACAAGAATGCCAAACTAAGACTGCATGCAAAAAACTGAGGGTGAAATTTTAACCCAGGAGACCAATACCAAGAACAAATACAACCATAAATGTCATTCCAAGGGATTAACCTTTTATACTTGGACTTAAAAACCTAGAGAACTATCATCTTATGTGTTGACTCAGAACCAAACTGCTTCATTCTCTTATACTCTATGAGTGTAAAGTTTCTGATGCAATTTGAAGTCATCCCTCACTTTCCTTCTAAGGAAAGTGCTATAGAAGCTATAAATACACAACTTATTGAATCCAATTTCTTCCCAGAATTATATACTAGAAGACCTTGGCACATTTTGAGTCTTCAACACAGATTCTTCTCCCAAGACAGATCTATAATAGTGATAAATTTCATTAAGCTTTAACTCTTGGTGTGTTCACAACACCCAAACACTCACACACATGACCACAAAAAGAAATGAAACCAACACCACATTCAACTTTATTCCTACTAACATATTGCACCTTTTTTTCTATTTACAAGCTTTGAAAAGTGAATATAAATTATTTAATAAAACATGTAAGTAATTACATGGTTTCTTGGTTTTCAGGATATTTTCAAAATGTTTGTTTTATACTGGTCATTACATTTACATGAGGACAAAATAAAAAAATAAATAATAATAATGATAATTCCTCTCATATTTCAGCTTGGAAGTTTGTAGGTTTTCCTTTTTTTAAGTGCTCTTCCATCCAAAATGCTCTCATAAATATCCTTTGTTCTCTTTTGTATGTATTGACTTCATTAACATGAATGCAGGGAGACAAACCAGGATTTTTATCAATCCTTTCTGGGAACAGGAGTAGAGTTGGGCTCCTGAGTCCACCTTGTGGGTAGGGCCTGAGAGTGGTGGTGCTTGAGGGGTAGGCAGAGAACAGGAAGAGTGGACCTTGAAATTGAAGACCAAAGAGCTGCTACACAGATAAATCCAGAAAGGAAGATTTTGAAGTGAAAGGCTTCAATATGAACCTGACCATACTTCCACCCTAATCCCATTTCCACTGTTGCTCAAAATTTGAGACTGACTTTAGGATAAACAATTGCACTTGCCTCTTTAGACACATGCACATGAGCTAAGTTCTGGACTAGTTTCCCGACCCACCAGAGGGAGAAGAGACCTTCTCTCATGGGTCAGAATCAGCGATGGATCTGTCCCTACCACGTGTCATTCTTCAGTCTAAAGTGGTAGAGGCTGCACAACTAGTAGATGCCAGAAACGCCACTCTGAAGGTGCAGGCAAGGTTCACAGGGCTGCCATCTGCTGCATGTCTCTGAGGCTCAGAGTGTTAAGTAAGTGCGACTTCTGATCCTGCTTGTCACCACCGTCTGCATGAACAGAATCCAGGACACTGGACAGACAGGGCTGCTGGATTCACAGACTCCTTGAGTGCCTTCTCCCCGGTTCTACCCTGCATGGCCGCTCAGAGGGCCACCTGCTGCTTTTGCTCCCCTCACAGGGCTGCTTGCTGGTGCTTCCGCCAGTCAAGAAAGGAGCTTTCCTGGTTGGGTCCGCTGGAGGACCCTCACTGGCGCTCTCCAACCTACTCATCCACAGGGATATTCCTTTCGCAGCCACAAAGAAATTCTCAAACGCACACAACTGTAAACAAACATCATACATTTCGGAACATTCTCTTGGGAATGTGGAAGAAAAAAAAATCAAATCAATGTTTAACGCAATGATTTGAAGTTGATTTTCTGGATTCTTTTCATGAGATGAATTAAAATGCGGGAGGCCCTTCTGGAAGCTAAAGGCAGAGACACTGAAGGCGCAGAAGCAGGTGTAGGTTCGGGCCCTCTTCTCGGCCCCTCTGCCTACTCCTGCTCCTGTGCTCGTGCGTGCACACCCCTGACGCTGGGTGATGGTGCCCTTGCTCTGTTGGCAGGGTCGCATCCATACGTACATTACCCTAGCCCTGCTTTTACCTTCATCAGTCCTTTCCTCCATAAGAGAAAAATCATATCTTATGGCTGTGTTTGCTTAAAGGCAATGTTAAAAATTTTATACCATATGAAACATTTTTTTTGAACTTGGAGTTTTTGTCCCCTTCCCCTTTATTTTTACCCCTCTCCTCTTTGTGGCTTTTGAATGCAATTATATCTATTTGCATGTGGCTTCAAAAGTAATATGAGGCCCCATCCATCTGGTGGATGAGTCGGTTCTGGTTGGTCGCCTATTCATTCCAGGCTGAAGCAAGGTGAATTCTAAATCTTCTCAAATGGGCTCTCCTCCGCATAGCTTAGACACAGTTTCTGCCATGAGGGCGATGAGGCAAGGATTCTATAACTGCCAAGCAGTTAAGTGTGTACTCTCTTTTTTTGCTTTAAACCCTGAACTTTGGCTCTTGACTTAAGCTCTTACTCTGAGTCCCTAGGACTCCCCAGTGCAGGCCTGCATCTTGAGCCTCCAGCATAAGGAGGAACACATGTGGCAGGAGTTCACATTTGGTGGACCCTTTTATTGGGCAGGCCACAGAAAAAGGCAGGAAGCAAAGTGAACAAGAAATTTGTCACATACTGTCTGAACAAACACAGAAGTGTTACTGGAACATCCTATCTCCAGCTGAGGGTCTCTGGGGAAAATGGTGAAGATCTCAGAGACCAAAGGTGGGTGACTGAGGCAGACAGGCTTGTGGCCTGGTCCCCAAAGTACCTGAGTATCTATCTTGGGGGAGTTG
Organism: Ictidomys tridecemlineatus; assembly: GCF_052094955.1. Classification (NCBI taxonomy): domain Eukaryota; kingdom Metazoa; phylum Chordata; class Mammalia; order Rodentia; family Sciuridae; genus Ictidomys; species Ictidomys tridecemlineatus. The sequence continues at coordinate 1,489,104 of NW_027520942.1, forward strand.
GAGGGTGAACTAGTACTTCTCACATTCTGAGAAGCTATTGAGGAGCTGTTTATTTTCAAAATATTCATGCATATAAAACAAGTGGAACTCTGAGATACATACCATTGTTTCACTACCTTTCCATCACTTAATAAGTTGTAACCATATCATGAGATTGTGTTCACCAATTTCATATGTCCTGATTTGGATTCATAATATTTTATTTCTAATCCCTTATTGCCAGCTATTGCCCAATTTAAATGTTTGGATTGTGATAATCTTCAGCTTGTAGGTGTGTGAGTGTGTGTGTGTGTGTATGTGTGTGTGTGTGTGTGTGTGTGAGAGAGAGAGAGAGAGAGAGAGAGAGAGAGAGAGAGAGAGAGAGAATGTACTGGAAAAACATGAAAGATGTACATTGAACAAAAAGTTAACATTAGGGTTTTAGTGTAGATATATTTTAAAATTAGGTTCATTCCTTACATTTCCCTTTAAAATACTACACCCACTTCCTTCCTACTTATGTTGTAAAAGTGTAGTTTGCCCTCCAAAGTGAGGATAAATCATTATAACAAACTAGAATATATTCTAAAACTTTTCTTTGTAATTTTTAAATAAATTTTATGCATATTGTTCAGTCTCTTTCAAACTATAAAATTTTGTCTGAGGAAAGGCCTACTTAGTTATAGACAAAGTAAAACAAGTACAGTTTTTCCTCAATGTTCGTAATTGTCATTTGAGTTGTTCCTTGGTAAGTTTCCTTCCCTTCTCTTTGCCAAGTATTGTAAATTCTAAAGAAAGTTTGCACCTAACTTCCCACTATGTTCACTGCTACGTAGCCTTTCTTTAGATTGATGAAAGCTAGATCATTTGGTGACCTTCAGATTACATCAGAATGTGGAATGCACCTCCTAAGTCTTCACTTCTGTGCATCAGTTAACACAAAGCATGAAAATTGCTGTGAGATCTAACTTGCAGAAAAATGAGTGCAGCTAAAGAAATATAGAACTATTCCCAGGAGGATCATGTTGGTTGGAATGTTCTGAGGAGGAAAAACGGTGAAGCAGACAGATGCCCTGGATGAAGATTATCCCCATCACACCTTCTTCCTGCCCATTGCTTACTACACCTCATTTCCCTTTCTTTACAACCTCATTCATTCTCCTGAGTTCCCTGATGTGGTCTTTCCGGGAATGATGTTCACACCCCACTTTCTCAGGGTGCCAACCTTAAGTAAACCTGATTGTTTCTGAACTCTTGATTTCCAAGTATTTGCTTACCAGGGGTGAGTACATGGACTTGGATGTGGTAACACATTCACCTTTTAACAGTTTGAGTTCACAGGGGACCTGTATCTGCATCCTTCTCATGCCATACATTCACTTGCAAAGGGCCCATCCAGTCCCTTGTCCTGAAATACTAAGCAGGAGAGTAAATCTATCCCCCACATGAATCTATTCCCCCAATTCAAGCTCTAATACTCCAATAGTGGATTCCTTTTTCTGTTCTGAACACATGCACTGGATGCACTCAGACAACTCAACACTAAGCCTACCCTCCTTGTGGATTCCCTGTGTTGAATAATGATACCTAGAAATGTTAACAGAAACTTAGAAATCTAGGATGAATGTTCTCTCCCTCCCTCTCTCATTTTTTTTTATTGGCATCCTTTTTCCTATTCTCCCTTTGAACTTCCCTGCCTCCTTCACCATAATCCTAACTCTAATTCTATTCAGAGACTGAACCCTTCATGCCATATTACTTATCACTAGTTAAAAAAAAAAACTGAGATATTCCAAATTTTAAGACCAGGACATGGAAAGAGAGAGAAAGAGAGAGATAGAGTGATAGAGAAGAGAGAGAGAGAGAGAGAGAGAGAGAGAGAGAGAGAGAGAGAGAGAGAGAGAGAGAGATTGATTTTCAATGAGTTCACTGCTTAGGGTCAGACTAACAGATATGTCCCACATTCCTGAATATATGCTGAAATTTTCACTTATAACCCCATGTGGCAGTTTACCAAGGCCACCACATCTACCTTTCTAGCTTATTATGAACTTTCTGGACTATGAACATTGACCAATCCAGAAACAACAAGTGAACTGTCCCACTAGTCCCCAAATTTCCCCATTTTGCATTGTAATGCCTCTCTTATCTATAGCCAATGTAAGCTAAATGTAAAGTGATTTATGCTTTCCTTCCCCACATTTTCATGTTAAGAATACTTTTGGCTCTTAGGCCTGGTATACATATTTCCAGCCACACTCTACCCTTGCTGCTGGTAGTTGTGGAACTTACTTTAGGACCTGCCCCTTTTCTGGCTAGCATCTGCATGGCCCAATGTGGACAGTGATTTCAGGGAACCTTCAGTTTAAAGGGGTTTTGTTTAATATCACCCTCTATGTACACATTCCCCTTTCTAGGGGGAATGATGTCTGCATTCACTGTCCTCAGTACATGTTCCTCAGGCAAGTGCACTCAGATTCACACCAAAGTTTGATTAAAGAAGAAATTCTCACTAGATTCCTAGTGGTTCACATTAATGTCATAGCATTCATGAACTCAAGATGCCTTGTGTAATCTGAACTCAACTAGGCCCAGGTTCATGCTGTCTCCACGCACTGCATGGAGACTCACAGGAGAGACACATAGTTTTAACCCAGAGCTAGGTGAGCTCCTGGAATCAGTAACTGAATACAGCCCTAGATCATTAGAAACAACTGTACCCGAAATAAAAGTAGCACCAGGAAGCAGACACTATGTTAAAGGATCAGGAAGAAATCTTCCATAAGTGTATTGGGAGTGCTACTCAGGGAGCTCCTCTTCACCCTGCAGGGACTAGAGAATCAGGGTATTTAAAAATTCCTCCATCTCTTCTAGAGAGCATCTCAAAGCAAACTCCTTTGAGCTGCAACAAGGATGCAAAACTGACACTAAATGGCCAGGTGGAAGGGTGAATTTTCAATCCAGGAGACCAATGCAAAATGCTCTCTTTTTGGCTGGTGAATGAGGTGACATAGTGGAGATCTCTGTTGAGGCAAGAGGCGGCAATGGGAAGAATTGTGCACTTTCTATCTCAGTGTTACTGACCCTGGGGAATGTTGTCTTTTATTGCTGTTTATTGGTCACCATGGTCTTTGTCTTCACCTGAACTACCAGGCCCAGAGGTTATCACTGTTACCTCAGTATTGAGCCTCACATTGACATTTGAAAAAAGGGGGTGGAGATCCTTGCTATGGTTTGAATGTATCCCTGAAAGCTAATTCATAGGAACTGAATTCCCCACGGATCAGTATCTGGGAGGTGGGTCTTTAAAAATGTGATTAGGCCAGCAGGCCTCTGCCTCAATGAGTGGCTTCAGTGCCTTTTATGAAAGGGCTTTTAATAGTGGGTCTTCACACATATGTTCCTGTGCCTTTCCATCATAAGACAAGGTACCACAAAGGTCCTTTTCATTTGCCTGCACCATATTCTTTGACCTCCTTGACTCCCGAACCCATAGAAAATGTGTTTATTTTCTTAATAAGTTTCCTGGTTTCTGAGATTCTGTTATAGTGACAGGAACCAAATTAAAAACAATTGTTACAATTAGGAGTTTTCCTAATAAAGGGAATTATGAAAGAAAGTCACCCTCAATATATGCTTTGGCATAAGGATTATTTTGAACTAAAGGCATTTGAGTTTCTGAAATATCTCTTTATACCTAAAAATAGGGCTTTCCCAAATACCTTGATCATTATTAGTACTCACCCAGAAACAATTACATCTCCCTCTGATAAGAGAATTTGCCACCACACTCAAACAGATATTCTCTAAAAATTATCTTAATTTCCTATTAAGGTGATTGTAAGTTCTCTAATTTCACCACTCCTTTGGAGTAATTAGTTCTTTCTCTGATGCCTCCGATGCACAAAACTTAAAATTCATAAATCTGTAATGCCTTTGGTTCTGTTCAGCTGTTTCCATTTTATTTCACAGTCCCAACCAAGGCCACTGAACCTCCCAAGGCAGAGGAAAAGCTTTTCTTTGTTTACCTGGAAAGCATGGACATGTATTATTACTATCTTTCTAAGACATTATTGCATAGCTTCTGAACCATGCCCATACTTCCCACAAGGTTCACCTGTGCACATTGCTGTGGTTCCAAACTTCCTTTCTGCATTTTTGCCTCAAATGTTAGAGAAAGTTTGTTGTGTTTCACCTTTTTTCAGTCAATAATATCCTAACAAGTCTTGTTAGTGTGCTGCATATCTTGGTTTGGTGAAGGTTTCCTTAATGACATTTTACAGACATATCTCTCGCTGTTTACACTTTGTTTCCTCTTTCCAATGACAAATGAGGACAGACACTTTGAAAGGCTCCACATCACATGTTTATCTGTGCCCCACAACTGGCCCTGGGGGTTGAAACCATGGCCTGGCACCTATACACCTGACATTGCCAGCCTGCCCAGAATGTAGCCAATTTCAGACTGCAAAAGACTTAGAGTCTCTTCATGGGGAATATGCCATTCCCATGAGCAGTCTCTGGCCATTCTCACACATGCACACCACACTGGAATTAGACTGAATTCGAAGGCCTGAAGTAGCTTTGATGCACACTCCTTCAGGGGAGTAACTCCTACCAAACTCCTCTTTAGATTCCTAAACTGGAGTTGGTCACCCTTTACCACTAGGGGTGCTAATTTCCAACATTTCTGCTAAGATACAAGGCTAGGGTGGAGGGGAAGTGTTGGGGGTTTGGCTCAGTGGTGTAGCACTTGCCCAGCATGACTCAAGTACCTGGGTTCAATCTGTAGTACTGCAAAGTGTGAATGAATGAATGAATGAATGAAGTAGGAAAGGGGTAGATGTGTGGGAGATAGGACTGATGGGCCTCCAATTTTGCTTAAACAGCTCTCTGCCCTGGCCTCTTGGTCCTGATAAGATGGCTGTAACTTTTCCTGTGGGGACAAGGCACTTCTTCTTTCATTCTCCAGACCCACAGCAAAGGAGGCAATTGGAGATGCTTCAAGTACCAGAGAGGGTTTTGGCTAGGGGAGGAACTGGTAGGATAGTGGGGGAAGACTGTAGTAGCCAGCTTGAGAGTAGGTGAGATGAGGGTCCAAAAGGGGTCCCCTTACCTCTCTGGGGCACCTGTCCCCTCCTGCAAACAGCTGAGGTTCATCTTGGAAAATGATGGAATTGATTTGATGGAATCAGCCAGAGGAGTATGGAAGATCCTAAGGGCTGCTAGAGAAGCACATGGAGGAGTCTGTAATCTCGTGGGCATCCTTTCCAGTAGTGCAGCTGTTTGGGGGAAGCATAAAAAATCATGGGACAGAGCAATTTTCTTCTGTGCAGTGGCACCTCCATACTTTGTAGAAAAAAGTAATTCAGAGGTATCAGTCTTACTTGAAAAGTGAGTGGAAAGGGAGGGTTCAAGTGCTTGAAACTTTGCCACCACTGCAACACCTCAAAGACCTAGAAGCCATCAATGACTCATTTAAAATGACTCATTGACAGAACCCCAGCTAAGTAATTAGGGAGCCCTCCTTTGAAGGTTTGGTGGCAGTTTCCTGTCCCAAAGGGATGTGTTTTTCTCACTTGCCTTAAAAGCTCTGAGATGTATATAAAAGAAGAGGGGCCCCAGACCAAGACAGAGGGGTGGCATGCAAGAAGGGCCCAGCACTGCTTCCTGGTGGCAAAGCTGTTGGTGACCTGGAGGCCCTACTTTTCCCTTAGACCAGCCTGATGCATGCCCGCCTTGGGTGATACTCAGCCTGTTCTCACCATGTGCAGCCCTATGGGTCAGTAGCTGGGGACCAAGACTTGGGCAAGAAAAAGAAAGGTTTTGTTATGTGGGAAGTGTGGGTTTGGAGACAGCCAGTGGGAGTGGAAATATCACTAGCAGCATTGACTCACCTACATTCCTGCTACCTTCTCACATCTGGTGTAAATTTACCTGCGGCACCGATGATGGAGCCAGAAGTAATGCCTTTGGCTTTGGTGAAGCCATAAACTGGGTTTGGATTTTGCAGGATTTTGGATTTTGGATTTTGAAGCCAGCAACTGGAATTCCAGATCACTAGCGCCTTACCCAAAAGGAAAGGAGCCTGCTTTTCACCTTAGCACTGCCTTTAGTTGCACGGAGAGAATGTTTCTCCACACTCTGGGCTTTCCCTTTCTCCACCCTAGGCAGGTTGGTGCAGCCTTTCCCAGGTTGTCTTTCTGGGCGTTCCCATTTGCTCTGGGACCGCCCCCCCCCCACAGTTTTCCCGTCACAGTACATATTCACACCAAGCCTGGGTGGCAGTAAGCCTCCTTTCTTTGCATCGCCAGATTCTAGATAACAGCGCTGTGGTTGGCGCCAAAGTGGAAGTTTGTCGCTGGCAGCAATATCCAGTTGCGGTCCTTTGGGGAATCCCAGCACACCATTCTCTCCCGCCTACTTTCTCTTGGTCTTGCTTGGCTCAGCTAGTTGTTCTGTGGGCGCATTTTCTCGGTGGCACCGCCGAATACACAGCTGTGAGGGGTCCTAAAGTGCAGTTTCCGCGGTTGCCGGGATCAGAGTTCCTTAGTGGCAGCCAGGCTGGCAGGGCCACTGCTCCTCTGTTCCGGAGCCCTTTGGCTATAGCGGCGCCTGAGCTTTTTCTTTCCCAGATCAGTCTTCCCAGCGCTCTCCTCTCTTTGGCCGCCCAAGAACCGAGTTTTGTTTGGGTGGGGCTTCATCTCTGTCACAGAATCCCTGTCCTCCCTGCTTCCTGCGTTTATTGGCTTAGCAAGCTTCGATTTAGAGGCTCCTGTGATTTCCATTCCTTGTCCGCCCAAGTACCAGTACCTTGTCCTGATTGGAGCCTAAACTAGAAGCAAAAGCTCGTCCTGGGCTCCAGCCTTGGGTTACCAGGTCCTTGGAGTCCCAGTTGAAACTTAACACCGGAGGGCGATGGCTTTGTCAGAGCAAGTCCGGGACTGGCCATTTCTTAGTGTTTATTCCAGCCTCCGATTTTTAGTCTTAAGAACTGGGGTTTAGCAGCAGCTCCTGTCATTTAAGTGGAAGCAAGTTCTGGATTCCTGAGAGTAAACTCCATTTCAGCTTTGTGGGTGATGGTTATGTCGGATACAAACGTGGATACTGAAGAATGCCATTTTTCTGAAAGGCCACTTCAACAATTGTCACTTTAGCACTATCCGCAGTTTATTTTTCCTAACAAGTTGGTTTTGCAACAGAGAGCTCTGCTTTGACTACCTTCGGGGTTTGTACCTCCCTGGGAAATGCGATGTGGCCACCAAAGCCATTTCTCCCTTGCACCAGTTCTGTTATCTCCATGGCGTGCAGATGAATCATTATCTCTAATTTTCACTTCCTGATATCTTTGATATTGTGTTGATCATCTATTTTATGTCAGTGTTCTCCTTGCCTCAGAATGCAGTGGGTGCTCTCAATTCCGTTCCCTGTTGACCCTATTGACCCTATTAAGGTTCTGGCACATTAGCCAACTAATGGATGTACAGATTTCAAGCAAGACCCTGTCTCCAAAAATAAAAAGGGCTGAGGACTGATAGTAGCTCAGTGTCATAGCGCACCTGATTTCAATCCCCACTATCAGGAGGAGGTGGGGGAAACTACACTCTTATGACCTGATGGCAATTGTCTTGCTTTCAGGTTTGTTATAGTTTAGGTATTAGTTGACACCCCCCCCCTAAACTCATGTGTGAAACAAAGCAAGAAATTTTTTTGGGGGAGGGGAAATAACTGGGTCATGCAGATTTTAAATTAATCAATGCATCAGTCCTCTGAGAGGTATTAACTGGGAGGTAACTATAGGCAGGTAGGGTGTGGATGGAGGAGGTGTGTCCCTGGTAGCTTCCTTTGGTTTATATTTTTGTCCTCCTTAAGTGGAGCAACTTTGTGCTCTCCCTCCCCCTACTCCACCCCTGCTTTCTCTTCTGGTTCAATAACCTGAGCTGCTTTTCTTTACCATACATGATGTTCTGGCCCACCTTGGGCACAGAGCAACAGAACAATGGAGTTGGTCACCTATTGACTGACATCTCTGAAACCGAGAGCCCCCAAATAAACATTTTCTCTTCTAGTTGTTCTTCTCATATCTTTTTACCACAGCAGTGAAAAAGCTGATAAAACAAACCCAGGGCCTGGCACAGTGGTGACATATGCTCAGCTCAGCCCAGGAGGCTGAGGCAAGAGGATCAAGGGTTCAAAGCCAATCTCAGCAAATTAGCCAGGCACTAAGCAACTCAGTGAAACCCTGTCTCTAAATATAATACAAAATAGGGCTGGGGATGTGGCTCAGTGGTCGAGTGCCCCGAGTAAATCTCTAGAACAACAGCAACAACAAAAATGGGGCCAGACTGCCACAACTGTCCACCTCAGCCCTGTTTCCACAGGTGAGCTGGATTGGTAGAGCAGGATTTCCAGAATGGAAACTCAGAATAGAAAGGACATTTTGTTGTGGGAATTTGTCTGCACCCAAGGGAGCCAGAGACTATGCATCTCCAGAACCCAATGTTTGGAGGTGTGTTTGCTGGAGGCCTCAGAGCAACTTGAGGCTCACATGTGGCCCCCTGAGACAGACTCAGGGAAGAAGTGCCAGGAGATCCAGCAGGATTATTCCCAGACTAATTTCTCTGGGTAGCTGCCTGTCTGCTAGATAGACCACATGTGTGTAAATAACAAGATGTCTATGGCCCCTGGCCACCCCCTTCTAAGAAGGCACAAGCCACCACCAGCCCCATGCCTACTAGAGCAGAGCAAGAGAGGGTCCTGCACCCATTACATCACAGTATAAGACACCAATTTTTAAGTACCATCTAATAGCATAAAATTAAATAAATACAAAGATCTAAGTACTGTGATCAGTCAGGCTTTATTAAATCATCAGTGGTCTATATGTAAATCCATTGATTCCTTTACAGTAGTGGGTTTGACTCAGATGAAGCTGTATTACACTCCCAACATGGAAATGATATGAGGGAAAAGAAAGAAAGAAAAGAAGGAAGGAAGACAGAACCTGCAAAAGATATGTCCATTTTACTTTTGTTCCCATTAAGTTCTTTTTTCAATTCATGATACTCATCATTCACTTACACCACCAAAGAGTATTCAAGAAACCTCCTTGAAAAAGTGAGAGCTGACTTGGCCTCCATTTCAGAGAAGCTTAAAATAAAAGGCTGCAGCAGTTTGAGAACTTGGTGAGGGTCACTCATCTAGAAAGTCACACTACTCTGTGACTCAATTTGAGACTTTAGCTTCTTGCAGTTGCACACGTGTACACAGATTCTGAAATCTCTTTAATTTAGCAATTTGGTACCAGAACACTAAACTGGTAAAGTGAAAGACCACAGCAAAACTGAGTGTGTGCCCCTGCCCTGCTCCTCAACATCCTAAGTCACCATTCACACATTTCCCTTCCAGATTTCTCTGTTCAGAGAACAGGGTTCTAGACTGTGCTCCAAAACTAGCAATGTAATTTGGTGCAGTAGTCAACCAGCTGCCCCAAAACAGCTTTCCTCTCACAAATCTGGTAGGGAATTTTCTTTCAAAACCTCATGCCAATCTCCTCTCAACCTCCATAATTTCATCCAGGAGGATAAGATTCTGTGTGAATATCATTAATTCTGTTTTAGGAGGTAATTTGCTCCAAAGACTATACTCCCCACCCAGCTTTCCGGAATCTAGATAGGACTGCCCAGGAGATCAGAAGTGAATACTCAGACAGGTGCTCATGATTTCTGACACCAATCCCCTGCCATAATCTGTGTAACCTGTCAAGGAGCAGTATGTGGCAGCAGGCAGTGGTCCTGGGAGTTCAACAGACCAGGTGGCAGAACTTCTGAGATCAATATACTGTGGAACATGGCCACCCGCTTTCTCTCTGGACCTGGATGATCTGCCCTGGGTTGGCCAGGAGTTTCACTGGAACCTGATTTCCAACACCACTGTCCCTCACCCTCCCCTCAGCTCCACACCCCCATCCCATCGCCTAGAGCTTTTTCCCTGGGACCTCAGTTGAAACTGTTACTTTCTTCCCAACTACTTCCTTGCTTGGTTGTTGAGGGAATGTTACTAAGGAAACGTGAAGCCCTGTGCCTGGCACTCAAACCAGCAGAAGAAATACACGGCGTTTAAATAAAAAGACAGAAAATAAGTCATGAAAAACATTTCTTCATTGCAATTAGGAAACAATACAAACCAAAAACATCCGTCCAAGGCCAAACTCTCCAAAAGAAATTTTAAAAGCAAAACATCCGGGCAACCATTTCCATAAAGTGAAGCTGCACACCTGGGGCAAGGGCTGTGGGTGGAACTCAGTGTAGCATGCTCCAAGCCCTGGATTCAATACCCATGCACCAAAAACAAAACAAAACAAAAAAAAAACACCCAGTGCAGAATGGGCTATATCGATTATCCATGTAGCATACTAAGCCAACGTTGTTGCTAACTGGGGTTGCTGGATAGGCTAAATTAAAAAGATTTCAGAATTTGTGTACACTTGTGCAACTGTGACTGTTGTAAACTGTCATGCGACCTAGAAATCCTTGGCATCAGGTAAGAGAAAGCTGGTAATGCCTAAGTCATCCACCAATCGGGTATTCTGTGTGACTAAGAAATCTGAGGCACTACTTGGCTAGTACTGGTTTCCCTCCACTAAGTTCTGACCTGAAAACGCAACCTTGGGAGGTGCTTCAAATCTCAAGCATAGCTAGCTGTATTTGAAAGAAAGGAAGAAAGGAAGAAAGGAAGGAAGGAAGGAAGGGAGGGAGAGAGGGAGGGAGAGAAGAAAATGAAAGAAGAAAGAAAGAAAGAAAGAAAGAAAGAAAGAAGGAAGGAAAGAAAAAATCTTTCACCGGAAGTTACTCAGAAAAAGAACATTTCAAAGCACAACTAAGAAATCACAGGCAAGGAAAAAAAACAGGAACGTTTCCGCTTAATTCGTTCACATTCAGAGGTGAAAAATTCTGAGACAAGGCTAAATTGGATCTTCTGTGCCTACCCGCACTTGCATGAACAAAGAAATCTCAGATATGGCCAAAGGGAATCCTGGTACACTTAAGTAATGGTAGCACTCACCTTTGGTGCTAAATCATGCCTTCCACAGCAAACCTAAGTGGAAAGACTGCTAGACCTGCAAATCAGCAAGGAATCTTTCCAAACTGGTGATCTGTGCACTTGTCCCATGTGTGCAATCTCCTGGTCCTGCGAACAGAAATCATAAGATTGATAACCACCCCTGCAGGACTTTTGACGGAATCAAAATTACGCATTCCTTAAAAAACAAAGGAAGACATGAGAATAGAAATAAAACAAACTGGGTGGGACTGAAAAAAAATAGACAAAAATATACAAAATGCATAAATACTTAAACCAAATCAGTATGTAAAATTGCGTTAGAGCCTGGTATGGTGGCTCATGTCTACTGTAATCCTAGCAACTTGAAAGGCTGGGGATCACAAGTTTGAGGCCAGCCTCAGCAACTTAGGGAGCCCAGTCTCCCAAGCAACTGAGTGAGAGGATGTCTCAATAAATAAATAAATATTTTAAAACCACGTTGTAAAAACGAAAGGAATATGAAATGAGCAAAGCCACGGGATATTTATATTGCAAATCGCGCTAAGTAACAAAACTTAATGAGTATTAAGGATTAAAAAATAAAATCGAGAAAACAATTCATTCTTTGAAGCTACAAAATTCTGAGAGTGATTCTAAAATTGTACATGTCATTTCTAAAAGTTGAAATGGATAAAAGTCTAAATTTATGGAAGGGAATGTGTAATAGGACGAATACAAACGTTTGAAACAGAAGAAAACGGCAAGTAATAGGCGACCTGAAACGTTACAGAGAATCGTCAGGAGAAAGAGAATTTTTAAAAATTGACAAAGAACAACTAAAGGCAAATCTCAGTGCGTTTTGATTTCCTAGTGAAGTCGTTTTGTAACCCAGAATCTTTTCACAGAGTAAGTTCCCAGCGGCTCCTTCTCCGACCTAAGGCTGCCTCGCTGCCAGAGAAGGATGGCAGCAGCCCCAGGCGTTGAGAACTGGGGCGAATCCACCAGGAGGGCTGAGGAAAGCAGGTGCGGGGTCCACCAGTTGGAGGAGACAGGTCGGGAACTGAACCAGAGCCTGCTGGAGGGCACTCGGAGAGACACTGGTCCGCAGAGGTCTGGGTGTTTGGCGGCTTATCGCCAGGGTAGGGGCTGGGGGGCTGCATCCTTGGCAGTGAAATCTGCTACAGCTTCACTACCTCGGGCTCTTCCACAGGCTCCTCCCCGTTTGCCTCCAGTTTCTGGCATCGCAACTTCCTGGCCTCTGTTGGTTCCCAGGAGTTCTGGACTCCCGCGGAATCCGTTTTGCAGGTGGCCCCAGCGCCCCGGCCAACAGGACTGGAGAGCCGCTCCCAGTGGAAGTCACAGTTGTCACCGGGAGCACTCTCCTAGGACAGGGTTGAAAGGGAGAGGACAAGGCCACTGGCTTCTAAGCACAGGAGGAGGCCGCGCCTCTGGCGCCACCTCCACGGAATCCCAAGCTGCTTCACAGGGCCCAGAAAATGCTGCTCCATCGCGAGAGCCTCAGGGAAGGAGGACAGAAGCCTCTGCTGCTGGAGAGAGGAGGCAGAGGCTCCACAGCATCTGAGTATTTATGTCCTCCAGGAGGAGGGCGGAGACAAGCCGGAGAGGCTAAAACGCAGTGACAGCAAACTCCTGGAGCTCAGTAGATGAAAACAATATGATAGAAATTTAGATCGCACATAAAAGGGAAACGATTAAACGCTGCGGGAAAACGTAGCCGAATAACAAACGAAATAAACGGAGCTGAAGGGAACTGAACCAAGAAATCCAGAGCGAGCTCTGCGGCCTGCATCACTGTGATGGTCGCACAAATCGCCTCCTGCCCATTTATGCAGTATCCTGCCAGCACTGCACCTGGCCGCTGTGTGGGCTCCAGCTCTCTTAAAACAACAGGAGTGTCCCGTTTCTGGCACCAGTTTCCTACCGAGCCTTGGCATTTCTCCCAGCTGGGCCTGTGGGTGGAGCTGCCGCACCCTCTCCCAAAGCTCTTACTTCTCCTTAACCAACCGACTAAAGGACTAAACGCAGCCCAAAGCCCTGTTCTTTTGACAACAGCAACGCCCTTCGCTGGAGCCTGGTGTCTCCTGTGCCACTGCGTCTGGGTTCCCAAGCCGCTAGGCACAGGTCTCATTGCCAGGAGACCTAGGGGCCAGGCAGTGATTGCCATCCCTTGTAGGTTCAGTTCCCCTTCAGCTCCGATTATTTGGATTTGTTATTTGGCTTCCTTTTCCTGTCTCCTTTAATCCTTTCGGTTTTCTGTAGGAGACTCCACCCGCCAGAGAGCAATATATACCCAATAGCCACGCCCCCAGGGAATCCCTTCCTCAGGCCACACCCCACAGGCCTCCTCTGTCAATCTCTTCAGGGATTCATTCACCCAATAAATCAAGGTTAACATTAAGCCCAATCATTTCTCCTCTATGCATTGTCTCACACGTGAACTTTCGGGGCACATCACATAAACACAGGCTCCTGGAGGAACAAGTCAGGAGACACAAAGATTTCCAGACTGCAGAAGGCCATTGTTGATTGCCCAGTTTCTGGTCAAGTAAGCCAATTTAATCAATTCTCCTTTGATAATCATACTTCCTGTTGACTCTGTTCCTCTGGAGACCCCTGACTAATACACAATTTCCTTCCCCAAATTTTGGTACTGAGTGATTTTTATGGTTATTCACATGTATTTATTTTCTACTTTACCTTGTGCTTTTTTCCTTGATCAGAAAATTATTTGAAACGCTTTTTGCTTTCTACAAATGTGTTAATTTTTATTTCCCCTTCCTTATTATTGATTTCCAGCTTCATCCCATTGGGTGTTTAGAAGACACTGACGCCTATCTTTAAAATGTTTTTAAAAATCTCTATTATGGGCCATGAATACCTTTCATGAGGGATTATAACCTAACTTACACCAAAGAGCCCCAAGTCATCCTCTTATATTGGTGACTCATTTTTCAAGATATGAATTGTACAGTCGGATATAAGAAGATCAATCAGACTAAAGCACCAGATCTGAAAACCAAAACTCATTTTCCATTTTTAAATTTGTTTTTGGAAGTATTTCTACCCACAAGTACCCTGCAGGCAGAGTTCAGGAAGAAAAAGGGTTAAAACCAAACCATGTTGTGAGAATCTGGGTATTGTGCTGACAACCCTGCTAAAGCCATAAGAAAAATATCTATTTTTCAGTGACTTGAATGGAGAAAGATAGCTGCCAAACTACACAAACTAACAGATTTTTGGTGTTGTTAATCTCATTAACTGAACTTTGTGATGGGATTTCCTTTTAGGATTAAAGCCAACACCACCCAGGTTGCCGCCCCTTATAGGTTCAGTTCCCCTTCAGTTCCGTTTATTTCGGTTTGTTATTCGGCTACATTTTCCTATGACATTTAATCCTTTCGGTTTTCTTTAGAAGACTCAACCCACCAGAGAGAAGTGTATACCCAATAGCCACGCCCCCAGGGAATCCCTTCCTCAGGCCACACCCACCGGCCTCCAGTTACCACTCATTCTCATCAGAGATTCAGTCACCCAGTAAATCAAGGCTAATTAAGCCCAATCATTTCTCTTCTAAACTTTGCATTGTCTCACACATGAACTTTTGCGAAAAATCACATCAACTGTAACACAGGCTCCTGGAGGAACAAGTCAGGAGGCAGAAAGATTTCCAGACTGCAGATGGCCATTGTTGACTGCCCAGTTTCTGGTCAAGTAAGCCAATCTAATCAATCCCATTTTGATAATCATACATCCTGTTGATTCTGTTCCTCTGGAGACCCCTGACTAATATAACTTACTGGTCACTGTTCCTGCTTCATCTCCCAAACTTTGGTACCCAGTGATTTTCATTGTTATTCACATCTATATATTTTCTACTTTACCTTGTGCTTTTTTCCTTGATCAGAAAATTGTTTGAAATGCTTTTTGCTTTCTACAAATGTGTGAATTTTTACTTCCCCTTCTTTATTATTGATTTCTAGCTTCATCCCATTGGGTGTATACAAGACACTGACGGCTATCTTTAAAATGTTTTAAAAAATCTCCATTATGGGCCATGTTGTGAGAATCTGGGTATTGTGCTGACAACCCTGCTAAAACCAGAATAAAAATATCTATTTTTCAGTGACTTGTATGGAGCAAGACTGCCTCCCAATATACAAACTAACAGATTTTTGTTGTGGTTAAACTCATTAACTGAACTTTGTGATGGGATTTCCTTTTAGGATTAAAGCCAACACCACCCAGGTTCCCAGTCTGTAGTTAGAAAGTCCCTGGAGGCCAGAGGGATTTAAGAACACCCAAACTGCTGTCTGCTAAGTCCCACATACTTGGTGGTGCCTGGTGTGAGGCCCACAAAGCCATGGAGCAGAATTCCCTGCTGTGTGCCACAGGCTTGGAATTCTGCAGAGCAGGCGCCAGGGCTCCAGAGGCCTCCAACCCTGAGCTCACTATATCCTGGGCCTTTGCCACTGTCCTTCTACATCCACCCACCAAATATCTCCTATGACCACCAAGACTTCCTCTGTGACCTGCATTCTACACCCCAAGGGCTTTTTTCCTAGCATAGGTCAAAAAAAAAAGGTGACTTTCCCAGAGAACACAGCACCTTGTGCCAGGTCACAGAGCCTCCTTTCCTGGACCAGGCATCTCTGAAGAAGAAGCCCCAGGCGCCCCCATAAAAGTCAGGGGCCTCACAGGTACCCCTCCATTGGTTGCCCACTGGGACTCCCTTGTCATGTTCTAGGTACACATGTGAGGGATGTCTGGAGCCCAAGAAATCTGGTTGTGGTGACCCTTGAAAGAAGGCTTTCCTACTGCCCCTGCCAGCAGCCAGGAGACTAGCCAAGGCTGTTGGGAGTGGATTCCAGGCCTTCTGCGCAGGACTCCCTGAGGCTTCTGGAGTCTGCACCTTTAAAACCCAGGAGCATTGAGAATTCCCATGCAACTCTTGTTTAGAAAAGCGTTTTGGAAGGGATCATGTTTTCTCAATAAAATTGTGCCAAAATGTGAAATTCTTTGTTGTATAGTCCTCCTGTTGGGAATGTTGGGGAAAGTGGAGGCTCAAATGTTGGGTGGTAAGAGACCATGTCCATATTTAAGAGGGTCAAGTCTGGATCTAAGAGGGCCCTACCTCATTGTTCTTGCTTTGCTTATTGGCAGGGTGGGTTAGTGACTTTTGCTAGATATAGGTAGGTTAGACGGGTAACTAGTGTACCAGGGGTTTCACATGCTTTGTCTCCAAGCAGATACACAGCAGTCTTGAGCACTCAGCTTGAGAAAAGATCTTCCTGTGCCACCCTGTTTTCACTAAGGTTTTAAGACAATATGTTAATATTAGGTATCAGATGTTATATTAGGTATGAGAGTTAATTGTTTTTTTTCAGTTTTACAAGAAATTAAAACAATATTGTAGGCCCCTAAAATATTGTAAGGCCTTACATTACTTTTTCTAGTGGGTGGGTAAGACCTGCCTGGTATCCTAGGAATTTGTGTTAGCAGCAGCTGGGCTCTGGCTCTAGAAGGGACAAATTATAAACCCACTTTAAAGCAGAATTCACTTGGTCCTGCATGTTTAAGATGAAAATTTGTAAGGGAGTCTATGCTTTTGTGTGTTTTCCTAGACTCCCAATGATAAAAACTCCTCCTCCTTGGATTTTTGTGACAAAAATTTGACAGTAAAACCTACATTGTGGCTTCTTTCTCTCAAACAGAGATTTCTTTATGAATCATTTTCAATTCAAGATCATGAGACTCTTCATTGTATTTCAGGAAAACAATACCATATAGAAAATAAACATAATCTCCTAGGAGAGTCTTAAAATTTTTAAAAAAGGGCTGGGTTGTGACTCAGTGATAGAGCACTGCCCTAGCATATGCGAGCCCTGGGTTAGATCCTCAGCAGCACATAAAAATAAATAAATAAAAACATAGTTATTATGTCCAACTAAAACTAAAAAATAAATACTATGTTTTAAAGCATAATTCCTTTCAATGTAAGATTTTGAAATAGAGTTAGTGATGGTGAAAGTCAGTCAGCTTTGTGTACTACCTCTATGTAATTGACCATTATCAATGCCTAAAATGTCCGTAATTCTATTACTCCATCATTTATACTATTCAGAAGGTTGAGGCAAGAGGATCACAAGTTCCAGTCTAGACTCAGTAATTTAAAGAGGCCACAAGCAACTAAGTGTGACTCTCTCTTAAAAGATAAAAACAGCAGAGGATGAAACCCAGTGTAAAGGTATCCCAGGTTCATTCCCAAGTACCAAGAAGAAGAAGAAAAAAAAAAAACAATTTAATGTCAGTTTTTCTTTTCTATTAATTTATTCTGCTAACATTATTTTTATCATGTGCTATGCTATGTATTTCTTCCCATGATTATCAATACTGATAGCATAAGTTGTATAAAGACTTTTAGAGAGTTCTAATTTTGTTTTATGCAAATTTAACCAAAGGAAAGAACAGCTAATTATTTGGCTAGGCTGTGTATGTGTGTGTGCATGCATGTAAAAACAATGAAACTTTTTTGTACATCTACTTTTGTAACGTATAAAATCTCCCAAGGTCTGGAAACTTTGGGCAGTGGCATATGTAGTCATGTCTCATTGTTTTTTTTTTTTGTTTTTTTCTTTCTTCCCCTTGGTGGTGCTGGTGATTGAAACAAGGGCTTCACACATGGTCAACAAGGCCTCTAACCCTCACCTCCATCTCAAATTTTTTTTTGAGACAAGAACTTGCTTATTTACTGTGGCTGACCTTAAACTTGTTTCCCCCCTCCCTCAGACTCTAAGTCTGTTGGGGTGCAGCGGAGCGACGGAGGGGAGAAACCACACAAGAGACTCACTTCATGCAATCGCAGGGGGGAAGTTTATTGAGGATCCTGTTCCAGTGCGCTGGGACTCTGTGCTCACTCAAGAAGGGAGAGCAGCCCAGAGCCCAGAGCGGAGGTCAGGTGGAGCTTAAGTACACTTTTTGGAGAGGGTGGGGGGCTTTGCATACATCAGAACAAATCATCATGAGGCGCAGGAAAATTGAACAACAACCCTGAGTCAGGATTAGTGCATACATTGGCGGGAACAATTAAGGCAGAGATGATTGGTCATTTCTAAGTGGGGTACACATTTAAACTGATTGGTTCTGGGGCCTAGATGCGTACGTGCCATGCTACCTAGAGCCCTTAGCTATTAATCAACCAGGGAATCAATGGAGACATTTACTAGGCAGTTCCCTCATTGTTCTAACAACTTTACAGGGATTACAAGTTCCGGGGATAGCAGAGGAATTGTAACAATAGACTTGTATGATTGTAACAATTGTCTTTTACTTTTTAACCCAATCCCTGCACTTTGGAAACTTTAGGATGCCTGGTCTTTTACACTTTAACTCAGGCTCTGCGGCTTAGAATCAGCTTGGAAATTTTACCTTTACAAGTCTTTGGGACTACAGGACTGAGCCACTACACCTAGCTTCCTGCCTTTCTTTATCTTGGAGACTAATCCTCCAGTTGTTCTCAAGTTTCCAAAAAATCAACAAGGAGAGGGAAATGATGAAAAGCTGATTAAGACTTTAAGTCTTTAAAGTGAGGGTGATCACATGGCATGTTTCTCTATATCTGAACTACAAAAACACTCTAACTCCTCTTTGATTCTGTAATCCTATTCCAGGCCATGGACAATTAAACTGATGAGAAACACAAGGAAAACAGATCTAATCCCACTGTTCAGGAAGACCTAGCACCTAAACCCCTCTAAATCCAAATCCCCTTAATCTAAAGCCAACTGGATTTCAGGGAACAGGAAAATGTAAAAGTTCGTGTCCATCCTAATGAAGACATTTACTTCCTTTAAAGCTCAGCCCAGTGTATAGTAATTTATTTTCATTCTTTGCTACAGGATATTGCTCTGTTGTTCAGGGTGGCTTCAAAGTCCTGGGCTCAAGCAAGGCTCCTTAGTCTGAGCCTTCTATGTAGCTTGGACTAGTGGTACACATCATGGCACCATGCTGATGATAATTGGCTAAAGCAACCTGAGCAAACTGATATTTGCCATGTGACATGTGGCAAAAGGTGCAACTTATGCAGTCCTGGTGGAGAAACAAATAATGTCCATGTGCTTCTGCCATTTTCAATGCTTTGTTCACTCATATCACTCAATATAATTTTACTCTATAGGTTCTTAACAAGGAATTGACAATCCTTAATGTTAGGCACTGCAATAAATATAATCCATTCACAGTAAACAATTTTAGATTAATTCTAAGCACTGAAAACACACTTAATCATGACAGGCTCATGAAAGACTGAAAGGGTAAAGTTTCTAAGCTGGAAAGCTTGAATGTAAATGATTAGGTATTATTAAGTTCCTCTGTTACACCCAGATTCCTGAGATAGTTAAAACAACGCCCTATTGGCCATTTAGCCTAGGGCCCTGTGCAGTTCATCACAGGGTCCGAACCAATCAGTTTGAATGTGTAACCCGCTTAGGAATGACCAATAATCCCTGCCCAACCTGTTCACCCAATGAATGTGCCAATCATGTCTCAGAGTTGTTGTTCAATTTTCCCGCGCCTCATGATGATTTGTTCTGATGTATGCAAAGCCCACCGCCCTCTCCAGAAAGTGTACTTAAGCTCTGCTTGACCTCAGCTCTGGGCTCCGGGATGCTCTCCCCTCTTGAGTGAGCACGGGGCCCCAGCGCGCTGGAATGGATCCCCAATAAATCCCCTTTTGCCAATTGCATGGAGCCAGTCTCTTGTGTGGTCTCTTTCCCGATATTCCGCTGGACCCTTACAAGACACTCCCTGTGCATGTTAAGCTGAAGTGTCAAATCAAACCTTTTAAGCCTTGGGCTCTAAGTCCAGCAGATGCACACTTACTCTGACTGTGGTAGTCAGATCAGGAACCAAGGCAGGCTTCTCCTAGGGTGGAGCTTATGTCTGGCTGAGGAGGCAGTCATAGGGAAAAGTTCTTTCTCACTAGAGTCAAGAGGCTGCTGTAGAGTCAAGAGCTGTGAGAACAATGCTTTGAGGATCAGGCAGATAAGAAGAGTTGGGATGTCAGTCTAGGTCCTCATCAAGCTCTCAGGCTTGTGTGCATCAGTGTCAGCTGGCAGAATATCTGTTTATTTGACCCATCATTTATACTAAATTTTGGGGCTTCTTATCATCCTTTCAATCCCTATCAACTGCCACTAGGTTTCTCAGTTACATCATTTTCTCTGGGGTTAAACATCTGGTCTGGTTATTGCCACCCTGATTTTCTTGCTTTTTGCTCTCATCAGGGTGAGGGCAAGATGGGAGAGACTCGACTCTGAGCTTGTCAGAGTAGGGAGAAGTGACTATTTTGTGTTTGAGGGCCATACTAGAGGGCTCAGTAGGTAGGCATGCCTCGTGAGACTTCAGGTTTCAAACTGGAGGGTTATAATGGAGTTGCTTAGGCTAAGACCTAAGGCCATACTTATACCCACCACTAAACAAAGCCCACCAGGGCAGGAATCTGTAACTGCCTGGACATGTCTGACCTAGAGCTGATGTCTTAGATTCCCCGGTTGTCAACTCAGAAGGCCCAAAACTAGAGATTTCATTTGGTCTCTTTTTCTAGTTAATGTAACTGGAGACCATTTAAAAGACATTTATTGATGCTGGTTCTCTCCAGAGCTCAAGAAGGTCACATTCAGTTATGAAGAAACACCAGCAATTGGCCACCCAACTTCACATTCTGTTATACACTACCCTCATATCTCCAGAGATGCCCTTGGGTTCAGTCCATAGCTCTGAGCTGGGTAATTGTCTCCTTCTTGCTTCAGACCCACCTATATATCTTCCCACTCCGACTCACCCTCTTAAAATCAATAGACAAATAGTGAATAAAGGAATAGCTTTAATCATCATAAAGAATTCAATCATATTAGAAACTATGAGAATTCTCAGTCCATCTAAAAGAAGACTTTCTTATCAAATTAATTACACAAAGAAGGAAGATTTAAAGTTCAAGACCAGTCTCAGCAATTTAGAGATATCTTTCTTTTATTGTTTGTTTGTTTGTTGTTGTTTTGTTTTTATTTTATGTGCATGTGTCTGTGTTCATGTGTGTGCATTTTCTTCTTCTGGTTTAGGAAAACAATTTTTTTTTCAGTAAGGATAATCTCAGTGGGATAGGGGGGTTCATGTACAGGTTAATCTGGCCATGAGCTCTGTAAGTGTGGCAGTATATCTTGGTTCTTTGCTCATTTGGATACATTAAATGACCAAAAAAACCTACATCTAAATTCTCAAGTTCAACATTACTCTCTCCATATTTAAGAATGTCTGTCAAAATTGAGCACTTTTATTTTTTAAAATTTATAGACCCTAATTCAGCCCCACTCTTTGGTCTAGAAACACCAATCAACTCTACCATTTTAAAAGTGGAATGGCAAACATTTTTTTTTTGTTTTTGTTTTTTTTTTTTTTTTTGGTTACTGATGACTGAACCAAGGGGTACTTAATACTGAGTTAATCCCTAGGTCTTTTTAAATTTTCTGTTTTGAGACAAGGTCTCACTAAGTTGAATAAAGCCTCACAAAGTTGCTGAGGATGATCTTGAACTTGGGAATCTCTTGTCTTAGTCTCTAGAGCTGCTGGGATTACAGGCATGAACCACTATGCCAAACCACATTGTTTCTTTAAAGTGACATTTTTCAGACACTTGGTGGCCCTTTGGATATGCATACCCATGATGGCTTTGGCAGTTTCTTTGTGTCTTAAAAGTGAACACAAAGATTTGAACCTCTTGATTTGTAAGATTTTGTGGGTTTATGTGCATCAAGACAATAGTGAGCTTTTTCACAGATCACCTTGGACAAGTTATAGGAAGAGGAGTGATTCATTTTTCAGGTGATTATACTTTCACTTGATGTAAAAAGCTCCAGGGGACATATATAATTTTATTAAGAAGGAATTTCAACATTTTTAAAAATTAATTTATTAATTTATTTTTTTTGTAGCATTGGAAAGCAAAACCAGGGCCTCATACAGGCCAGGCAAGAACTCTACTACTAATCTGCAATCAAAGCCCTTCTTTGCGAGTTACTAAGATTCTTTTATGTACATTTCATCTGTGGCTTTGAACTCTAACATAGTAGTCTCTGATGTGCCTCAGCACACCCTACCTCTTCATTCTCCTGCAGTGGACATTCATATAGCTGCTATCCCCTGTCACCACACATAATTGTCCCTATGCACCTGTGGGAGAATTTATGTAGGGCAAGTGCCCATAAACATCACTGCTCCCTCAAAAGAGTATTACCTGAATTTTGCTGAGCATTGCCACATTGTTTTTTAGGGTAAACACTGCATTTACTTTCCAACAATAGTGTTGTGCATTACTGCATGCACACATTCCCCACAAACACTTGGAGAGACCCAGTATTCTGACATTTGCTGGGGCTTTGGGATTGATGGACTCCTGATCAAGTTTTTTCTAATTTCTTAAATTCTCTCTTTGTGGGTCTGTTGCTGTGTATTTTTGAGAGATATTCTCTGATGTTCAGTCTTAAATATGTCTTTGCTTTTTGAAAAGATTATGAGTTTCTTCATCCCTCATGCTTAAACTGAGGGTGTTCAGTTTCTGTTCCTAAAGGCAAAAGGAACAAAACTGTGTTTACCTTTTAGTCTGTTACAATTTCTTTTATTTTTAACAACTGCAAAAGAATGGAATGTTTGAAAGAAGATGGAGATCAATTTTCCAGTCTTCACTGGAATTCTCAGCTGCCTGTTGTGTTTCTGTACAGATGAATTTCTACATCAAAAGGACTAAGCAGAAGAGAGAGGTGGTGGGAGGGAAGGAAAGGGAGGGAGGGAAAGCTATAGCTTAAATATCAAATAACTAAATACAGTTCAGATTCAAATACTTGTCTCAACTTATAACAGATTTAAGTGTTATTTAATTTTTCCAAGCCACAGGTGGTGGTTATTGATTAACCTCTGAATGAGAACCAAATTGTTAATTTCAAAAAGCAGATTGTAGATATTAAGAAATCATACAGGTCAGTCAGGCACAGTTGTCTCATACACCTGTAATCTTAGCTACTAGAGAAGCTAACATGGAAAGAGTGAAAGTTTGAGGCCTGGCTGAGTAACTGAAGGAGATTCTGTCTCAGAATGATAACAAAGGCTGGGGATGTATCTCTGTTCTAAAGCTATTCAGCTTCAATTCCCAGTACTGAAGAAGATAAAAGAAAATGTAAACAAAGTGACAGTTCCTGAGACATAATATGACTAATAACTCTTTTAAAATTATATTTATTCTTACGTGATTGGTACTATTATGCTAAAAACATAACTCAAATGCATGACTGTGGCCCTTTAAACATCTCCCTAATGTAAGAGGATTTTTCACATTCTTGTACCAGATCCACTATATATTTATTTTCTTTATGAGAAAGGGTCTTACTAAATTTCTCAGGTTGTCCTAGAACTTGAAATTATTCCATCTCAGTCTCCTGAGTGGATAGAATTACATGCATGGTGCACTGTTGCCTCGCTATCGGATTCACTTTAAAATTGTCAGAACTACATATATTTAGCATTTTACAGGATTACAGTCTACGGTGATTAATTATCCTTTTACTTTCAATGTCATAAACTCTGCATTAGTATTAACTTAAGCATATACAGAGTGCTTACCTTTTGCCAGATGTTATGAAAATAGCTATAAGTATGTCATATTTCTTCTCAAATGTGGAATTTTTTGAAAAAGAAACATTACTTTAATGTAGAATAGGAATTATTAGGGACTGGGAAGGCGTCAAGAGAAGTAGAAGAAGAGTGGATGGATGTGACCATTACACTCCATATTTATATATGGAAATATAACATTAATCCCTCCCCAATATGTACTGTTTAATATGTGCCAATAAGTAAATCAATTTTAAAGGCATTACATAAGCAAAGATGAATAAAATCCATTTTTCCCTCTCCTTTAGGAGCAGGCACAAAATTCTGCAACCCTAGAGCACCACCTAGAAAGAGAACAGGGTTAGGGAATAATTCCCCAGCTTGAAAAGCCTTCAGGAGACCAGATTCCAATCTAGTTTCCTGGGGCTGATGAGCAGAATTCTTAAAAGCACAGAAATGACTACCACAAGGATAGGATTGGAGACTTCGGTCTAAGCACCTGTCTGGTATTGGCAGCCCCAAGCTGCTGCGATGAGGTTCTTGTCCCAGTAGATTAGGAGATATAAAAGAACAGAAGGGAAGAAGAACCTGATGGAGGCCATATGTGCCCCCAGAGGCTTTCCCACAGCCTGCTCCTGTTTTCTTTGTCTCTGAAACCCATTTCTGTTTCTGATACACTGTCTTGTGCTGCTGTCCCCACTCAGGAGCCCTGCAGATTCACACCTTCCTGGGTTGGGTTGGAAAGGCACAGGGTGGAGTGGTGCCCAGATCTTCAGCCTGGAATATGCCTTGGCACAGAGACAGTTTCCTTTCTGTGCCTTTCCTTTCTAGACATTTAAGAAGTTTCGCAAATTCAATCAACATTATTTGGTATATTATAATATATATAATAATATTTGTCTTAATTTGTTTTATGGATTGTGAGGAAATATTTCTCAATGGCATTCTATCCCCTATTCTAATAAAGAAAAAAATAAGTAATCATTTCATAAATTTATTCAGTTAGTTGTTAAGTAGGAGAGCAAAACCCTCAGTGATTGGGGCAACAGATGACCCTTTTCTGTCCATTTGCCTCTAGGTTCTGACCTGACTTTCGCCTTTCTATTCCCTGTTACCATCACTAGCTTCTTCCTTGGGCCCTGGCTACAATTCTATCCCTATCTTTCAGAATCCCTTAAGTGAGTTCACACCACACCTATCATGGAAAGTACATAATTTGTTATGGAAAATTGAGATTTCCTCATTCATCTTGTTTTATTTTTTAGAGTGAAAAACTAGAGGGCCATTATGAAAGGCAGAGGTTGGAACATGACAAAAGAGCCCCTCTCAAAAATGAAGAAACTTACTTTCATGCTGAGGATTCAAGGTGGCTGCATCCCTGCTCTGTGTATGCCCTGTCCAGTCACCTGCCATTTGCCACTGTGGAGCTCTGTACTGTTCTGATGCTGAATGCCCTTAACTGCCCATGCTCTGCTAAATAGAGAACAAGGACTTTGCCCCTTTCAGCAAAAAATAGCTTGGAGATGTCATTGCCCACTTTTCATAGAAATAGAGGCTAGAAATTGACAATGGGGAAATGTAACAGGGGTTCATTTGATGCTTTCACTATATCCCTTGGGGCTTTGAAACTTACATTTTTTTTTTGTCCAACCTTTTTCTCCCTGATCTTCTTCGTAATCTTTTTCCTATCCTTTTTTCCCTGATCTTCACCTTCATGATCTCTTATCCCTAATCTCATTTTTTCTGAATCACCTCTATAAAAGCTGATCCTGATCCTGCTGATGGGCAGAATCACAGCCTTTGGGACAGGAGACCCCTGTGTTTCTCCTTTGCTAGCAAAGCAATAAACCTTCTTTTCCCTTTTTATCAATAAAAAAAGGGACTTAATTTTGATTTTTCAATTGAATGCATTTGGATAAATGGACTCTACTCTTTTCCTGCCATTAGATGTGAAAAGACAAAGACTCTTGATCTTCCATTCCTCTTTACTGTTCTAGGTTTATTAAAAGGTGTTTTAAAAAATAGAGAAAGATATCTAAAGCCAAAGATAAAGTAGGAGATAGTGATAAATCACAAAGGGTATCATTTAATCACTAAAGGCAACTGAAATTAAAATGATGTTGCTGAGACATAAGTTTTCATTGCCTAAAATAAAACTTTATTTCCCAGTGCCATCAAAACCCTCAAGTATATCCAAATATTTGAAGGGGCAGATGTTGGAGCACCAGGGTACCAATGACTAGTGTTTCTAACTGATCTAAAGCAGAAATCGAGAGCTCAGAGTTTTGTTTATACTACCCTGCCTAATGGCACATAGAAATCACAGCTCTTCATACCTCATGAAGCAAAGATCTTCTCTTCCCTTTTCTATAATGGCAGGTGGTGTGCTGCAGCTGCAAACATCAGGATCCGGTTTGTGAAAAGAAAATAGAAATGACTTTGCCCTGTAGGCCCAGGTCATGTTGGCTGTGGTTTTTAATCTATTAGTACTGTGTGGTGTGGTTTCTTTCTGTGGGCTTCACCCAAGGGCTGGTTAGAACTGCACTTCCACCTACTGAATCAAAATCTCTTTTTAAAGTATGGGCTGGTGATTCCTTTTTGCATTAGAGTTTGAGGTGCACTTTGCAAACTGGGTCCTGGGAGTTTGGAAACTGTCTGAGGAAAAATAAATATATGAAGAGTTCAATAGCTCAGATTGCTGCATCCAAATGAATGACAATAGACAAACAGTTACACTTGTATGTGCCCCTCCTTCCCTGGTAACCTCGGGGCAGGGAGAGGGCGGCAGCGGAGGTGGCCTGGACATTTAGCTCTTAGTCAGTTGGGCACATCTCTTTGGATGATTGCTGCCAGTTTCATAGGGCAGATGTGGGGCTGAGAGAAATGTTCAGGGCTATAAAGGGTGTGAGAGGGAGATGCTGGAGTAACAGGAAGCTCTGTTTGTCTGCAGATGCGCTGGGCTTTGGCTAGGGCTCAGGGCTGGCTCTGATGCCTTCTAACTCTTGGGCACAAACAGTGTGTTTTGTTCTCTTTTTTTCTATTTTTTTTTAGATTTTCTCTGAGGGTCTCTTGACATCTCTTTATCTTTAGACCTTCTTTTTTGTTGGGGCCCCATCTTAGGTCTGGATAATGGGCTGGAAACTGGAATTGTAACATATCTTGGAGTAGCACAGCCTGGCTAAATCTGCATTTGTGTATTCCTGCCTTTTATTCCTATAAATTGCAACACTAGTGTAAGATTAGAGAAGAAAGACTAGCTGCCTTCTCAGTTTGGGTCAAACTACAATTAAATTCATTTTTTTTATATTGTTTTTTTCTTATTTCAGATGCAAAAGCCAAATCCACTCCATCTGTACACCAGCAAGACCTCTGCCCTGGGGTGCCAGGAACTGGGAGGTTGAGACAGGAGAATAACAAATTCAGGACCAATATGAAGTGAGATTCCATCTCAAAAGCATAAACAAAATGATGATGACTGAAGAAAAAACACAAAATTTTAGAAAAATAAACTCTACTCAGTTATAATTTAGCAACTTGCCATCAAAGACAATACAAACTCCCAGTGTAAGAATTGTTCTGGAAAATCCACATTTACAAGACCAGGATTCTCATCCTGGCTGGACACTAGAAACATTCAAAAGAACTGATGGTATCTGGGCCCTGACCCACTAAAAATTGGTCTGAGGAGGCCAATATACAATTCAGGTTGAAAACACCTGCCATATACTCCATCTGTTGATTGCAGTAGAATTTATAGGGGCAAAAATTTGTCCTGTTTTGCAAAGCACTGCATGTGCAACTTGTCCTTCCAGGGCTGCTTTTCTTCCTTCCTTACTTTCTTTCTTCTTTCTTATTTTTTGTTTTTGCCATACTGGTGTTCAAACCCAGGGCCTCATGCATGCTAGGATCCCTCTACCACTGAGCCATATCCCCAGTGCCCAGGGCTGCTTCTGACCAGCTTCTCACTGAGAGAGGACAGGAAGTTCATTTGCTTACCTTCATCTCTCCTTCCACTTCTTTCAACACCACCTGCTGAAACTCCCCATTGTATTGTCAGCTCTTTTTTATTTTATTTTTTTAAAGAGAGAGAGAAAGAGAGAGAGAGAGAGAGAGAAAGAGAGAGAGAGAGAGAGAGAGAGAGAGAGAGAGAGATTAAGAGAATTTTTTAAATATTTATTTTTCAGTGTTCGATGGACACAATATCTTTATTTTATTTATTATGTGGTTCTGAGGATCGAACCCAGTGCCCTGTGCATGCCAGGTGAGCATGATACTGCTTGAGCCACATCCCCAGCCCCCCCTTTTTAAAATTATTATTTTTTAGTTTTACATGGGCACAGTATCTTTATTTTGTTTATTTACTTTTATGTGGTGCTGAGGATCAAACCCAGTGTTTTTTAAAATTTTCTTCCTTTTATGGCTCTATATCCTTGTGAGTTTGGGAAAAACAGCACATTCTATTTTATGGAACTGTCTTTATATTTTTGCATAAAACAACCTTCCTTTCTCTTGTTGACAATCAGAATTATCTTTGATAATATATAATCAATTTCTCAGTTTACCAGGGATACATGTAGTGAAGTAAACCTCAGAGATGGATGTTTAGGATTATGTTATGACCCTAGAAGCAGTTGATAAGAGACATTTGGAAGAAATTTACGACAATGTGATCATCTTGTATAAATGATTCTTTCCTCCCCTATTTCATGTAAGAATGTCATTAGATGTAGTTAGCAATCTGTTAAATAGACTTCCTTGTCAAACCCAAGACTGAGAACTGTTTTTTAGTCATTTTTACAGAAATTTGTACATAAACTGCCTTGCATTTGAGATGGGTTCATCAAATATTTAACTGAATTACTCATATTAATCAAACTGTAGATGAGGAGACACCCAAACCCTAAATTTTTTTTTTATTTTTTATTTTTTTTATTGGTTGTTCACAACATTACAAAGCTCTTGACATATCATATTTCATACATTAGATTGAAGTGAGTTATGAACTCCCAATTTTACCCCAAATGCAGATTGCAGAATCACGTTGGTTATACATCCACAATTTTACATAATGCCCAATTAGTAATTGTTGTATTCTGCTAACTTTCCTATCCCCTACTATCCCCCCTCCCCTCCCCTCCCCTCCCTTCTTCTCTCTCTACCCCATCTACTGTAATTCATTACTCTCCTTGTTTATTTTCCCATTCCCCTCACAACCTCTTATATGTAATTTTGTATAGCAATGAGGGTCTCCCTTCATTTCCATGCAATTTCCCTTTTCTCTCCCTTTCCCTCCCATCTCATGACTCTGTTAAATGTTAGTCTTTTCTTCCTGCTCTTCCTCCTTGCTCTGTTCATAGTTGCTCTCATTATATCAAAGAAGACATTTGGTATTTGTTTTTTAGGGATTGACTAGCTTCACTAAGCATAATCTGCTCTAGTGCCATCCATTTCCCTGCAAATTCTATGATTTTGTCATTTTTTATTGCTGCATGGTACTCCATTGTGTATAGATGCCACATTTTTTTTATCCATTCATCCATTGAAGGGCATCTGGGTTGGTTCCACAGTCTAGCTATTGTGAATTGTGCTGCTATGAACATCGATGTGGCAGCATCACTGTAGCATGCTCTTTTAAGGTCTTCAGGGAATAGTCCGAGAAGGGCAATAGCAGGGTCAAATGGTGGTTCCATTCCCAGCTTTCCCAGGAATCTCCAAACTGCTTTCCAAATTGGCCGCACCAATTTGCAGTCCCACCAGCAATGTACAAGAGTACCCTTTTCTCCACATCCTCGCCAGCACTTGTTGTTGTTTGACTTCATAGTGGCTGCCAATCTTACTGGAGTGAGATGGTATCTTAGGGTGGTTTTGATTTGCATTTCTCTGACTTCTAGAGATGGTGAGCATTTTTTCATGTACTTGTTGATTGATTGTATATCCTCCTCTGAGTAGTGTCTGTTCAGATCCTTGGCCCATTTGTTGATTGGGTTATTTGTTATCTTTTTTTTTTTTTTCTTTTTTTTTTTTATTGTTGGTCGTTCAAAACCTTACACAGTTCTTAATACATCATATTTCACAGTTTGATTCAAGCGGGTTATGAACTCCCAACTTTACCCCGTATACAGATTGCTGTATCACATCAGTTACCCTTCCATTGATTCCCATATTGCCTTTCTAGTGTCTGATGTATTCTGCTGTCAGTCCTATTTTCTACTATCCCCCCTCCCCTCCCCTCCCCTCCCCTTTTCTCTCTACCCCTTCTACTGTAAATCATTTCTTCCATTTGTATTATCTTGTCTTACCCCTCCATTACATATTTCTTGATATATCATATTTCACATTTTGATTCAAGTGGGTTATGCACTCCCATATTGCCCCTTATACAGATTGCAGATTCACATCAGTTTCACTTCCATTGCTTTACATATTGCCCTCCTAGTGTCTGTTGTATTCTGCTGCCTTTCCTATCCTCTACTATCCCCCCTCCCCTCCCCTCCCCTCCCCTCTTCTCTCTCTACCCCCACTACTGCAATTCATTCCTCCCCCTTGTATTATTTTTCCCTTTCCCCTCACTTCCTCTTGTATGTAATTTTGTATAAACCTGAGGGTCTCGTTCCATTTCCATGCTATTTCCCTTCTCTCTCCCTTTCCCTCCCACCTCTCAACCCTGTTTAATGATGGTCTTCTTCTTGTGCTCTTCTTCCCTAGTCTGTTCTTAATTACTCTCCTTATATCAAAGAAGACATTTGGCATTTGTTTTTTAGGGCTTGGCTAGCTTCACTGAGCATAATCTGCTCTAATGCCATCCATTTCCCTCCAAATTCTATGATTTTGTCATTTCTTAATGCAGAGTAATACTCCATTGTGTATAAATGCCACATTTTTTTTATCCATTCGTCTATTGAAGGGTATCTAGGTTGGTTCCACAGTCTTCCTATTGTGAATTGTGCTGCTATGAACATCGATGTAGCAGTGTCCCTGTAGCATGCTCTTTTTAGGTCTTTAGGGAATAGACCCAGAAGGGGGATAGCTGGGTCAAATGGTGGTTCCATTCCCAGCTTTCCAAGAAATCTCCATACTGCTTTCCAAATTGGCTGCACCAATTTGCAGTCCCACCAACAATGTACAAGTGTACCCTTTTCCCCACATCCTCGCCAGCACTTATTGTTGTTTGACTTCGTGATGGCTGCCAATCTTACTGGAGTGAGATGGTATCTTAGGGTGGTTTTGATTTGCATTTCTCTGACTGCTAGAGATGGTGAGCATTTTTTCATGTACTTGTTGATTGATTGTATGTCCTCCTTTATTGTCTAATTTTTTGAGTTCTTTGTATACTCTGGATATTAGGGCTCTATCTGACGTGTGAGGAGTAAAAATTTGTTCCCAGGATGTAGGCTCCCTATTTACCTCTCTTATTGTTTCTTTTGCTGAGAAAAAACTTTTTAGTTTAAGTAAGTCCCATTTGTTGATTCTTGTTATTAACTCTTGTGCTATGGGTGTCCTATTAAGGAATTTGGAGCCCGACCCCACAATATGTAGATCGGAGCCAACTTTTTCTTCTATCAGACGCAGAGTCTCTGATTTGATATCAAGCTCCTTGATCCATTTAGAGTTAACTTTTGTGCATGGCGAGAGGAAGGGATTCAGTTTCATTTTTCTGCATATGGATTTCCAGTTTTCCCAACACCATTTGTTGAAGATGCTATCCTTCCTCCATTGCATGCTTTTAGCCCCTTTATCAAATATAAGATAGTTGTAACTTTGTGGATTAGTCTCTGTGTCCTCTATTCTATACCATTGGTCCACTCGCCTGTTTTGGTACCAGTACCATGCTGTTTTGGTCACTATTGCTCTGTAATATAGTTTGAAATCTGGTATCGCTATACCGCCTGATTCACACTTCCTGCTTAAAATTGCTTTTGCTATTCTGGGTCTTTTATTTTTCCATATGAATTTCATGATTGCTTTATCTATTTCTTCAAGAAATGCCATTGGGATTTTGATTGGCATTGCATTAAACCTATAGAGAACTTTTGGTAATATCGCCATTTTGATAATGTTAGTTCTGCCTATCCATGAACAGGGTATATTTTTCCATCTTCTAAGATCTTCTTCTACTTCTCTTTTTAGGGTTCTGTAGTTTTCATTGTATAAATCTTTCACCTCTTTTGTTAGGTTGATTCCCAAGTATTTTATTTTCTTTGAGGATATTGTGAATGGAGTGTTTTTCCTCATTTCCATTTCAGAAGTTTTGTCACTGATATACAGAAATGCCTTTGATTTATGCGTGTTGATTTTATATCCTGCCACTTTGCTGAATTCATTTATTAGTTCTAGTAGTTTCTTTGTAGACCCTTTTGGGTCTTCTAAGTATAGAATCATGTCATCTGCAAATAGTGATAATTTAAGTTCTTCTTTTCCTATTTTTATGCCTTTAATTTCTTTCCTCTGTCTAATTGCTCTGGCCAGTGTTTCGAGAACTATATTGAATAGAAGTGGTGATAGAGGGCATCCCTGTCTTGTTCCAGATTTTAGAGGGAATGCCTTCAACTTTTGTCCATTCAGAATGATGCTAGCCTGAGGCTTAGCATAGATAGCTTTTACAATGTCAAGGTACGTTCCTGTTATCCCTAGTTTTTCAAGTGTTTTGAACATAAAGGGATGCTGTACTTTGTCGAATGCTTTCTCTGCGTCTATTGAGATGATCATATGGTTCTTATCTTTAAGTCTATTGATGTGGTGAATAACATTTATTGATTTCCGTATATTGAACCAGCCTTGCATACCAGGGATGAATCCTACTTGATCATGGTGCACAATTTTTTTGACGTGTTTTTGTATTCGATTCGCCAGAATTTTATTGAGGATTTTTGCATCTAGGTTCATTAGAGATATTGGTCTGTAGTTTTCTTTCTTTGAGGTGTCTTTGTCTGGTTTCGGAATCAGGGTGATGTTGGCCTCATAGAATGAATTTGGAAGAGCTCCCTCTTTTTCTATTTCCTGAAATAACTTGAAAAGTATTGGTATTAATTCTTCTTTAAAGGTTTTGTAAAACTCCGCTGTATACCCATCCGGTCCTGGGCTTTTCTTAGTTGGTAGTCTTTTGATGGCTTCTTCTATTTCCTCAATTGATATTGGTCTGTTCAAATTGTGTGTATCCTCCTGACTCAGTCTGGGCAAATCATATGACTTAAGAAATTTATCGATGTCTTCACTATCTTCTATTTTATTGGAATATAGATTTTCAAAATAATTTCTAATTGTCTTCTGTATTTCTGTAGCATCTGTTGTGATATTGCCTTTTTCATCCCGTATGTTAGTAATTTGAGTTCTCTCTCTTCTTTTCTTTGTTAGCATGGCTAAAGGTCTGTCGATCTTATTTATTTTTTCAAAGAACCAACTTTTAGTTTTGTTAATTTTTTCAATAGTTTCTTTTGTTTCAATTTCATTAATTTCCGCTCTGATTTTAATTATTTCTTGCCTTCTGCTACATTTGCTGTTGTTTTGCTCTTTCTTTTCTAGGACTTTGAGATGAAGTGTGAGCTCATTTATTTGTTGGTTTTTTCTTTTTTTGAGGAATGACCACCAGGCGATGAATTTTCCTCTTAAAACTGCTTTCATTGTGTCCCATAGATTCCGATATGTTGTGTCTGTATTTTCATTTATCTCTAAGAATTTTTTGATTTCCTCCTTTATGTCTTCTGTAACCCATTGATCATTCAGTAACATATTGTTCATTTTCCATGTGATGTAGGATTTTTCCTTCCTTCTTTTATCATTGATTTCCAGTTTCATTCCATTATGATCAGATAAAATGCATGGTATTATCTCCACCCCTTTATATTTACTGAGGGTTGCCCTGTGGCATAATATATGGTCTATTTTTGAGAAGGATCCATGTGCTACTGAGAAAAAAGTATATCCATTTGATGATGGTTGATATATTCTATATATGTCAGTTAAGTCTAGGTTATTGATTGTGGTATTGAGTTCTATAGTTTCCTTATTCAACTTTTGTTTGGAGGATCTGTCCAATGGTGAGAGAGGTGTGTTGAAGTCACCCATAATTATTGTGTTGTGGTCTATTTGATTCTTGAACTTGAGGAGAATTTGTTTTATGAATGTCGCAGCACCATTATTAGGTGCATAAATATTGATAATTGTTATGTCTTGTTGGTGAATGGTTCCTTTTAACAGTATATAATGTCCTTCTTTATCCCTTTTGATTAACTTAGTCTTGAAGTTATCTCCTCCACCGCAGTCTGATGACGTCAGTTGTCTGCCATGGTGGTGTCTCTTGCAAATGGCGACAGTTCGTTTCCCTTTGCCGGGTGACCAATGCAACGGGTGGGTCCTTACTGTCTCTCCCAAGCCCCGTTTCAAACCTGTGGCCACTACCTATGAAGGCTCGGTTGGCATTTACCTCCGTAGGATCAGAAGGGCTTACCGGTTGTTTCAGCCGGATGGATTAGTGCTGAGTCACAGCTGTTTGTCTGTGGGAAGCAGGTGAACGGGAGCTTGAATTCAGCCGATCCAGGTTCAGTGTGTGTTCTGAGAGGCCCAAACAGCTCGCCCCAGATCCACATCAGTTCAGCATTGCCTAGTGATCCTGAGCAAACAGAATTAGGCTGTTTACGACTCCCTATGCCTGCACAGCTGAAGAGGTCAGAGACTTGATCTCTCCGCGCCCGCCGCCATGTTGGAATCTCCCCAAAGCCTAAATTAACTGTAAACCTAAATAGCATCCAGATTCTTAAAGCTATCCAAAAATAGAGTAACATGAGTGTATTATCAAAAGGTAAATTTAACTTCCACAAAGTCTGCCCTTAGGGTGAGCACCATACATGACATCCTAGGGGACTTTCTCCAGGAGACTTCCCCATTCCTGCACCATTGGTCAAAGTAGAAGGAGAGCAAGTTTGGATAAGTTTAGTATGTTATGTACCACAGACCTGAATGAGAGACCGACCTAAGCAAAACCTTACCTAAATAGACCTGGGAAAGAAAAACAATGGCTTTCCTAAATTCAGAACTTTTTAGGAAACAGGTGCTATATTGAGTTCTTTATAAATAGCAAGCCTCACTTTTACCCACCACTTGGAGATGAAGACAGTTGACAAAACTGAGGGGTAGAACTTTAAGTAACTTCCCCGAGGTCGCCCAGCTCAAGAGTGGCAGTGCTGGGATTTGAACTCAGGCTATCTGGCTCCAGACTCATTATCTCTCCACTATGCTACCTCTCCAAATATATTATTAAACTTTCTTTCTCTTATGTAATAAATTAAGACTTTTCCTATTTTTTTCCACTGCCACCTAGCACTCATTTGTCTTGTATTCCATTCCTAGCTCATTGGACAAACTTATTCATAAAACCCATTCTTATAAACTACACTCTGTTGACAAGAATCCTAAAGAACAAGAAATAAATCAAGTATCAATAAATATATGGATTCAAACTGAAAAGCTTCTTCTCAGAAACAGAAACAATGAGGTGAAGAAAGAGCCTACAGAATGGAAGCAAATTTTTACTATATGCACATCAGAGAAAGCACTAATGTCCAGGATATGTAAAGAACCCCAAAAACTTAACACTGAAAAACCAAATAACCCAATCAATAAATGGGCTAAGGAACTGAACAGACACTTCTCAGAAGATATACAATTGACCAACAAATATATGAAAGAATGTTTAACTTTTTTAGTAATTAGAGAAATGAGAATCAAAACTACTCTAAGATTTCATCTCACTTCAGTCAGTAATATTAAGTGTTGTCAAGAATATGGAAGGAAAGGCATTCTCATACATTGCTGTTGGGACTGCAAATTGGTGGAGATTCCTTAGAAAATATGGAATGAAACCACCATTTGACCCAGCTATCTCACTCCTCAGTTTATACCTAAAGAACTTAAAAACAGCATACTACAAAAACACAGCCACATCAAATTTATAGCCACACAATTCATAATAGCTAAACTGAAGAACCAATCTAGATTCCCTATATATATTAATGGATAAAAAAATGTGGTATATATACACAATGGAATATTATTCAGCAATAAAAGAGAATAAAATCATGGCATTTTCAGATAAATGGATGGAGTTGTAGAATTGTGTTAAATGAAGTAAGTCAGTCTCAGAAAACTAAAGACCAAGGTTTTCCCTGATAAGTGAATGCTGATCCATAATGGGTACATCATGGGTGGAATGGATGAACTTTGCATAGAGCAAAAGGGAGTGTGGGGAAGGAAGGGGTCATGAAGATAGAAAAGATGGTAAAATGAGTTGGACATCATTACCCAGGTGCACGTATAATGACATTATAGTGTGACCTTACTTTTGCACAACCAGAGAAATGAAAAATTGTTCTCCATTTGTGTACTATGAATCAAAATGTTCTCATGTATAAATTCTGCTCTCATGTATAAATAATTATAATAAATAAATTAATTATCAACTCTAAGCAGGAAGTGTGAATCAGGTGGCATAGTGATACCAGCTTTCAAACTATACTACAGAGCAATAGTAACAGAAACAGCATGGTACTGGTACCAAAACAGGCTGGTGGACAAATGGTACAGAATAGAGGACACAGAGACTAATCCACAAAGTTACAACTATCTTGTATTTGATAAAGGGGCTAAAAGCATGCAATGGAGGAAGGATAGCATCTTTTACAAATGGTGCTGGGAAAACTGAAAATCCATATGCAAGAAAATGAAACTGAATCCCCTTCTCTCGCCATGAACAAAAATTAACTCAAAATGGATCAAGGAGCTTGACATCAAATCAGAGACTCTGTATCTGATAGAAGAAAAAGCTGGCTCAGATCTACATATTGGGGGGTCGGGCTCCAAATTCCTTAATAGGGCATCGATAGCACAAGAGTTAATAACAAGAATTGACAAATGGGACTTACTTAAACTAAAAAGTTTTTTTCTCAGCAAGAGAAACAATAAGAGAGGTAAATAGGGAGCCTACATCCTGGGAACAAATTTTTACTCCTCACACTTCAGATAGAGCCCTAATATCCAGAGTATACAAAGAACTAAAAAAATTAAACAATAAGATAACAAATAACCCAATCAACAAATGGGCCAAGGACCTGAACAAACACTTCTCAGAGGAGGACATACAGTCAATCAACAAGTACATGAAAAAATGCTCACTATCTCTAGCAGTCAGAAAAATGCAAATCAAAACCACGCTAAGAAAAAAAAAAAAAAAAAAAACCACCCTAAGATACTGTCTCACTCCAGTAAGATTGGCAGCCATTATGAAGTCAAACAACAAGTGCTGGCGAGGATGTGGGGAAAAGGGTACTCTTGAACATTGCTGGTGAAACTGCAAATTGGTGCAGCCAATTTGGAAAGCAGTATGTAGATTCCTGGGAAAGCTGGGAATGAAACCACGATTTGACCCAGCTATTGTACTTCTCGGACTATTCCCTGAAGACCTTAATAGAGCGTACTACAGAGATACTGCCACATCGATGTTCATAGCAGCACCATTCACAATAGCTAGACTGTGGAACCAACCCAGATGCCCTTCAATAGATGAATGGATAAACAAATGTGGCATTTATACACAATGGAGTATTACACAGCACTAAAAATGACAAAATCATGGAATTTGCAGGGAAATGGATGGCATTAGAGCAGATTATGCTAAGTGAAGCTAGCCAATCCCTAAAAAACAAATGCCACATGTCTTCTTTGATATAATGAGAACAATTAAGAACAGAGCAGGGAGGAAGAGCAGGAGGAAAAGATTAACATTAAACAGAGACATGAGGTGGGAGAGAAATGGAGAAAAAAGGCAAATTGCATGGAAATGGAAGGAGACTCTCATTGTTATACACAATTACATATAAGAGGTTGTGAGGGGAATGGGAAAAAAACAAGGAAAGAAATGAATTACAGTAGATGGGGTAGAGAGAGAAGATGAGAGGGGAGGGGAGGGGGGATAGTAGAGGATAGGAAAGGTAGCAGAATACAACAGTTACTAATATGGCATTATGTAAAAATGTGGATGTGTAACCGATGTGATTCTGCAATCTGTATTTGGGGTAAAAATGGGAGTTCATAACCCACTTGAATCTAATGTATGAAATATGATATGTCAAGAGCTTTGTAATGTTTTGAACAACCAATTAAAAAAAAAAGGGAGTTAAAAAAAAACTACACTCTGAAATGAACATGGGAAGCCAACAATATAGACAAGCAAACTGTGAGTTCTTTGATTACTGTTGCATTAGGATTTCTATAATGTTGCCCAGTGCCAAATAGTTTTTTTTTGTTTTGTTTTATTTTATATTGGAGATTGAAATCAGGGGCACTATGCTCCTGAGCCACATGCCCTGACCTATTTTTTTTTTTAAGTTTCTGAGGGCCTTGCTAATTCGTTGAGGCTTGCATAGAACTTGCCATTCTCTTGCCTCAGCCTCCTGAGTCACTGGAATTACATTTGTGTGCCAGCACTTCACCTTATTTGTTTATTTTTATGTGGTGCAGAGGATCAAACCCAGTGCCTCACACATGCTAGACAAGTGCTCTGCCATTGAGCTACAACCCCAGAACCTTTTTTTATGTTTTGTTTTGCTAAGTTGCTTACTGTCTCATTTAAGTTTCTGAGGCTGGTTTTGAAATTGTGATTCTCCTGCCTCAGCTTCCTGAATTGCGGAGATTATAGGCATACACCACCATACTTGGCTAACATTAAGTAATTCTGAGGATGAGAAAATTTAAAGGAATGTGTGAGCTACCCCATAATATCTGTTTTTAAGACTTAAGATTGAAGGGCTGGGATTGTGGCTCAGTTGTAGAGTGCTTGCCTGGCACATGTGAGGCACTGTGTTTGATCCTCAGCACCACATAAAAATAAATAAAATAAAAGTATAATGTCCATCTACAACTAAACAACAACAATAACAATAACAAAACCTTAAGATTGAGATCATAGTTTGGAAACAAGGGAAGCAACTTGACTTTTTCCTTCCCCCAGAGGAGTCACAAGTCTGGATATAGCAAGAGATGACCTGAGTGGAAACCAGAATGTACCAGACCTGTGAGTATGAAAAGTCAGGAAAGAAGAGAGATGTTTGTCCACCAGTCTAAGTCACTAAAATACCTCCCTAAACCCTTTGGGAAAAAAGTTAGGATTCACTACTTTAGGACAAAATAGCTTCACTCATTTAAATAGAATTTTTTAAACGAATTTTCTATTTATCTCTGATAACTCTCCACTGAAAGGAAATGACAGAAATCTCGAAATTTAGGTCTTTATTACATGGCTGCTTCAAAAGTCATGAAATTTTAAAACAAACCTCTGTTTTCCACAAAAGTGAGTGTATCCCATGCATTGGCTCTAACACATGATTGGAGATTTCCGAAGTCAGCAGAGATTGTTAGCGCTTTGTAACACCATCATGACTACATGACAAAGACCAGAGTAAAGAAAGGGCTGTTGACATGGTTTGTTAGGTTTTGTTGTTACTAGAACTACTTCTTCTTCTGGTCTGTGGTCCCTCTAATTATTTGTGGTTGTTATTATTTTCTGTGGATTGTAGGGGAGAAGATGCACTAGAGAACAAATGTTCTCTCTATATATAGTCAGTGAGTAAAATTATAGTTGATTGGATATTAAATGTCCCCCAAAAGCCCATTTTTGAAGGCTTAGTCTCCTGCTGATGGCACTGTTGGGAGGTGGTGGGGCATACGTAGAGAAAATCAATTGGGGCCTTCCATTGAGGGATATATAGTGACCCTGCTCCTCCCTCTTCCTTTTTCTTTGCTTTCTGGCTGCCACAAGGTAATCAGCTGTGTTCTCTATCACACCCCTCCTCCAGGATGTTCTGCCTCACCCCAGGACCAAAGTGATGGAGACAAGAGACATAAACTGAAACCTCTGAAACCATAAGCTCAAACAAATCTTTCCTTCTTTAAATTGATCTCTCATGTATTTTTTCACAGCAAAGAAATCTTCCTGGCACAGTTACCTGAGACAAGAGCACAGAAGAGACTGTGATGCCCTTGCTTTGAACCACTCCTATTGGGCCACTTTTATTATGAATGTTGGGAGCACATCTGAAAAACGTTAAGTCCCATTGTTATTGACAATCTTGACTGTGTTGGTAATGAAGTCAAAGCCCTAGGATTTCCATTTCTTTAACATTTATATCCCAGTTATTCTCCTGGAGATAGTTTTCCATAGAGGAAGGAAACAAAGAAGTGGGAGGAAGCAGACAGAGTACCAGGGCAAAGGCAAGGAGAAGAGTGACTGTGAATACCAGACATGGTCTTTGTTTATTTCACAAGCTTGCAGCAGGCCAGGGCAGGCAGATGACATACATCCAGGAAGGTTTCCAGACCTTAAAATATTGTTTGTTTGTTTGTTTTGATTTCTTAGTTTCTTGAAGGAAGTATTACATTCCTGAAAGTCCACAGATTCCACACTGCCCTCCCCTCAGGGCATCACCTCTGTTTCTCAGCCCCAGAGCATTTACATTTGGGAATCCTGCCACCTGCTGGATTTGTGAAATATGACATGCCACATTTCAAATTTATCATTTGATGGATCCAGGGAGTGAAAAATACCTCAACTGTTCTTTAAGAGCTTTTTTTTTTTTTCTTTCTTTTTCCCCTTAGGGGTAGGGATGGGCTGTGGTTGTTGGAGCAGGGGCTTGAGATAATTTCCCTGAGATTTTTATATTTTCCTAGAATAATCTTTCAGTGGATTTTATGTATTTTAAAATCATACTTATCAAAAAGCTTAAAAAATTGTTAACAACCCAAAGTAGTTATAAAATAAATAAAAGTAGTAATAAGATAAATCAGCAATGATGGTAAATATTACATTCAGTGTTTGGTATGTGCCAGGACTGTGCAGAGGACCGGTGAACATTGCTTTTTTCCACATTCACCACCACCCAATTGCTGGAGACAGGCAGATGTGAATGATGGGAATTTGAGAAAAATGTAACAATTCTATAAGGTGGTCCACTGTGGTGACCTCCATGTGTTTCCATCCTTGAAAATCAATTTCCTGCAGCTTTTCTTGTAAAGTGCTTTAATGTTATATTTCATTCATTTATTTGGAGATGGAGGTCTCACTGTGTTGCTCAGGCTGGCCCTGAAACCCTGGGCTCAAGCAATTCTCCTGCTTCAGCCTCCCAAGGAACTAGGACTATGGGCCCTCAACACTGCAAAAAAAAAAAAGATTTCAAATGTTTCAAAGAACTTTATTGATGCAGAAAGCTGAGAAACATTAGGTAGTAGAAATGAAAAATTCTTTTAATCTTGAATATTTTGACCATAGGATTATAGTCTTTTTTTTAATATTTATTTGTTAGTTCTCGGTGGACACAACATCTTTGTTGGTATGTGGTGCTGAGGATCGAACCTGGGCCGCACACATGCTAGGCGAGCGCTACCGCTTGAGCCACATCCCCAGCCCGGATTATAGTCTTTTGAGATTACGTAATGCTTTGTCAGTCTTTCAAGGTATTGTAAATGATGTTCTCAATTGCTCTGTGGGCCTCCATTTAGAAAATTGTTTCAAAATTTTTACAGCACGATCAAGTTCTTCTAAGTAACACCTGTAAATATTATCTGTGGAAAATATACTTTGAACGAAGTGTGGTTGAATACAAGAAAACCCCTGGACAATGGTTCTTTCCAAGAGTGCATGGGGCTCAATGTTCATATCAGCTCAATTCAAGATAGCTAAGACTTGGAACCAACCTAGATGCCCCTCCACAGAAGAATGAGTTGAGCTTTGTACAGGGTGAAACATAAGGATTTAATTTCATTTTGCTACATATGGATTTCCAGTTTTCCCAGAACCATTTGTTGAAGAGACTATCTTTTCTCCACAAATGTTTTTGGTGACTGTGTCTAGTATGAAATAACTGTGCTCATGTGGGTTTGTTTCTGTGTCTCCTATTCTGTACCATTGGTCTACATGTCTGTTATGGTGCCAATACCATGCTGTTTTTGTTACTATGGATTTGTAGTATAGTTTAAGGTCTAATATTGTGATGCCTCCTGCTTCACTCTTCTTGCTAAGAATTGCTTTGGCTCTTCTGGGTCCCTTATTTTTACAAATGAATTTCATGGTTGCTTTTTCTACTTCTGTGAAGAATTTCATTGGGATTTTAATAGGAATTGCATTAAATCTGTATAACACTTTTGGTAGTATGGTCATTTTGACTATACTAGTTCTGCCTAACCAAGAATGGGAGATCTTTCCTTCTTCTAAGGTCTTCTTCAATTTCTTTCTTAAGAGTTATATAGTTTTCGATGTAGAGGTCTTTCACCTATTTTATTGGATTCATTCCCAAATATTTTTTTGTGTGTGTGTGTGTGAGTCTATTGCAAATGGGGTAGTTTTCCTAATTTCTCCTTGAGTGGATTCATCACTGATGTATTATGGGTGTTAATTTTATATCATCTGACTTTGCTGAATTCATTTATGAGTTTTACAGATTTTCTGGTGGAATTTTTGTGTCTTCTATATATAGAATCATGTCATTGGCAAATAGGGATAGTGAGCTCTTCTTTTCCTATTCATATCTCTTTAATTTCTTTCATCTAATTGCTCTGGCTAGTTTCCAGGACTATGTTGAAGAGAAGTGATTAAAAAAAGGCATTCTTATATAGTTCTAGTTTTATTTTTAAATATTTTTTAAGAGTTGTAGTTGGACACAATATCTCTATTTTATTTATTTATTTTTATGTGGTGTTGAGGATTGAACCCAGTGCCTCACATGTGCAAGACGAGTGCTCTACCACTGAGCCACAATCCCAGCCCCTTGTTCTGTTTTTTTAGAGAAAATGTTTTCAATTTTTCTCCATTTAGAATGATGCAGGTCTTGGGTTTAGCATATATAGCTTTTACAAAGTTGAAGTATGTTCCTACTATCCATAGTTTTTCTAGTGTTTTGAACATGAAGAAGTGCTGTATTTTGTCAAATGCTTTGTCTGCATCTATTGAAATGATCATATGATTCTTGTCTTTAAGTCTGTTGATGTGATGAATTACATTTATTGATTTCTGTATGTTGAACCAACCTTAAATCCCTGAGGTGAACCCCACTTGATTGTGATGCACTATCTTTTTAATGTTTTTGCATGCAATTTGCCAGAATTTTACTGAGAAATTTTGAATGTATATCCATCAGAGATATTGGACAGAAGTTTTCTTTCCTTGATGTGCCTTTGTCTGGTTTTGGCATAGGGTGATATTAGGCTCATAAAATGAGTTTGGAGGGGTTCTTCTTTTTCTATTTCATGGGATAACTTGAGAAGTATTGGTATTAATTCTTTTTTGAAGATCTTGTAGAACTCAGTTGAGAATCCATCTGGTCCTAGGATTTTCTTGGTTGGTAGGCTTTTGATGGCATATTCTATTTCATTGCTTGAAACTGATCTGTTTAAATTGGGTATGTTCTCCTGATTCAATTTGAATAGGTTATATGTCTCCAGAAATTTGTTGATGTCTTTAAACTTTTTTTATTTATTTTCTATTTCTATTAGACCCTGAACCTACTAGAAGAAAAAGTAGGTCTAACTCTTCACCTTGTTGGCTTAGAAACTGACTTCCTTAACAGGACACTTAAAGTGTTAAGAAAAAAAATCAAGAATAAATAAATGTGATGGATTTAAACTAAAAAGCTTCTTCTCAGCAAAGGAAACAATCAATAACATGAAGAGAAAGCCCACAGAATTAAATAAAATCTTTACCACATGCACCTCAGATAGAACATAAATCACCAGGATATATAAAGAATTTAAAAAGCTTAATATCAAAACACACACACACACACACACACACACACACGCACACACACACACACACACAAATAACCCAATCAACAAATGGGCTAAAGAATGGAACCAGATGATTCACAGAAGAAAAAATACAATTGATCAAAAAATATAAGAAAAAGTGCTCACCATCTCTAGCAGTTAGAGAAATGCAAATCAAAACTAAGATTTCATCTCACTTTTGTCAAAATGACAATTATTAAAAATAAAAGCAATCATAAATAATGGTGAGGATGTAGGGGAAAATGTACACTCATACATCGCTGGTGGGAATGCAAATTGGTGGAACCATAATGCAAAGCAGTATAGAGATTTCTCAGAAAACTTGAAATGGAACCACCATTTAACCCATCTATCCTACTCCTCATTATATATCCAAAGAACTTAAAATCAGTATGCTACAATAATACAGCCACATCAATGTTATAACAGCTCAATTCACAATAGCTAAACTGAGGAACAAACCTAGATGTCCTTCAACAGATGAATGGATAAAGAAAATGTGCTATATATACACAGTAGAATATTACTGAGACTTAAAGAAGAATGAAATTATGGCAGTTGCCAGTAAATGGATGGCTCTGTAGACTATCATGCTAAGGGAAATAAGCCAGTTTAAAAAACAAAACAAAACAAAACAAACAAACAACAACAACAACAACAAAAAACCAAAGGCCAAATGTTTTCTATGATATGTGGATGCTAATTCACAATAAGGGGGTGGGGACTAGGGAAGAAC
The DNA here is from genome assembly GCF_052094955.1 of Ictidomys tridecemlineatus. Classification (NCBI taxonomy): domain Eukaryota; kingdom Metazoa; phylum Chordata; class Mammalia; order Rodentia; family Sciuridae; genus Ictidomys; species Ictidomys tridecemlineatus. The sequence continues at coordinate 1,533,364 of NW_027520942.1, forward strand.
AGATGTAATTGAGGTTAGACAGAGGAGAGTGAAGGGAGAAAAGAGAATATGGGAGTAGAAATGGTAGTAGAATGAATTAGACATTATTGCCCTGTGTGCATATACAATTACACGACCAGTGTTATTCTATATTGTGTACAACCAGAAGAGGGAGGAGTTCTCCCTTAATGTATGATGTGTCAAAATGTGTTCTACTGGGGCTGGGGATGTGGCTCAATCGGTAGCGCGCTCGCCTGGCATGCGTGCGGATCTGGTTCGATCCTCAGCACCATATACCAACAAAGATGTTGTGTCTGCCGAGAACTAAAAAATAAATATTAAAAAAAATTCTCTCTCTCTCTCTCTCTCTCTCTCTCTCCTCTCTCACTCTCTCTTTAAAAAAATGTGTTCTACTGTCAAGTATAGCTAATTAGAACAAATAAAGTAAAAACAGATGAATGAATAAAGAAAATGTGGAATATATATACAATGTAATATCACTCAGCCACAAAGAAGAATAAAATTATGGCATTTGACAGTAAATGGATGGCTCTGTAGAATGCTAAAGGAAATAAACCAATTCCAAAAACCAAAGGCCAAATATTGTCTCTGATATGTGGATGCTGACTCACAATAAGTGGGAGAATGAGGGAAGGGCTGGAGGTTTATTGCATTGGAAAGGAAAGAATGGGGGAAAGAGAGGAGGGATGGGAATGGGAAAGACAGTAGAATGAATTAGACATAACTTTTATACACTCATATATGAACACATGACCAGTGTAACTCTACATTATGTACAATCATAGAATGAGATGTTATACTTCACATATGTATAATATGTCAAAATACATTCTACTGTCATGTATAACTAAAAAGAACAAATAAAAAATTTTAAAAAGTGCATGTGGCAACACATGACTGACTTAATTCCAATGCAAATTCCTTGAGGCAGAGACCATGTCTACTTTGTTCTTTTGTATCTGCAGTTGGCAAGTGGGTGGCACACAGTAGTATCAATATTTTTTGAAGAATAAACAAGATGTCATGAATATCCAGATGCCATGGCACATGCATGTAATTTCAATGGCTCAGGAGGCTGAGGCAGAAGGAATGTGAGTTCAAAGCCAGCCTCAGCAATTTAGCGGGGCTCTAAGTAACTCAGTGAGAAAGGGCTTTGGAGGTGATTCAATTGTTAAGCATCCCTGAGTTCAATTCCTGATACCAAAAAAAGAATTAAACAAATGAATAAATTAGGAAGTGGTTATATCAGCCATTTCTCATGTTTGCCAACTTTAATGAAGAGTGAGTTTTCTTCATCAAATGTTCCAATTGTAAACTTATAGAAGAAAAATTTCCCTCATTTCAAAGGATGGTGGTTACTCTAACAGCCATTAATCAGAAGCCTGTCTTAGTGATTGCAACTGAACTTATTCACACATTTTTCAACCTTATTGGAACATAGAGTGTTTATAGAGTGACTGGAGGCACTGTTTAATCTGAAGATTATATTGAGTCACCTGAGTTATGCTGCGGGGAGATTGATGGTACCAGAAAATTAAATACAGCACATTTCAAAGTTAGTGTAGGAATTGTGATAGGTTGGTATCAATAAATAATTAGAGGATGACATTTCATTTCATGGGTTTGTGTCAGCAACAAATTATAAAATGTCAACACTTTCTTATTTGTTATTGTAAAACACCAGATGTCAGATTAATAGTTACATAAAGATTTTATTCATTTTCCAAAAAAAAAATCTTTGACTTGAGTCATAAATAATAGACAATACACTTATTTTGTACAACTCAGTCCTTTTTAATAACAAAGAAATTGATGATTTCTTTAATAATTCCAGAATTCAAATTCCACTGTAAGTAGCTGAATCAGATACATTCCGTGATATTTTTGTTAAAAATATTTTCATTTCACATATGGCAGTGCACAGCACCACATCATTTGAGCACTCATATCTGGCCCCAAGATCTAGATAATGTCAGAAACACATGGTAATCAGAGACCCAATACTTCTTATTTAATATATTATATGACTATAGAATTTAATTCAAATATGACTGAATGATCTCTACCTTTTTATTAACATTTTTGTGTAATTTTCCAAATGTTCTCAATTTTTTTTCACCCTTGGTTTATTTTATTTGGTTTAGCCTGACACGGTTTTATGGGACTCTTGATAATTGGGTATCATACGTAAAAATAATACAGGTGGTCTAGGACATATTTTAGAGTTACCTGTGCTCTAAATGGACAGGTGAATGGACAGAGGGGGTCCTTCTCAGCATGAGCAGTCACATCCCTTCTTTCTTTCCTCTTCCTAACACCTTTCTTTTTTTTTTTTCCCAACAGAGGGATATGGTGACCCAGTGGAGTAAGGGCTTACTGATATAAACAATCAAAACTAGCAGAGTTTGAGGGCTGGTGTTACGTTCAGTGGCAGAGAGCTTCCCTCGCACATGTGAAACACAGGGTTCAATCCTCAGCACCACACAGGAAATAAATAAATACAATAAATATACTGTGTCCATGTATAACTAAAAATATATTTTTAAAAGCTATCAGAGTTTGATTTCAGTAGTTAATGACTAAAGGTATAGCTTTTACAATGTGCTTCTAGTTTATCTATGTAAAAGGCTATATAGATTAACTGAACATCATTTTCAAAAAGAAAAAAAAGGAAAAACGGGCTAGTTTGAAACCAGCCTAATGACTCCATGTGACAAATTTACCTTCATTTTTGTCTTACTGTGATTGATTTAGACTTCATCAGTATTGCTTTTCAATGAAATTTGAAGCTCCAAGACTTCTACAAACAATAAATTCTATTCAAATAATAAGTATCTTGGGATGTGCTTGGTCATCTTAAAAATTCTAAAATATCCTTATATACCTGTTCTTTGTCCAAAGAATGAAGTAGGCCTGAAGATGCAACTCAGTGGAAGAGTGTTTCCTAGCATGTGCCAGACCATAGTTCAATCCTGAGTGTGGCAACAAATAAAATAAGGTAGATTTGATGGATAAATACAGCTTTTTAAAAATTATTCTATGGGCCTGGGGATATAGGTCAGTTGGTAGACTGCCTGCTTCACTTGCACAAGGCCCTGCGTTCAATCTCCAGCACCACCAAAAGAAAAAAAAAGCAAAACTTTCTATGAATGTAAACATCATCAATTAAAACAAAAACAGGGCTGGGCTGGGGTTGTGTCTCAGCCATAGAGCACTTGCTTAGAAGGTGTGAGGCACTGGGTTTGATTCTTAGCACCACATATAAGACAAAATAAAGTTTCATCAGCAACTAAAAAAATACATTGAGTTTTTTTTAAGAAAGGAATTTGCTTACAAAATTATACTCTACATAATTTTTAAAAGAATACAGTAAAAATCCTTGGTAAGCATCTACCAGGTAATTCTTCCAGACCATTGCAGACCTGGCCCTGTAAGAATCTGTAGGCTAATAATTCAATCAGTTGCCATTATTCAGTCAATAAATACTCAGCAAATGTGTATGTGCACAGAGCTTTGATATGTTGTGAGAGATAAATATGAGTGATAATTTTAAAATTTTTATAGTTGGACAGCATGACTTTATTTTATTTATTTATTTTTATGTTGTGCTGAGGATCGAACCCAGTGCCTCACACAGGCTAGGCAAGTTCTCTGCCACTGAGCTCCAGCCCCAGCCTGAGTAATAAATTTTTGACTGTCAAGGAACTTAATCTTAATAGTAGCTGAGACCCAACATAAACAACCAAAATTACCCTAAAGGCAAAATGACACAGGAAAAGCATAAAACAAATGCAATGGGAGACAGAGGAAGAAGAAAATGACAGTTGACAAGACACAATCACAAAATAAGAGGACCAGAATGAGAAGACAACCCATTCACCCTTGGCACTGGGATTTCAGCACCACACTCAAACCAAGGGGAGGAGCTCAGAGCACCTAAGCTAAGAGCTAAGTTCTGTCTTCCACTTAAATCTCCTGCCACCTTCATCTTAAAGCTCTTGAAGAGTTTTAGGGGTAAATTAATTGAGACAAGCCATACACTTGCTAATTTCAGGTATCGTGAGTTCATAAGAAAATATTTTTATGTATTGTAATTTAATTGATGCATTTTATTTCTCATCATTTCAGCCAATATGCCTAATAGTATGTCCAGTGTACTTTAAGGAGCTGGCCAAGGACAAACAGACAGTTGTGATGTATGGAAGACTAGCATTGGAGCAATACAGGCTGGCCACCAATTTGGGGTAGGGACTCCATCTCAGTTAAGTTTTTTTGGTACCCAGGGGACCAAGAAAAAGAAGCAGCAACAATGACAGACAGTAGCTATAGCTGTTGATAAGCCATGAATCTCATCCAGAGTACATGCAGACATGCAGCAGGGACCAGTGTTACTAGCACACTCTTTGTTCTCTCCCCTGTTTACTCAAGTGTTTTTAATGAGATTAATCTTTTTCTGCTTAATTTCAGACACTGCTGCAAAATTCCTCTACCCTTGGAGCACAATTGCGTGTTCAAATGGAAAATGCAGCTGGGTGTGGTGTAATCCCAGTGGCTCAGAGGTCTGAGGCAGGAGGATTGCAAGTTCAAAGCCAGCCTCAGCAAACGTGAGGTGCTAAGTAATTCAGTGAGACCTTGTTTCTAAATAAAATACACTAGGGCTGGAAATAGGCCAAGTGCCCCTGAGTTCAGTCTCTGGTCCCCCCTCCAAAAGGAAAATGCAAATGGAATTGACAATTACCAAAATCATTAATGCCAATGGGTCAAGATGACTAATGTTCTCTTACATAGAAGCAGCAGCAGGGATTAGCAAATAAGTATATCAAGAAATCAACTGTGTTAAAAAAAAGAGAATCTCCTTTTGTTTCATTTTATGCTTGCATTATTTCTCATTCTATTTTCCCTAAGAGGCTCAAGAACTCTCTTATCATTTTTCCAATGGTGTGTGCATTCTGTGGCAGAATATCAGGACTAAATTCACTTTCTTTCCTTTTTAAATTTATTTTTAGTTGTTGATAGACCTTTGTTTTATTTATTTATATGTGGTGCTGAAAACTGAACTCAGTGCCTCACACATGCCAGACAAGTTGACTACCACTGATCCCCAGCCCCTGAGATCATTTTATTATATGTGTAATACTAAGTAGAATGTCAACTGTATCAATTTATTAAAGGGGAAGTTTTCTGCTTTAAAGTACAAAATTAAATTCAACAAAACATACACAAAGCACAAGATAAGCATTGGGAATTCAGGACCCTTCAAAGTTTTCCCACTTCTCAAGCCCTAACAATTTATTCTCCTTAGCAAGCAGGCTGATCTCTTCCCCAAGCTAGTAAGAAAGTGGTATATTTCATCTGTAGGTAACTCATTTGCAACAAAGATAGCTCACTCGTTTCTATTGCAGCTTAACTTGCCACTAACATAGACACAGACATACCATTCTTTACAAGTGTTGCTTTCTTGGAAGGCTCTTAGACAATTGAATTGTTTCTTCCATGAATTACATTATAATTTTATCAATGAGTTCAATGATCATTTTTGAAATGATAACAATTGGAGATTTTAATTTTTAAATTGTATCTCTCTATTTATTTATTTGCAATACTGAGAATTGAACCTAGGGCCTTGCACTTGCTTGCTAGGCAAGCACTGTATCACTGAGCTATACTCACATCCCTATTTTTTAAAATTTTTGACTTTTAAAATGCTCTTGCATTCCTCAGAAAAATTGGAATGGGAACTAGCATTTGGCCCTATTATCCCACTCCATGCTATATACCCAAAGGACTAAAAATCAGCATTATACAATGACACAGCCACATCAATGTTTATAGCAGCTCAGTTTATAACAGTTAGGCTATGGAACCAACCTATCCTTCAAAAGATAAATGGATAAAGGAAATGTAGTATACATGCACAATGGAATATTCTCAGAAGAATGAAATTATGGTAAATGGATGGCTCTGTAGACTATCATGCTAAGTAAAATAAAGCCAGTTCTAAAAAGTCAGATTTTCTCTCTGATCTGCAGATCTAACAATGGGAGCAGCTATGGAAGTTCAGTGGATTATACAAAGAAGAATGAAAGGAAGGGAGGATAAGAATAGAAAAGAAAATAGAATGAATTGGACATGACTTTCCTAGGTGCATAAATAAATACATGACCAGTGAAACTCCATATCATGTATAACCCACAAAAATGGGATTCTGATTACTATAAGATGTACTCCATGTTAGCAAAATATGTCAAAATACATCTACCATTGTGTATATCTAAAAGAACAAGTTTTAAAAAGAGGAGACAAAATAAATAAGTAAAATGTTATTGCATTAAGTTGCATACTTATTTAGAGGTGATTATATATGTGTATGCAATTTTCTGGTTACTAAGAAGTACATAAAAAAAGCTGGCACCATGACATCTGCCTGTAATCTCCGCAAGTTGAGAGGCTGAGGCAAGAGGATTATAAGTGTGAGGCCAGTCTTAGCACCTTGATAAGCCCCTGTTTCAAAACAAAACATTTTTAAAAAGGGGCTAAGAAGGAAGCTTAGTGGTGAAGCACCCCTGGGTTCAATTCCCAATACTGGGTTGGGGGCACAGAAATAAAAGAAATACTCAAAACAAAAAAAATGTAAATAATAATATTTTTTCCCTTCAACAGCCCAAAATCTAATTATAAAAAGCCAGACATTCAGACTTTAAGCAGTTGATAAACAAGGCAGAAGAAATGATTGAGTGTAGACAATTTACCACACTCACTTAATGGCTTAAAACAGCATGAATGTATTCTCTTAAAGCTCAGAAGGTTAGGGCTGGGGTTGTCACTCAATGGTAGAGCGCTCACCTAGCATGTCCAAGGCCATGGGTTCAAGCCTCAGCACCACAAAAAAAATAAATAAATAAAATAAAAAGGTATTGTGTCCAACTACAACTAAAAAATAAATATTAAAAAAAAAGTTAAGGAGGTTAGACTGTGAGCTGTCAGGCCTGGTCCATATGCTGTGTGCAACACCAGTTCCCCTGTCCCACCCAGAATGCCCAGATGAGGCCAAGTGGGTCTGAAAGCCATCAAGAAAAGCTCATCCAAGGTCCTGTCTAGCTCCTAGGCACCATGTCGAACATGATCTGGGTGAGGACCAAAGCCTTCTCTCCCTGGTTGGCAAGAGGAAGTGCAGGGAGAAAGTGCCCAAGGGGTCTTTGAAGATACTTTGGGACTGGCTGTACTTGCACTGCTACAAGCCCTGCCCCTCAATTCAGAAGCTGAGCTTTCTGGACAGACCAACCTCTCAGTGCTGCACATATATGTCTGGCTCATCAACCTCTGGCGGTGGCTTCCCCAGACACGCTTTGGCAGGATATCAAAGTCCCTAATCAGTTTAACATTTCCTGTCATGGTGCTAAGCCCTGGAAAGTGGCCCTGCCAGGTGGCAATAGCTGCTTACTGTAACAGTGCTGACAGTATCACTACCAGGCCCATCAGTGTGCTCTTTGTCTGTGTGCTCCATGCTGCTCCACACAGGCCATTGAGGAAAGCCAGCAGCCTTCTTCCAACAGAGAGAACCCCTCTCCTGCTGACCTCTAGTAGTACACCTGACCAGGGCTGAGGCTGGGAACCCCACAGGTGGACTCATCGACGCACCACAGTTGATAAACTAGGCAGAAAAAATGATTGAGTGCAGACAATACCCTCACAGGTAAAAATTAGAGTCAATTGAAAGAACTAGGGCTTCATCAGAAGCAGCAGGACCTGGCACCCTAGATCCTACACATTTCCATCACTTTAGTTTTTGAGAACCCCAAGAAGGCATCAGCCAACAGGGGTGCTCAAGGCTCAAGCCAGCTGTTCTGGGTTCCTGGTTCACTTCCCATCTATACAGAGGGTCTTCTATAGATCACTGCCAAGCATCAGGACCATCTTCTCTGTCCAGAGGTCTTTCACAGGATGGTGTCAGCTGGCATCACTGCATTGTGACACGGACTGCTCTGCTAACTCTGCCAAGTCTCCAGGCCTCCTCAGTGAAGAGAAAAAAGATCCAAAGAAACAAAAGGCCTCAGGCTGGTGTTGTGGCTCAGGGTAGAACACTTGTCTAGCATGTGTGAGGCACTGGGTTCAATTCTGGACACCACATATAAATAAACAAAATAAAGGTCCAAACACAAAAAACACCAATCTTTTAAAAAAGAAAAGAAAAGAACCACTAACTCTAATCAGAGGCAAACAGAAAAAGGGAATACAGAGAAATCTGGCAAGGACACTATTCAATCCCCTGAATTCATCAATACCTTTCTAATCAATGAGGTGGTATTGTAAAGGTAAAATTTTTAAGCTGATTCTAAGTCGCAGAGCCTGAGTTAAAGTGTAAAAGACCAGGCATCCTAAAGTTTCCAAAGTTCAGAGATTGGGTTAAAAAGTAAAAGACTAGGTATTGTTAGAGTCCCTCTGCTACCCCCAAAACCTGTAATCCCTGCAGCTGTTAGGACAATACTGGAACTGCCCAGTAAATATTTCCACTGACTTTCTGGTTGTTTAATAGCTAAGGGTTCTGAGTTGCTTGGCACGTAGGCATTGCAGGACCTAAACCAATCAGTTTGAATGTGTACCCCACCTAGGAGCACCAATCACTCCTGCCCTGATTGTTCCCACCAATGTATGCACTAATCCTGACTCAGGGTTGTTGTTCAATTTTCCCACGCCTCATGATGATTTGTTCTGATGTATGCAAAGCCCCCCACCCTCTCCAAAAAGTGTACTTAAGCTCCACTTGAACTCTGCTCTGGGCTCTGGGCTACTCTCCCTTCTTGAGTGAGCACAGAGTCCCAGCGCGCTGGAATGGATCCCCAATAAATCCCCTTTGGCCATTTGCATGGAGTCAGTCTCTTGGGTGGTCTCTCCCTTCGACATTTCGCTGGACCCTTACAGTATCATGGAGGGAAGGCAGGGCCACTCTGCCTTCCTAGACCATCTCTCAGCACATTAAGGGATGGCCAGCCACAAGCCCTCAGGCAACAACAGGAAGCCCAGGTCAAAATGCCTCAAAGAAGGCTCACAAGAACCCCCTCCCTTTCCTCAAACAGAGGCCTGCCTCAGGGGCATAACACAAGAGCTACAAGGGGAGATGCCAGCTTCTGTAATCCATAGCCCAAAGTCCCTGACACACAGCAAGTGATGAGGAGTTTCCAACCATTCAAAATAGCTCCACACAGAAACTTCTGTGGGTCCTGATGGATATGGGCTGCTGATAAGTAGAGATGGCTGAGAAGCTGATTCTCTTTCTCAGGACAAGTACAACAAAGGTTTGGTTATAAATGGCCAGAAAGCATATTTGAAAAGACAGGGCTATTGATCAGGAAATAATGCTCTGGTGGAAGTAGCACTCTTTTCAATGAGTAATTAAGATGGTATCACTTGATAGCTACTCCAGGGATCATCCCTCTTTCTGCTCAGTGTCTTTAATCTGGTGTCCTGGCAACAGGCTGGCCTTGGGTTCTTCCTCTGGACCTTTCTTGTGCTAATGTGGTAATCTCCTGCCTCTGCACAGGTGTGTACATCCTTGCAGTGCTTGTTCCATTAGCAGCAGCAACAGCAGCACTGGGGAACTTGCTAGAATCTCAGAATCTCAGACCCCACCACAGCATCAGAATCTTTCATTCCTTCTAGTGGGAGTAGATCTAATCCTCAACAGTGTAATAGGGAGAAATTCATCACAATGTAAGTGAGTCTCCTGACACCGCTTATCCAATTTAACCTTAAAGTCCTGTTCATCCAGAACTCCGAAGTCTATAGACAGTATGTAACTTCCATCTGATGTTTATACTTTTGGTCAGTAATAATATCACCTCTGTCCAAAAGCTGGCCCATTGTCTGAGCCAACAGTTATTGGGACACTAAATGTGGAAATAATTTTCCAGAGAAGCATCCTAGTATCTGCCTAGCCTTTTCAATGCAGGTGGGAAAGGCTTCCACCCAGTTAGAGTATGAACACACAAAAACCAAAAGTTATTTATAGCCCCCTGAGCATGTAGTTCAGTGAAGTTTACTTCCAAGTCTTCAAAAGATGCTCCTCCTATAGTTTGGATTTCTGTTGGGAGCTCTGGCCCCTGACAAGGATTGTTGTGAGCACAAACCTCACATTGTTTGCAGATCATCCAGGTGTTGCTTGTGAGCCAGGGGACATAGAAATGTCAACTCAGAACTGTCTCAAGTGCTGTATGTGAAGCCATGTTTAAAGATAGGTATATAGTGTAGTTAGTAAATCGGGTCTAATAAGCAGTAAAATAAAAAATTAAGGCAATGTTGAGAATGGAGCCCAGGGAAGCAGAGCAGCAGTTGGGGAAATTGAAATGTTAACATTCCCAAGGCCCAGAGCCCACTCTAAAGAAATGTTAAAGAAGAAGCTCTCAGCCAACTGGGAAGTGCTAATCAAAGGCAGCCCCAGGCCCTTCCTGCTCAGATTACTCCTCTGGCCTATCTACCCCTCACCTTTAGTCTGCTCACCTACATTCTATCACTTCAAGACAACAGAACAAAGGACAGAAATGTGGGAAAGATGAAAGAAGACCTTAGCTATAATCCCTTCCACAGATTCCACCTCTTGGGTACCCTTCTTCCTCCAGGTAGAAGTCTTTTCTGCTGTCCTTAATAAAGTTTCTACTTTCCCCTCTAAACTTGCCTGGGTGTGCTTCTCTGGTGTTATACTTCAGCATTGCGGAAGCAAGGACTCATCAGCAGTAACATAGGTCCAACATGTTTTCCTGCGAAACTGTCTGATAAAGGCTGGGGCTAGAATCTCCGGGATGGCTATTCCAGCCATCAGAAAATCTCCACCATCCACCTAGAAGAAAAGTTTCTTTTTCAGTCTTAAATCACTTATTTTCATGTTGGGAATATGTTGGATCCTATTCTGTTAGCTAGTCAGCCAGACAGAAGGGCAGCATTTAAACATGGGACTGGATTTTCTTCCCGTTTCTTGCAGATAGGTAACCTGGCCTCTCTGTCAACTCTCTGGGTGTAGAGTTCTGAGGACCTTGACATGGATACGTGGATTTTCACATATCATGTCCTGATATTTGACCATTTTTTCATTGGCCAACCAACAGTGTCCTTTATATTTTAACAATGTCAAATTGAATGAGGTACTCTGACAACCATCTCGTGTCCCATGGCCACTTTATCAGCTTCCAATACCAGAAGAGCTGTGGCTACAAGGGCCCATAAACCAGGTGGCCAGTCCTCTGCTACAGAGTCCAGCTGTTTAGACAATTAGGCCACTGGAAGGTTCCATGTCCCCAGCATCTGAGTCAAAACTCCCATAGCCACTCCAGACCTATTATGGACATACAGAAAGAAAGCCTTTGTGAGGTCAGAGAGCCCTAATCCAGGTGCACTGGTGAGTGCTTGTTTAATATCTTCAAAGGCCTTTTGCTTAGTTGGCCCCCATATTAGAGGATCCCATTCTCCACTCTTTGTGGCTTCATAGAGGGGTTTTGTCTTAACTGAAAGATGGGGATCCATATATGGCTGAACTCAGTAGCCCCCAAGAATTCTCTAGTCTGATGGCAGGTTGAAGGGACTGGAATTGAGCAGATCTCCTGTTTATTTTGAGGCCCAGTGGTTGTTCTGTTCTGTTGCTGAGTCAGATGGTGACTAAGGTATTTGACTTTTTCTTGATAGATGTGGACTTTTACATTAGAGTCCAGTGCTCTCACAAAGATGGTGTACTCAAGCACCTGGGAGGAACTGTCATTTAGGGAAGGAAGGCATATATAGAGCCTCTGGTGCTTTAAGATGCAGAATTTTTTGTTGTTGTTGTTATTTCCCAGTGCAGGATCTTGGCTGCTAGGATTCTCCAACTCTTAAATCTAATGTAAATCTTTACAGAGACTGATGATCTGGCACATCATTTGTGTAAAAGCCACTTATGTCAATCTCATCATGGGCTTTCTGCCAAGGATGGAGGGCAGTGGTGTGGTCCCGTGCAGGTCCCAGTGTGGCAGCCACATTGTGCCCACCTAGGTGTTGCTTATTGACTGTGTGGCTTTCTCCTCCTGCCAGGTGGAAGCCTGCTCTAATTGTCCATAGTAGCTGCCCCACTTGTGTTTTTGTTCAGTATGCCTGGGTGCATGGGGCTCTGTGGCCCTTCCTGCTGGTGGCTTCCAGTGTGTGGCTTGCAGCCAGACAGGCATGTCCTTTTGGAGTGAGCACCCTATGGCCCAATATCGGCTGTTAACATGAACATATTCATGGTTCATTTGGAGGCTCGCAGCAGCTGAGCCCTCCTGAGGTGCTGGGTCCTGAGCATCAGATGCAGTTGTGTGTCTATGGGACCCCTGCCATATTCGTCAATCATCAACTTCCAAGCAAGTGGGAAGAAACTGAAAGGAGGGGCTGGGGCCAAAGGCTGGAGGAAAATATTCACTCCTTCTCTTTTCAAGGCTTAGCATTTAAGCATGGCAGTGGGTGCTTGCCTGCTGGGGCCACTGGAAGCTTTCCATTTTTCTGGCCACGCTTTTTTTTCTTATAAACATTTGGACCATTGGCTTTGTTCTAGTGAGACCCCCCCCCCCTTTGAGTGACCTTGGGTTTGTGGTGAGGGCCACTGTAAGAAGATTCATCCTCCTCTTCATCTTTTTGGACTGCCTGTCTTTGAGTCTCTGGATCTCAATTGATGAAAACTGTGGTGGCCACCTTAATCAACTCACTGGCACACTTCTCAGTAAAGCCCTCTAGGATGGTATTTTTTGGCAAATGGCTCTCTGAGCCTGTCCCACTAAGGCTGCATTGATCACCTGTTGCTTGCACCTGTGCATTTCTTTACTGACAAACTTGCATTGTGGCTGTTGCACTTGTATTTGCCCCTCCTCCCCCGGACACCTCTGGGCAGACGGAGGGGCGGCAGCGGAGGTGGCCTGGACATTTAGCTCTGAGTCAGTTGGGCACATCTCTTTTGATTATTGCTGCCAGAGAAATGTTCAGGGCTATGGAGGGTGCAACAGCGAGATGGTGGAGCAGCGGGAGGCTTATCTCAGCTCTGATTGTCTGCAGATGTGCTGGGCTTAGGCTTGGGCTCAGGGCCCAGACAGTGTGTTTTGTTCTCTTTTTACTTTTCTTTTAGAGTTTCTATGAGGGCTTCTTGACATCTCTTCATTTTTAGACCTTCTTCTTTGTTGAGGCCCCGTCCTAGGTCTGGATAACGGGCTGCATCAGATCAGTCATGGCCCAAGCTTTCTCCATGTAGGAGAAAGTATGATTTTTCCAGCTTATGAGCTCAGTGGTGGTGAAAGGCTGGCACACAAAACTGCCTTGTCTCCCTCAGACATTTCCCTTCTGGTCAACATGGGTATGTCATTTAGTCCCTTGGAGGGACATCTAGAGAGTTCTTATCTGAGTTGTGGCTATGGTCTTAGGACAGATCCTCTACCTTCATCTTTGGAGGTAAAAGAGTCTTTGGTCCTAGGAAGCCTTTAGCTCTGAGGACATCACAGAGGAAGGAATAGCCAGTATTGGGGGCCATCATTTGTTGCCTCTGAGGACAAGGAAGCTGAAAGGAGAGTCTGTTGTCGCAGTGGTCTTGGCAAAGTTGGGTAGAGTGGCACATAAGGGATTGGGTCGTCTTCTGGCTCACAGGAAAAACTGTTTGCCTTCCTTTTTCCTAGTCATATTTTCTGTTTAGCTGCTTTCCGCTGGGTAGTAGAGATGCTCCTGGTGAACTTCAGCTTGGACTGTCCATCTAGACAGGTTCTCAACCAAGGGGGCTGTTTCTGAACTATCTCTTGCAAGCAATCAATATAAGCAAATTGGTTCAGGGGTTCCAACAACAATCAAAAGGACCTCAGAAATTACTCTCTCTTCTAATGATCCATCTGGTGGCCAGCCCACATCTTGTGTGGGCCATTCTAATTCACAGAGTACACAATATTTGTGGAGTGAGTTTCACTCCATAGTTACCAGGAAAACCTGGATCAGGATTCTGCACTTGCTTTGGCCCTTGGGTTGGGTCGGAACCTTTCTCTTTGTCTGTCTCATTAACAAAGTTTCACACACTTTCTTACAGACATTGCCAGGACAGAATTTCTATACCGCCCAAATTCCAATAATTCCCAACGAAACAAAAAGGGAGTCAAGGTTTCCCCTCTACTCACTGTCCCTGAACAGAGACTACTCTGATAACTCCCCGGGTTCATTTCAGCTTCAACTACTTTGGACAGTACTCCGGACCCAACAGAGGTTAATCTGTTGTAGGGACAAATGAGGCAAGGCACCGAAGATGGCAGGAAACAATTTTATTTGGCTGTAGCCAGGTTCATAGGGTACAGCCTTTGCTGTAATCAATCAATTTCCTGAATTCCGAGTTCAGGAAGTTTCAAAGTTTTATACCAAGCATGTAAGGGGAGGGTCTCAGAAGTTCATAGTCTGCAGAAGTTCACATTAAAGCAGCTTTTTCTTTCACTGTTTTGGGCAAGTCAACTCTTCAAGGACAACACCTGAGAAGGGGAGAGCTTCTTTTCCCCTTTTTTCCTCTCCCTGCCAGTTGTTACCAAGGAACCCAATTGTAACTTATCTTAAAAATATGAACATCTCTGTGAAGCCCAACTCAAGGCCAGAGGCCTTGTTTGCACATTTATTCAAAGTAGTATACTGAATATGTTTGTGAAAAACTAGTAAGGGGTGTCCAGCACCTGGAGTTCTGCTATCTTCTCTGCCAGTCGCCAAATAAAACAGGGCAACAAGAATATAGGAAGTTTATACATTGAACTCTTTTGCAGAGACTCTTTTGCTGACAGTCTTAAAATCAGCCATGGTAAAGATTTCTGGAGAATCCCAGTTAAGACCTTCCTGTGGAGAGAGGGAGTACCACTTCAATGCTTCAGGGTCTGAGCTGTGGTCTTATTAGAAAACCTGTGGGTGTTCTGTCTGTTCTGGGAAAATCCCATCTCCCCCTAGATTGTGACCAGTGCTTCAACTCCTGTTGGACTGGGTGGCATCTTTGGAAATTTTTGTACTATGCTGAGCACTCTCTTCAGGTCCTAGGTGTCTTGTTGCTAAATTTAGCAGCCCACTCTTTCTTTCCTTTGTCTTTTTTGTCTTGTGAAGAAGAATTAGAATGCTTTGGTTGCCCACTCAACCCCTCCCTACCTCTCCTGATTCTAATTGGTCTGTGGTTCTCTGACTTGTCCTGCTTTGCCCAGGATCTGTTAAGGTATCTGCTTCTATTGCCCCTTGCTGTTTGGATTTTTCTGTGGGTGACCCTCAACTGACCTAAAGTCTGCAGCTTTAATCTCCTTTATTTGGCCCCTTATAGTTCTTTTTTGCTTTTTGTATTGGGGATTAAATATGCCTCACACTCCTAGGCAAGCACCCTACCACTGAGCTATGCCCCTAGCACCTAAGTAGAGCTTCTTAATGTTTGTTCTTCTGTATCATTTAGAAAATGAAATAATTTTATTTTACTATATTGTGAAAACAAAGAGTTTATTTTAAAATTCAAGTGATGTAGAAAGATCTCATTAGGAAGTACTCGAGAAAATCATATCTAATGTGATACTAGTATTAATATTTTCATAGTTAATTTGAGGATATCACCCTGGATTTGTGTTTACCATGCATATATAACACATAAACTTACCTGAATGAACTCACATTTTGTTCCCTGGTATTTTAAAATTTTGATTCTTATTTATTTATTTATTGGCACCAGGAATTGAACCCAGGGGCACCTAACCACTGAGCCACATCCCCAGACAATTTTTAATTTTTTAATTAGAAACAGTGTCTCACCAAGTTGCTAAGGGCCTCATAAATTGTTGAGATGTTAGACCAGGATGCAAGAAAAGACCACTGACTCCAATTAAAATCAAATTAAAGCAAGCTTATTATTTCGACCGGCCGGACTGCCTTTTCCTCCCAAAACGGTGGGAACAAGACAGCAGCCCCACCTTTCCTATAGCCCAGATTTATAGCCCAGAAAGTTACACAAAAGGGGGGTTACAGATAACAGAACTCTGACAAGAATCACACTAATGGTAGTTTACATTTTTTGCTGGCCCCAACATCAGAATTTATGAGGACCATTAGAGTCTCAGAGAGGGTCGTTGTCTGGCCAGGGAAGGCCAATATTTATGAAGTGTCACTAAAGTTTCAGAGAGGGCTTCTATCTGGTCAGAGAGCCAGGCATGGGTGAGTTCAAGGCACGGGCAGGCATTTCAAGCAGGTTCAGAATTTGCAGTAATTTATAGTAAAGCCGAAATTAGCTTTTCATGGCTTTGTGGCAAGATGGCTCCCAATTTAATAAAAGATCAGGTTGGGTTTATCAGAGACTGGCACTGAATTCTCAGTCCTCCTGCTTCTGCTCCCCTAGAGGTTGACCTTCAAACATGAGCCTCTGCTCTTGGCCTGTGGGTGACCTTCTATGAAGGGCTTTAAAGTCCAGTGTGGAGACAGATGCTGAATCTAGCACAAACTGCTGACCTTTCATTCACTTGTGAACACAAGGGTGGTGGTACCTTCATCATGTACTTCTTCAGTGGAGTGAAGGGATTATAATTTTAAAATTTTAGCATCAGATTGATCTCTTTTTAGTAGCAAAGGGATGGAAACTATCCTTAAGCCTCAAGGTCTGAGCTGTCTTATTAGAAAACCTGTGGGTGTTCTGGCTGTTCTGGGAACATTCCTTCTCCCCCTGGATTGTGATCTGTGCTTCAACTCCTGTAGGACTTGGGGGCGCCTCTGGAAATTTACATTATTTGCATAGAATACTATGCTGAGCACTCCCTTTAGGTTCTCAATATCTTGTTGCTAAATTTAGCAGCTTGCTCTTTCTTTCCTTTGTCTTTTTTGTCTTGTGAAGGAGAATCACAATTCTTTGGTTGCCCACACAACCCCTCCATACCTCTCCTGACTCTGATTTGTCTTTTGTTCTCTGAACTTTCCTGCTCTGCCCACTGTCTGTTAAGGTATCTGCTTCTATTGCCCCTTGCTGTTTGGATTTTTCTGTGGGTGACCCTCAACTGACCTAAGGTCTGCAGCTTTAATCTCCTCCTTGTTGGCCCCTTATAGTTCTTTTTTGCTTTTTGGTATTGGGGATCAAATATGACTCATAATCCTAGGCAAGCACCCTACCACTGAGCTATGCCCCTAGGACCTTAGTAGAGCTTCTTAATGTTTGTGCCTGTGTATCATTTAGAAAATGAAATAATTTTATTTTACTAAATTGTGAAAACAGAGCTTATTTTAAAACTCAAGTCATGCAGAAATGTCTCATTAGGAAGTAGTCATGGAAATCATAGTCTAATGTGACTTCAGTATTAATATTTTCATAGTTAATTTGAGGTTATCACACTGGATTTGTGTTTACCATGCACATATAACACATAAATTTACCTGAATGAACTCACATTTTGTTCCCTGGTATTTTAAAATTTTGATTCTTATTTATTTATTTATTGGCACCAATAAATAAATTAAAATTGAAGCCAGAGGCAATTAACTACTGAGCCACATCCCCAGCCCATTTTAAAATTTTTATTTAGAGATAGGGTCTTGCAAAGTTGCTTAGGGCCTCACTATGTTGCTGAGGCTAGCTTTGAAATTACAGTCCTGCAGCCTCAGCCTCCAGAGCCATTGGGATTACATGCCTTTGCCTTTGCCTTTGCACCTGGCTTGTTTCCTTCTGCCTTATGTGACAGTTTGTCTTAAGGTTTTTCATATCAGTAAATGGAAATATGAATAACTTAAAAAAATAGTGGAGCATTTTCTTTCTTTTGTATTTATTTATTTATTTAATTTATGTTTAGTTTTGATGGACATAGTACCTTTATTTTCCTTATTCATTTCTATGTGGTGCTGAGGATGGTACCCAGTGCCTCATATCATGATGGGAGCAGGAGCAGGAGCGGAAGTGCTCCTTTACTGAGAAGGAAGCCCTGGAGCATTTTCAATATTCACAAAAGTTGAGAGATTGTGCTTTTGCCACTTTTCACCTCTTCAATAGTTCTCCATGCATGGCCAGCAAAACCATTGCATTGAATGTTCTATTGTATATCTCTCAATGCTAAGTTTTCAGAAATAGTTAAGACTATCAACAGTAATTCATTACTATTGCAACACTGGTGGTGTTTGGATTTCCTTAGTTGTCTCAAAACATGAAAAGTTTGTTTGCCTCATGGTCTAAATAGTTTCCCAAAGGCTGAGTGATATTTTTTTTTTGGATGAACTCTAATTTACTCCACCCTATTGAGGGAGTGGTGATGCCAGAAGTGTGCCATTAGTGTGCTGAAAATTATCTCCTAGGGGGAGGACCCTTCCACCTTTTGACCCTGGGGGTGGAGTCCACAACCCAGGATATAGCTGTGGCTATGTAAAGGAAGTCCCAAAGTGATTCTCCTTTTTGTGAGGAGCTTGCAGGAAGGTGTCTTAAGCAATTTGGAAGCAGTCTTCAATCTCCAACTTCTACCCCTGAAAAACGGTGAGAAATAAATGGTTGTTTGCAAGGTAGAGATGCCATGGGGTCTTGTTTTAGAAGCCTGAATGAGCCAAAGCTCTGATATTTCCTCATAGTAGTCTGCTGCTGTTTGTTTAAACTAGTTTTGCTAATGGGGATTGAGCCTAGGACTACTTTATCGCTGAGCTACATCTCCAAAATATATTTTTAGTTGTCATGAATCTTATTTTACTTTTTTATATGTGGTGCTGAGAATTGAACTCCACATCTCACACATGGTAGGCAAGCGCTCTACCACTGAGCCACAATCCCAGCCTTCTCAGTCCATTTTTGTTATTTATTTTACTTTTTATTTTGAGTCAATAGGGTCTCACTGACTTGCTTGAGATTGGCCAAAAATTGGTATCCTCTAGGCTCGTATTTCGGAATACTTGGGATCTACTCAGGCACTAGTTTGCCCACATTATTTGCCCTTATTTAAGCGAGTTTGTGGAATATATTTGTTGAATTGGCCCTAAATCTTCAAAATGAATTTGTGGAAGTGAAATCGCTGGGTCAGTACCCAAGGTCCAGCAACAGGGTTGAGTCTTTGCATTTATGTAGGTTCGGTAGGTAGATTTCCTTTGCATTTTGTTCAGCACCTGTGTGGTAGAACATTTTTGTCTTTTTACTGTTTGGGGGGTCCCGGGGTTTGAACCCCAGGAAGATTAATTACTGAACCACTTTTCCAGGTGGTTTTTTATATTTTATTTAGAGACAGGGTCTGGCTAAGTTGCTTAGGGCCTTGCTAAATTGCTGAGACTGGCTTTGAATTTGTACTCCTGCCTCAACATCCTGAGCTCTGCTGAGATTATGGAGTGTGTGCCACCTTGCCCAGCCAGTCTTTTCTTATAATTAATTTTGGTTCTATTTTTTTTTTCTGCCAGTACTAGGAATTAGACCCAGAGGTGTTCTACCACTGAGCTTTATCCCTAGCCTTTTTAAATTTTTTAGAGGCAGGCTAGCTTGGAACTTTTCATTCTACTGCCTCACCTCTAAAAGTAGAGTTATTTCATATTTGTTGTTGTTGTTTGTTTTCTTTTTCTGGAAGAGGGTCTTCCTATGTTGTCCTAAAGTTTGGGGTTCAAATTGTCCTCCTTTCTCAGCTTTCTGAGTAGCTGAGACTACAGGCTGGTACTTTCTGGGTCCAGGGTTAGGCGTTTGTTTTTTATTTTCCTTGTGATTTTCATGCAAATAGAGGTTTGACTCTAGTTGGGTGAAGTTTTCATAATTTCAGGAAAGTTTTGCAGTTTTCTAATTGTAGAGCTTGCATGAGAGTTTATTCCTAAGTGTTTTATTATATATATTTGAGAGAGAGAGAGAGAGAGAGAGAGAGAGAGAGAGAGAGAGAGAAAGAGAGAGAGAGAGAATTTTGTAATATTTATTTTTTACTTCTCGGCGGACACAACATCTTTGTTTGTATGTGTTACTGAGGATCTAAACCGGGCTGCATGCATGCCAGGCAAGCATGCTACCACTTGAGCCACATCCCCAGCCCAGTGTTATATATTTTTAACAATTGCTGATTTCTGTGCTGAGGGTATAGGGTGAATGTTGAGCCTTTGTGGAAGTCCTGGGGTTTAATGTCTAGTGTTCACCTGCAGTGGCTCGCCAGCCACCCCCCAACCCTTCAACCCCTCATTTGTTCCTAATGAGTTTTCCCCATTGTATTCTAACTGGTTATTTTTTTAATAAAGATATTTGTTTTCTAGTATTTTTATGAGTTAATGAATGATAATATACATGCTCTATTTTTGGCAGAACTGGAGATTAAATTGAGAGATGCACTGATGGGTCAGCTTCCCCCCCCCCCCCTTTTGGGGATTTAGAGGTTAATCGCAGATATTTTTGTTCTATGGAGATACATCTCAAAACCTTTTTTTTTTTTTAGTTGTAGTTGGACCCACTGCCTGTATTTTATTTTTATGTGGTGCTGAGGATGGAACTCAGCATCTCGCACCTGCTAGGCCACAACCCCAGCCCCCCTTTTTACTTTTTAAGACAATGTCTCCCTCAGTGGCTGAAGCTGGCTTAAAACTGGGATTCCTCTTTCCTCAGTTTGAAGAGTTGTTGAGATTAAAGGAGTGTACCACTGTAACCAGCTTGACATTAATTCCCTTGTGTGTGTGTTTGTGAGTGCATCCTGTGTGTGTGTGCGTGCATTGTGTGTGTGTCCTGTGTGTGAGTGTGTGTGAATGAGTGTGTGTGTGTGTTTGATACTGCGGATTCAAACCATGGGAGTTTCAACATTAAGCTACAGCTATGCATTTTGTTGTTGTTGTTGTTTTTCCCTAGTGATTGAATTCAGGGCTCTTAAGCACTGAGCCACATCTTCAGCCTTTTTGAAATATTTTACTTAGAGACAGGGTCTCACTGAGTTGCTTAGTGCCTTGCTAAGTTGCTGAGGCTGGCTTTGAACTCACAATCCTCCTGCTTCGCCTCTGGAGCCACTGGGATTATAGGTGTACACCACCTTGCCTGGTTTAGCCATGACAATTTTATTGCTTATTTTGGCACAAGGTTTGAATTCCCAGGCTGCTCTCTAACTTTCATTCCTCCTGCCTTAGTGCCTTAGTTTCCCTCTCAGAGACTGAGAGGGAATTATAGATGGTCATCTCTATGCCTGGCTCTCACATTTTCTAATGAAGACTTTTCCTTTAAAGTGTTTATGATAATCAATGGTTATCATATGTATAGTAAGTGTATTGGTGATTGCTGCTGGTAGTAATGTTTCCACAGGAGTGTCACTATTGTACATATATCTTTTGTTTGTTTGCTTTGAGGCATATCCTTTTGTTTGTGAACTGCTTTATAGTTCTATTATTATTTATTTTGTCTCCAGGAACTAGAAATGAGACCTAGGGGTGATCTACCACTGAGCTTTATCCCTAGCCTTTTTTTTTTTATTGTTGGTCGTTCAAAACATTACACAGTTCTTAATACATCATCTTTCACAGTTTGATTCAAGTGGGTTATGAACTCCCAACTTTACCCCGTAAACAGATTGCTGTTTCACATCAGTTACCCTTCCATTGATTGACATATTGCCTTTCTAGTGTCTGATGTATTCTGCTGTCTGTCCTATTCTCTACTATCCCCCCTCCCCTCCCCTCCCCTCCCCTCCCCTTTTCTCATCCCTGTTTAATGTAAATCTTCTTCTCAAGCTCTTCGTCCTTACCCTGTCCTTGTTTACTCCCCTTATATCAAAGGGGTCATTTGGTATTTGTTTTTTAACGATTGACTAGCTTCATTTAGCATAATCTGCTCTAATGCCATCCATTTCCCTCCAAATTCTATGATTTTGTCGTTCCTTAATGCAGAGTAATACTCCATTGTGTATAAATGCCACATTTTTTTTATCCATTCATCTATTGAAGGGCATCTAGGCTTATTCCATAATCTTGCTATAGTGAATTGTGCTGCTATGAACATCGTTGTAGCAGTGTCTCTGTAACATGCTCTTATTAGGTCTTTAGGGAATAGACCGAGAAGGGGAATAGCTGGGTCAAATGGTGGTTCCATTCCCAGCTTTCCAAGAAATCTCCATACTGCTTTCCAAATTGGCTGCACCAATTTGCAGTCCCACCAGCAATGAAAAAGAGTGCCCTTTTCCCCGCATCCTCTCCAGCACTTATTGTTGTTTGACTTCCTAATGGCTGCCAATCTTACTGGAGTGAGGTGGTATCTTAGGGTAGTTTTGATTTGCATTTCTCTAACTGCTAGCGATGGTGAGCATTTTTCCATGTACTTATTGATTGATTGTATGTCCGCCTCTGAGAACTGTCTGTTCAGGTCCTTGGCCCATTTATTGATTGGGTTATTTGTTATCTTATTGTCTAATTTTTTGAGTTCTTTGTATATTCTGGTTATTAGGGCTCTATCTGAAGTGTGTGGATTAAAGATTTGTTCCCAGGATGTAGGCTCCCTGTTTATCTCTCTTATTGTTTCTTTTGCTGAGAAAAAACTTTTTAGTTTTAGTAAGTCCCATTTGTTGATTCTAGTTGTTAACTCTTGCGCTATGGGTGTCCTATTGAGGAATTTGGGGCCCGATCCCACAGTATGTAGATCATAACCAACTTTTTCTTCTATCAGATGCCGTGTCTCTGATTTAATATCAAGCTCCTTAATCCATTTTGAGTTAACTTTTGTGCAAGGCGAGAGATAGGTGTTCAGATTCATTTTGATGCAAATGGATTTCCAGTTTTCCCAGCACCATTTGTTGAAGATGCTATCCTTCCTCCATTGCATGCTTTTAGCCCCTTTATCAAATATAAGATAGTTGTAGTTTTGTGGATTGGTTTCTGTGTCCTCTATTCTGTACCATTGGTCCACCCGCCTGTTTTGGTACCAGTACCATGCTGTTTTTGTTACTATTGCTCTGTAGTATAGTTTGAAGTCTGGTATCGCTATACCGCCTGATTCACACTTCCTGCTTAGCATTGTTTTTGCTATTCTGGGTCTTTTATTATTCCATATGAATTTCATGATTCTTTTATCTATTTCTACAAGAAATTCCATTGGGATTTTGATTGGCATTGCATTGAACTTATAGAGAACTTTTGGTAATATCGCCATTTTGATGATGTTAGTTCTACCTATCCATGAGCAGGGTATATTTTTCCATCTTCTAAGGTCTTCTTCTATATCTTTCTTTAGGGTTCTATAATTTTCATTATATAAATCTTTCACCTCTTTTGTTAGGTTGATTCCCAAGTATTTTATTTTTTGGGGGGATATTGTGAATGGAGTAGTTGTCCTCATTTCCGTTTCAGAGGATTTGTCACTGATATACAGGAATGCCTTTGATTTATGCGTGTTGATCTTATATCCTGCCACTTTGCTGAATTCATTTATTAGCTCTAATAGCTTCTTTGTAGACCCTTTTGGGTCTGCTAGGTATAGGATCATATCATCTGCAAATAGTGATAATTTAAGTTCTTCTTTTCCTATTTTTATGCCTTTAATTTCTTTCGTCTGTCTAATTGCTCTGGCCAGTGTTTCGAGGACTATGTTGAACAGAAGTGGTGAGAGAGGGCATCCCTGTCTTGTACCAGATCTTAGAGGGAATGCCTTCAATTTTTCTCCATTCAGAATGATGCTGGCCTGTGGCTTATTGTAGATTGCTTTTACAATGTTGAGGTATGTTCCAGTTATCCCTAATTTTTCTAGAGTTTTGAACATAAAGGGATGCTGTACTTTGTCGAATGCTTTTTCTGCATCTATCGAGATGATCATATGGTTCTTATTTTTAAGTCTATTGATGTGGTGAATAACATTTATTGATTTCCGTATATTGAACCAGCCTTGCATCCCAGGGATGAATCCTACTTGATCATGATGTATAATTTTTTGATATGTATTTGAATCCAATTCGCCAGAATTTTATTGAGGATTTTTGCGTCAAGGTTCATTAGAGATATTGGTCTGTAGTTTTCTTTCTTTGAAGTGTCTTTGTCTGGTTTCGGAATCAGGGTGATGTTGGCCTCGTAGAATGAATTTGGAAGTTCTCCTTCTTTTTCTATTTCCTGAAATAGCTTGAAAAGTATTAGTGTTAGTTCCTCTTTAAAGGTTTTGTAAAACTCTGCTGTATACCCATCCGGTCCTGGGCTTTTCTTAGTTGGTAATCTTTTGATGGTTTCTTCTATTTCCTCTATTGTTATTGGTCTGTTTAGGTTGTCTATATCCTCCTGACTCAATCTGGGCAGGTCATAAGACTTAAGGAATTTATCTATGCCTTCACTATCTTCTATTTTATTGGAGTATAAGGATTCAAAATAATTTCTGATTATCTTCTGTATTTCTGAAGTGTCTGTTGTGATATTACCTTTTTCATCCTGTATGTTAGTAATTTGAGTTCTCTCTCTTCTTCTCTTCGTTAGCATGGCTAAGGGTCTGTCAATTTTATTTATTTTTTCAAAGAACCAACTTTTAGTCTTGTCAATTTTTCAATTGTTTCTTTTGTTTCAATTTCATTTATTTCAGCTCTGATTTTAATTATTTCTTGCCTTCTACTTCTTTTGCTGTTGTTTTGCTCTTCTTTTTCTAGGATTTTGAGATGAAGTATGAGATCATTTATTTGTTGTTTTTTTCTTTTTTTGAGGAATGAACTCCAAGCAATGAATTTTCCTCTTAGAACTGCTTTCAATGTGTCCCATAGATTCCGATATGTTGTGTCTGTGTTTTCATTTAACTCTAGGAATTTTTTAATTTCCTCCTTGATTTCTTCTAAAACCCATTGATCATTCAGCAACCTATTGTTCATTCTCCAAGTGATGCTTGATTTTTCCTTCCTTCTTTTATCATTGATTTTTAGTTTTATTCCATTATGATCAGATAAGATGCATGGTATTATCTCTACCCCTTTATATTGTCTAAGAGTTGCCCTGTGACATAATATATGGTCTATTTTTGAGAAGGTTCCATGTGCTGCTGAGAAAAAAGTGTAACTACTTGATTTTGGGTGGTATAGTCTATATATGTCAATTAAGTCTAGGTTGTTAATTGTGTTATTGAGTTCGATAGTTTCTTTATTTAACTTTTGTTTGTAAGATCTGTCCAGTGGTGAGAGAGGTGTGTTGAAGTCTCCCATGATTATTGTATGGTGGTCTATTAGACTCTTGAACTTGAGGAGAGTTTGCTTGATGAACACAGCTGCACCATTATTTGGGGCATATATATTTATGATCGTTATGTCTTGTTGGTGTATGGTTCCCTTGAGCAGTATTAAGTGTCCTTCTTTATCCCTTTTGATTAACTTTGGCTTGAAATCTATTTTATTAGATATGAGTATGGACACTCCTGCTTGTTTCCGCATTCCATATGAGTGGTATGATTTTTCCCAACCTTTCACCTTCAGTCTATGAATATCTTTTTCTATCAGATGCGTCTCCTGTAGGCAGCATATTGTTGGGTCTTCTTTTGTGATCCATTCTACTAGCCTGTGTCTCTTAATTGGTGAATTTAAGCCATTAACATTTAGGGTTATTATTGAGATATGATTTGTTCTTCTAGCCATATTTGTTTATTGATTTTTCTAAACCTGATTTGTTATCCTCTTTGACTATTTTCCCCCCTTTACTGTCCTATCTCCCATTGTTGGTTTTCAATGTTATTTTCCATTTCCTCTTCCTGTAATGTTTTGCCAAGGATTTTTTGAAGAGATGGTTTTCTAGCTGCGAATTCTTTTAACTTTTGTTTATCATGGAAGGTTTTAATTTCATCTTCTATCCTGAAGCTTAATTTCGCCGGATACACGATTCTTGGTTGGAACCCATTTTCTTTCAGTGTTTGAAATATGTTATTCCAGGATCTTCTAGCTTTCAGGGTCTGTGTTGAGAGATCAGCTGTTATCCTGATTGGTTTACCCCTAAATGTAATCTGCTTTTTTTCTCTTGCAGATTTTAAAATTCTCTCCTTATTCTGTATGTTGGACATCTTCATTATAATGTGTCTAGGTGTGGATCTCTTATGATTTTGCACATTCGGCGTCCTGTAGGCTTCTAGGATTTGTGATTCTGTCTCATTCTTCAAATCTGGGAAGTTTTCTTGTATAATCTCACTGAATAGTCTGTTTATTCCTTTAGTTTGGAGCTCTGTGCCTTCCTGTATCCCAATGACTCTTAGATTTGGTCTTTTGATATTGTCCCATAATTCTTGGATGTTCTGCTCATGGTTTCTTAGCAGACTTGCTGAGCTGTCTATGTTCTTTTCCAGTTGAAATACTTTGTCTTCATTGTCTGATGTTCTCTCTTCTAAGTGATCTAATCTGCTGGTAGTATTCTCAATTGAGTTTTTAAGTTGGCTTAATGATTCCTGCATTTCTAGGATTTCAATTTGTTTGTTTTTTATTACCTCTATCTCCCTGTGAAATTGATCTTTTACTTCCTGGATTTGTTTGTCAATGTGATCTTTCATTGTCTGATTTTGCTGTCTCATGTCTTCCTTGAGACTCCAGATCATCTGAAGCATATATATCCTGTACTCTTTATCTGACATTCCATCTGTTGCAGCTATTACCTCTTCTAAAGTTGAGTTGACCTGCATTGCTTGTGGTCCTTTCTTTCCTTGTCTTTTCATACTGCTCGCGTTTCTTTCTGCTTGGTGCAACTGTTGTGTTTTTGAAATTTACCCCCTATTTATTTATATTGCTCTTGTATAGTTGGGACGTCTCCCTTGCAGGGCGGGTAGTGGCTGTGCTCCTCCTCTAATTAGGGTGGTCTGTCTACCACACTAATTGGTCGCAGGTCTGCCCCCACTGCAGGCACTGGTGGCTGTTCTGCTCTGACCCCACTCCAGTTGTGGTAACGTAACTACCACGCCCTGGGGTCGTTGGTCCTGATCTGGATGTGGGTGGCGGCTCTGCTGTGCCCCCACTCCAATTGGTGTGACGTGTCTACCACGCTGGCACACCTCTAGGCCGGTGGGTCGCAGTTCTGCACAGCCCCCACTCCCAATGGGGGTACCTGACTACCTCTCCAACGGGTCACTGAGCCCCCTCCAGACCCGGGCGGCGACCCTGCTCCATCCCCACTCCAACCAGTGTGACGCGACTGCCTCAGTGTTACGTGTCCACCACGTTGGCAAGCTACCTGGCCTTTCTTGCCAGTGGGTCGCTGGTCCTATTCTAGGCGTGGGCGGCTTCTCTCTTCAGCCCCAGCTGCATTTGGGGTTTCATGATACCACACCGGCGGGTCACTTGGCCTGCTCTGGGCGCTGGTGGAAGTTCCACTCTGCCCCCACAGCACCCAGCAGGACCCTGGCCAAGAAGCAGTCACCGCCGGTTCCCTAGCCTTGGGCCAAAGCAGCTTAGGTAGCAAGAACCCCGCCTTTCCGATCCAGATACACTCTCTCTGCTGGGAGCTGGCTCCAGCGAGCGACCCCCACGGGTTCCCCAGCCCCAGGCAAAAACTGTCCCGGGAGACAGAACCCAGTCGCCCCAAGCTCAGTGCACGCTCCACTTGGAGCTCGCCTTCACAGGCAGTCTCCGCAGATTCCTCAGACCTGGGCCTGGTTAGCCCCGGGAACCCAAGTCCCGGGAACCCAAGTCCCGCTGCTCAGTGCCCGGCGCACGCCTTGCCAGGCACGAGCCTTCAAGAGTATTCTCCACAAGATCCCCAGTCCCGATCCTGAGCAAGAAATCTGTCTGCTAGCCGCAGGCAAATACCAGCCTGAAATCACCTGTTCCATAGCTGAATGAGCTGAGATCAGCAGAACAATGGGATGATTACATCATCTCTCCAAGATGGCGGCCGCTGTCCTCCGTGGTCAGACTGGTGACTGGAACCACTGCTTCTCTCCTCTGTCTCAAGCCGGAACTCCGCACCAAGCGCTGCCGATGTATCACTGGCAGGGGCCCCCGAATCCGTACCGCTGTTCTCCCTCTCCTCGCTGTTCTCCCGCTCCGGCACCCTGCCGATCCCCAGCGCGCGCCACAGACAACCAGCCGCGGAGCGATCAGGCTATGCGACCCTCCGTGCGGAGAAATGGAGCTCCCACAGCCGAACCTCGCACGATGGAAACCTGTCTATTAGATTCTGTAGCGCCTCAATTTCACTGGAAATTCCCAACAAGATACTCTTCAGCAATTTCATATCGTCTTTCACTGGCTCAGTGATGCGGCGCACTGGGGTGAAGCACTCCCTTCGCTGCCATCTTCTTCTCATACTCCTTAGCCTTTTTTATTTTATATTTAGAAGCAGGCTACCCTGCAACTTTTCATCCTACTGCCTTACCTCTGAAGTATTTATTTCATATTTATTGTTGTTGTTTATTTTCTTTTTTTGGAAAAGGGTCTTTCTATGTTGTCCAGGTTAGCCTTAAAGTTCAGGGCTTAAGTTGACCTCATGTGCCAGCTTTCTGAGCAGCTGGGACCATAGGCTGGTACCTTTTGAGTCCAGTTTAGGCATTTGTCTTTGTTTTCCTTATGAATTTTATCCAAATATAGGTTTGACTCCATTTGGGTCAAGTTTTTTTATCATTTGAGTAAAGTTTAGCAGTTTTATAATTGTAGAGCTTGCATGAGAGTTTATTCCTAGGTGTTACATATTTTTAACAATTGCTGATTTCTGTGCTGAGAGTATAGGTGAATACTGAGCATGTGTGGAGGCCCGGTGTTTATCACCCCCCAACCCTTCAACCCCTCATTCATTCCTAATGAGTTTTCCCCCATTGTGTTCTAACTGGTTATTCTTGTTTATAAAGATATTTGTTTTCTAGCATTTTTATGACTTAATGAATGATAATATACATCCTCTATTTTTGGCAGAACTGGGGATTAAATTGAGAGATTCACTGATGGGCTAGCTTTTTTTTTTTTATTAGGGATATAGGGGTTGATCTCAGATATTTTTCTGCTATGGAGATACATCTCAAAGTCTTTTTATGTTTTTTTAAGTTTTTTCTTTTTCTTTTTTCCAGTTGTAGTTGGACCCAC